>NC_065447.1:86127839-86727839 GCF_917563875.1 Diabrotica virgifera virgifera | reverse complement strand
AGTAGATCAGTAGTTGGATTCAGGATACTGTGGGCTGTTGCGAGATGTCGCTGTTGCGTAGTGCTTTCCAAGATAGTTTTCTCCAGCTACAGTTTGCTTCCCCATGTAGTGTTCGCCTGCAGCTTTATTCCCAAGATAGGCGCTAGAAAAATTCATACAAAGATCAGTTTTCTCCCAAAAGAAAAGCCTGATTAGAAATAAAGCTGAATATCCAAAGAAATACGATCTCAACAAAATATCTGATCACAGCGTGGTATTATAAAAAAAATAAATCGAAACACAAAGAAATAAAATATTATAACTATGTACAAGAAATAAAGTATTTAATTGTTATATACCAATAAAAAGAAATAAAATTAGAAAAGTTTTTATGCTTTATTTCAAGTTGGAAAGTAGGTATCTGCTGTGCAAAAGAAATCAATAAAAAAAACTGATACTTAAAAATAGATAATCAAACTTAACCTGTATGTTTAACGGCCTAAGCACAAACACAATAATTTATGCGATAATGTCACTCCTTTACGTGGCAATGGAAAAAGCTCGGGTACAAATTTGTATCGGTTTAAATACCTTAGAAGAATTCGACAAATTAATTTGACCATAGTAGGGTCGCTTGTAGAAATATATAGTACGAGGGACAAATAACAAGCGGAGCTTGGAGTAGCCTTCAATCGGCTGATTGAAACGTTACACCCTTAGCGCTGCCTGGCTGTCAGAGCAGATAGAGATGGTCCTGCCTGAGCAAGCCTTGTCCTGTCTGTAATCTCTTGAGTACATGCCAGGATCGCAAAGATCTTGGCCTGAAAGTCTGATGCATGTGAACCGAGAGTCTGGCTAGACTCAAATTCGACACCACCAGCTGCCCTCTCTTCCATTCTAGACCCATCTGTGAACCAGATTAGCCCATTCCGACAGATTAGTGTAGGTTCTCGTTCTACCCACTCATCCCCGTCAGGAAATTGAAGCGAAAAGGAGGATCCCCTTGTCGAATCAAGAGTTCGTAAAAAGAAAAAACGATAAAAAAATAAAAGAGAGGAAAACGCCTGAGAAACTCCGTCCGATTCTAAGAGATAAACTATTTTACGTTGATAAAATTGGCAAAAGTTAGAGGCAAGGCTATCATTTTGTTTCTTTGTCGAATAATGGAGCGAGGTAGCAGAAACCAACAATCGACCGAACGAGTACTCTGAGTTTAAATGAATAGTCTGAGTTAAAGCCAATAAACGCAGGGGCTCCTGCTCCAAAGCAGCGTTCATGGATCAGTATCTACTATACCTTTTTTATATATGTAACATTCCGGACAAAATATTTAACTAGCCACATTTGCTATTGACACAACAGTCCTGATAATAGGAGCAACTGTAGAAGAATCTACCGTAAATCTACAAAATGCAATTAATGACATAGAATGGTGGTCAATCAAATTGTGTATAAAGTTGAAGTATTGAACAGAAATAAGTTCGTATTAACTTTACTAACAAGAAAATCAATTATCTCCCAAGTATCTTAAACAACAGCATTGTTCCTAATAAGAAAACAGCGAAATACCTGAGTTTAAATCTGGACGTCATACTCAAATGGAAGGAAAATGTTAAAAAGAGAACTGAACAGTTGAAGATAAAGTACAAAAATATGTATTGGCTGATAGTAGGTACTCCTAACTTAGTTCCAAAAAAAGCAATTATAATAATCTGGAAACGCTATAGAACCTAATACTAATGAATATTATAGGTGCTCCTTGGTATATTCGGAATGATGATTTATGTAGTGACCTTAAAGTCCAATATATTCCAAATCAAGAAGAGACGTCAGGAGACATGAATAGGGGCTCCATAAGCATCACAACCATGAAGTATGTCAGCTTCTTATCAACAACCCAAGATACGAAGGCTCAAGAGGACTAAACTGTTCGAGCTTGTGTAATCTGAGAAATTGTGCAAGGCTGAAGCTTTAAACTACCACAGATAATGGAAATACAATTGAAATATAATATTTTAATAATAGGCCTGGATCCCGCGTACTAAAAAAAGTTGATTAACAGCAAGCTGAAAATTTGTTCATAGCTTAACAGTGTCTAGTCGGACAAACTTTGATGTATGAGAACACTGGAACAGGGGGAGTTTTAATTGTTGAACAGTTTAAAAATTTGAAACGTCAGATTACGAAAACGTCCCATGTATTTTGTCGGACAGAACATCCGATCGATTTGTTACCCTTTCATTAAATTCTCATGCAAAAATAAGACTGCTGTTACTAACCAACATGATTCCTGTCATTTGACATGTTCTTCGTGTTCCACTCATTAAAATGCCCAGTTGGTGATAAACACCAGTCTGATTTTTTGCATGAGAGTTTAATGAAATGGTAACAAATCAATTGGAAGTTCTTTCCGACAAAATACATGGAACGTTTTCGTAGCCTGGCGTTCCAAATTTTTAACCTGTTCCACAATAATTGTTTTAATTATTAAAACTTCCCCTGTTCCAGTGTTCCCATACATCAAATTGTTTTCCGACTAGACACAGGTAAACTATTAACAAATTTTCAGCTTGCTATTAATCAACTTTTTTTTGGTACGTGGGATCCAGGTCTATAAACTATGATAGTTATCGTTTACCCTAGTCCAGCTCAGATTCCCAAGGTGTGTGTTCGTCTTGTCCTAATAGTCCAGGGCGCAACTGTTTTGAGATGGACGTTGAGAGGTGACTTAAATTTTTTTTGCAGAAATTGCTTGAAAATAACTCAAATAATAATATTTGAGTTATCCTCCCTCTCAAAATAGTCCGGAACATTGTTTAAATAATCAAAATGTCAAAATATGAAGGAAAAATTCGATTTTTTTATTGGTTTTTTGATTATAACTTTAAAACTATTCATTTTTGAGAAAAGTTGTACTGACATAAAAGTTGCGTAATTAAATTTCCTATAACACAGAATATGTTAAAAATTTAAAAAATAGTCATCCCTGTTGCAAAATAGCAATAATTGCGAAAAAAACCATAAAAAAACAAGTATTCGCATTTTACGTTTTCTAACCATTTATGCAACACTTAGGACCTTCATGTTTTACCCAGAGAAATTTTATGATATAGTAAAAGAACACTGTAAATTTCATTAAGATCTGTTTAACAGATTTCGCATAATAAATTTTGCAATCCAACTTTCGCAAAAAGAGATCATTTTTTAAAAATGTTGCAGGACTGAAACTAAAGCAAATAGCAAGTTGAATTTTTTTGCTTATAGAAGTGTACTGTACCTTTCATTTACAATTTGCCAAATTAAAATCGATTAATTACTACGGCGTCAGGAAATTTTTTAAATAAACATTAATTTTTGGTGCTACGCGCAGGACAGCGGTGTTCGATTCGCACAAGTTGATTTCCAACAAAATTTCTTTATTCTTTATCTAATATATTATTTAAATCTATATCTAATATATTATTTTCTTACTCTATATTTTGTTGTATTTTAATATTTTAATTCCACAAAAATCAAACTAATTTTGTTATTGTTATAAGTCTATATAATTAGTCTTATAATTCTCTAAGTTTAAATATATGAACAAAGAAAGTTTTTGCTCAAAAAAGTGTTATTTCAAAGGATAGAGTATGAGTTTTTATTTTGCAATAAACAAATTTATTTATTTATATCGAAATGTAATAAAAATTAAAATGTATCAATCATTATCAAAGGTCATTGGAATGCCCAATCAGAGCAAACTATCCGCTGTCCTGCGCGTAGCGCCAATAATTAATATTTATTTAAAAAAATTCCTGACGCCGTGGTAGTTAATCGATATTAATTTTGCAAATTGAAAATGAAAGGTAGAGTAGATTTCTATACGCAAAAAAAATTTCAACCTGCTATCTGCTTTATTTTCAGTTCTGTAATATTTTGAAAAAATGAATTTTCTTTGCGAAAGCTGGATTGCAAAATTTATTTTGCATAATCTGTTGAACCGATCTTAATGAAATTTACAGTATTATTTTACTGTATCATAAAGTTTTTCTTGATGAAGTATGAAGGTCCTAAGTGTAGCATAAATGGTTGAAAAACGTAAAATGCGAATACTTGTTTTTGTATGTTTTTTTCGCAATTATTGCTATTTTGCAATAAGGGTGACTATTTTTTAAATTTTCAACCAATTTGATGTTGTAGGAAATTTAATTACGCAACTTTTATGTTAGTATAAGTTTTCTGAGAAATGAACACTTTTAAAGTTATAATCAAAAAAACGAAGAAAAATATCGAATTTTTCCTTCATTTTTTGACATTTTAATTATTTAAACAATGTTCCGGACCTATTTGAGAGGGAGGATAACTCAATTATTATTATTTAAGTTATTTTCAACCAATTTCTGCAAAAAAAATTGAGTCACCTCTCAACGTCCAAATGTACTAATATTTTTACAGATGCGCCCTGGTCTATAATCAAAAATATGAACGATAAAGATCTAGATTAGAAGCAAACAAACCAATATTTTAACTAATTATGTTTATTTCTAAATAGAGGTATAATAAAATATGTCGTATTAAATTAGATAACATAATAATATATATTCAGATTCTTGCCAAAAACTAACAATTTTCGGATTATACTTATGTGACTTTTGGTATTGTTTTATGATATATCTTCTTGATGTCGGACAATATGCTGTTGTACAGCTGTACAGCTGTACGTAAAGCGTACAGCTGTTGGCTTGTTGTAGACCTGGACAGATGTTGTGGCCTCAGGTCCCTGCAGCTACAGTTTTGGTGGTGTTGGTCTTTGCAGATGTTGGATGCATGTTCTTCTTGGGCTTAATTAAAGTGGCATCACCGGTGATGTATAACGGTTGAGGCTTCCGAAAGGAGAAAAGTTGACTTTGTATTCAAAAAACTAGAAGACAAGCCACATATTAGTTTGATATTAAGAAGAAAAAGTACCTTGCCAAAAAGTATTAAAGAACTAGCAGATGGCAAGGGGTAAATTAAATGGGATTATTATTAATTATTACTAGTTTAAATTATTTATGATTTATTACGTGCATGTTAATTAAGTGACATAAAATATTGATTTTTTTTTTTAATTTAGCTTAATGTCTCGACAATTAATGGCCATTGGCATATATTGAAAATGAAAATATCAGAGCATGTGCTTTTTGGAGATCGAGGTTAGATACGAAAAAATGATTAGTGCAAAAACTGTGAATGTAGGCTAATAATGAATACAATGTGTCGGAAACTAGTCCCCAAAGAGAAGATTCTGTCTGGAATTAGAACGAAGGTATTATCAGCCTGCATGGGTTCGAATAAATTAATTTTGTCGCTTCCATTATTAATTGTTACTGTCATTGAAATGACAGCGCAAATTATAAGGAGATGGACAAGCATGTACCGTATTAAAAGACAGATATCTAGAGAATAATAATATCAAGTAAGTTCAGTATGACTTAGATGTTAGATGAAAAGAGAGAAAGGAAATAAGAATAACGAAAGAGGGCGCCAAACAAGTTTTTAACGGGGAAACAGCAAAGGGGAAAATAGCAAAGATGTGAAGTTTATAACGTTACAAGGCTTAGTTATTGTTGTGCATTGTAGCCGCGACAAAAAACGTGAGAAGTTAGGCCCAAACCAGACTCTGCAGCGCTACTCTGTGGATGCACAAAGCAGCTTCCGATGATTTACCGTGGGTTCTTATGTGAAGTGGACGTCGCACCCCAGACGAGCGACTGTTGCCAGCCACAGTATCCGAGCCTCACTGCTAGTGGCCTCCACTAGTCGCAAACGCCATTCAGACGGACCACTTTTGTAGCTGCCGCAGATGTTTACGAGAATTTATAGGGTGAGCACCTAAAATGAATTTCGATTCGGAAAGATTTTTGATTGAAGTGCAAAACAGACCGGATATATGTCATACAAGAACCCGAGGGCATATTTATAGGGAATTAAAAGGAAAAGCGTGGGACGTCATCTTTGAATTATTTGTTTCTGATTTTAAAGAAGGTAGGCCTAACGAAAAGAATTAATCCCATAAGCAATGATTTCTCTATTTATATTTAGATTTTATTATACCTTGGATGCATTAGAACTGAACAAAACAAATACAATCTTGTTTGTTTATTTATGTTAAATAGTGGGGTCCCATCCTAGGTCAAAAAAGGTTTTAGTGTTTGTTGTTGAAAACAAAACGATAAGATATTAGTTAAAAGGTGGTTGCAAGCTAACATATTTTTCACTTTCACTCAATTGTCAGGTTGTATCAAACTATTTTACGTCTCTAGGATGCCAGATGTACGGGTTGATTTTTTATGTGCTTCTTTCTGTGATATAGCTGTTTTTGTCTGGTTCTTCTTAATTCCATTTATGGAGTTTATTGCTATTTTTTCCAAAGCGTTAAAATTTTATAAAATATTTAAATCTATGGACATTACAAACACTGATTTTGACGAACACACTTTTTTAAAAAAATATTAGCCGGCAAGTTTTTAATCATTTGATTAAACTTACTGTTTTTTCTCACCCATTACATTAAACGCCGCGCCCTTCCAAACGATCCACTTCGCAGCGTAGTCGCCGGCAGCGGTACTAGAAAATCGCCTGTTTCAGCCACTCTGTGGATCCACAGAGTAGCGCTGCAGAGTGGCCGTCTGGTTTTGCCCTTAGTGGAAAGCAGAGTCAGTGCTATGCTGTGTACAACAAATAAGTGGGCATTTTATGTCAAAAAAAGATCTAGGATGGACCAGGCCCCTGATTCTAATTCATTTCGACCAATTTCGACAGTCGCAATTTCATTTCGACACCGCCATGACAGCCGCAGAGTATAGCGATTCTTATTCATTTCGATATTAGTTACAACTGGGGACATTAACCTTATTATGTTGACACTGCTCAGAATTTGGGTTGGCGCTCCGGTTTATTGGAATTTGTTGATAGTCTGGGAAAATTATCGAAAAAATGCCATTTTTGGGAAAAATTATTTACCAGCTATTTTATTGCTAAAATCGAATCTTAAGATTGCATATATTTATTAGTAATATGGGGTATGACAAGTCCGCAAAAAGTGTGTTATTTTATTTATAAACAAATTAGCAATCATAAATCTTCTTTTTTTTCAATTAGTGCTCTGTAACTCCTAAGATTTTTCCTTTGAGCCAAAAACACTCAAATAAAAATTCACCGTAATTTAGTTCTGCACAAAGTTATTTTTTTTCCGATTTCCTTCAACAAAAAGTTTACTCAGAAAATCCGAGTTTTTCCAAAAAATCTGCAATTTTCAATTAAAATTTTAGGGAAGTACCTAATTATTTATCAATAATTAAATATTTGATGACATGAAAGATTTATTACAGTAGATTTTACAGAGGGGCTAAATTATGGAATAAATTCATTTCTTTAAAACGGACGATTTTGGAGCAAAATCCCGAAAGAGGTCGATTTTTATTTTTAAATTACAATTTTTTGGCATATATTTCATACTAGTGACGTCATCCATCTGAGTGTGATGACGTAATCGATAATTTTGTTAATGGGAATAGGGATCATGTGGTAGGTCATTTGAAAGAGCGTTCAATTCTCTATTCAGTAATATAAACATTAATATCATTAGGTATTTATACAGGGTTGCCAAAAAATAATTTTTAAATTAAATTAATTGGCGCAAAAAGAAGAATGTATGTAATTTATTTAACTCAAAATACATTGTACTGCTGCCATAAAATAGAAAAAAACGTTTATTTCACAAATAAACATTTCTTTTCGCTTAAATTAAATCACAAACAGCCTCCCTCCTACCTATTGGCAGTTTGAACATTTAATTTAAGCTAAAAGCAATGTTTACTTGCAAAATAAATATGTTTTCTATGTTCTGACAGCAATAGAATGTATTTTGAGTTAAATAAATTACATGCATTCTTCTTCTTGCGTCAATTAATTTAATTCAAAAAATTTTTTGGCCTCCCTGTATAAATAATGATATAAATGTTTATAATACTGAATAGAGAATTGAAGGCCTTTGTAAATGAGCTACAACATGAACCCCTAGTCCTATTTAAAAAAATAATCGATTACGTCATCACGCTCGGATGGATGGCGTCACTAGTTTGAAATATATGCCAAAAAAATTTAATTTAAAAATAAAAATCGACCGGTTTGGGGATTTTTCTCTAAAATCGTCCATTTTAGAGAAAATGAATTTATTCCATAATTTAGCCCCTCTCTGTATATCAGGAGACCGGCGACAATCTAACCAATAGTTTAGCAATAATTAAAATGTTAATTAAAAAATTTCGGTCGAAATAATAACCAGAAAGATTATGATACACCAGAATAACTATGATTTTCGTATAAAAAAGCACTATACCTATTCAACGTACCTTACAAGATTGAAATTATACCATTTGAGCGGTCTTAGGAATGTTATAAAGAAACAATTTTTTGGCTTATAAACAAATAGAACCCCTCAGAAAATATTAGATTAAATTAAATTAAGTTAACGCTGTTGAAAAGGGCACGGCACGGCTTCTGTGCCCTTTTCGAAGAAAAAAAATTGAATTGCGAGGAGTGATTACAGGTATAACCGGTCAAATTTGACCGGCATTTGTAACAGTTATAAACAACAGGATTTTAATCTTTGAACCATTAGATACCTTTTTATTCCAGTCCTCTTTGTACATACAAATTTTCATATCTTCAAGACACTCATAACAAAAAAGATTTATGCCACTGTCACCAAATTATTTAATTATTAATAAATAATTCTCTCAAATTTTAGTTGAAAATTAAAGATTTTGTTTGGAATTAAAACCCGATTTTGTTAAACCCGAATTTTCGTTTGGTATGGACTACTGTTCTACTAATAACCATATATTTAGCTCCTAGTAAAGTTCAAACTATAACTTTGGGTTTCATGTTGCATTATTTTTTAATAGAGGAAAATACAATACATATAGTTCCTAATTTGGATCAAACTGCAGATAATTCTAATGCAAATATTTTACCACAAATATCAAAACAAAATAAAAACACAAATAATCAACAGTCAACGTAAAAATTCTGGTTAACATTAAAATGTTATGTTTTTAAAAGTTTATAAAATCCTTAAAATCAGCTGTAGACGTGACACAGGGTGACAAACAAAATTTCGACCAATCACGTGCCGAATTTCATACAATTTTCGATACAAGAACTTGCATAGTGTCATACAGCCTTTAAGATTTTATTTCAGCATGTCCAGCAATAAAATAGCTGGTAATTAATTTTCCTTGTTTTTTACTAATTTTCCCAGATTATTACCTTACATCTTTCATTGAGTTGATGATTCATGTTGTGGACATTCTCAATTATTATATTTCTAATTTAATACTATTCTATCTAATTCCTCAAAACAAGCAAATTTCAATTAAACCCAACCATATTAATACCTTTTGCTTTAGTTTTCCTTGCAAGAAATAAACAAAACACATCTAAACTAAACCTAACCTCGCTTTTGGCCATTCATTCATCTCCGTGTCAAATAATTTCGACATCGAAATTATAATAGCGACCACTTTTTTGTAGTCGCTATTAATTTCGATAGTCGCTATTTTGTGACGTCATTTCGTTAGTTCAACGAAAATCCACAAGGCTCGCACAGTCGCATTTCGACGTCGCCATATTGAAAGCGACTTGTTTAGTGTCGAAATTTGATTTAGAATCAGGGCCCAGGTGACATCTAAATTGCAAACAATTTTAGGAAAATTGGATTAAAGAAAAATGTTGATTAATTAAGTATACCTATTATTATTGTTTAAAAAAACCTAAAATATAGAAAACGAGTATGATAATATAATTAAAAATAACAATTTCAGTATATGCCTTTATTCACTTAGAATTTTTATAGCATAGATTAATTTAAATCTATTCTTAAAATATTTGTCACTTGTTTGTGAATGTAAATTTCTAATTCATTGAGTACACAATGCAAACGAAATACAATAGCGACTCTCCGCCTCGCAGTTCCATTTAACCCTGCCAAATTAACCCTAAAAATAACCCCTTGTCGAATCAAGAGTTCGTAAAAAGAAAAAACGATAAAAAGATAAAAGAGAGGAAAACGCCTGAGAAACTCCGTCCGATTCTCAGAGATAAACTATTTTACGTTGGCAAAACTGGCAAAAGTTCGAGGCAAGGCTATCATTTTGTTTCTCTGTCGAAGAATGGAGCGAGGTAGCTACAAAAGAGACCAACAATAAGGGTAATGAAAGCCTTGAAAATCACCGGGTATTGTACGGAAGATAATCATGTAATTGCCTGCCTTCCAGAGCAACTGTCAGAGTCTCGCGATCAATCGTGTGACTGTCACTCGGGCAGTAATTAAAGAGGGGCAGAAGTATTTTTACTTGATTACCGCTGTTAGTAGAATGAGAGAGAAGCAAAAAGAGATGCTTATCGTATCAGATATTGGTGATTTGTAAATTTAATCTTAAAATCGTAGATGTAGAAAATAATAGTAGTAAATAAAACAACTGAAAAAAATTTACTAAAATGAAGTAAACAACTTCCAATGTATAATGGTATATACGGGGCTTGTTCAATTGAAATACATCTTCGGTTCAGAAAAACTTTATTGGCAAATATTTTCTTTTATTCAACCTGTTCAACCATTCATCATCAACTATGTCCATGAGCAGGTTGAATTTTGATGTACTGGGTATGAGTGAAGCCAGGTGGCCTAACTGAGGCTGTTTCTCAACAGCAGAAGCTGGCAATTTATTATTCAGGTAGCGATGACAACCAACATAGACACGGCGTGGCAATAATTATTAATAAAATATCTAATAGAGCAGTGAAAGGGTTTGTCCCCATCTCAGAAAGAGTAATGTTACTACAATTAGAGACATCTGACGCCATGTTGAACCTGATACAAGTTATGCTTCTACGACGAATGCCAATGAAGAAAAACTAGAATTATTTTACCAGCATATCGAAGCAGCACTGAAAAAAAAAACAAAAAGTAGAGAAATCACGATAGTCCTAGGTGATTTCAATGCAAAGATTGGAAAGGGGCAAAGTGGAAAGTGTGTAGGAAAATATGGTCTGGGAAATCGCAATGAGAGAAGGGATCGTCTACTACAATTTTTCCAAGAGAAGAACTTCATAATTACAAACACAGTTTTCAAACTACCCAACAGACGACTGTATACATGGCAATCGCCCGCAGATTCATCGGAGAAAGTAGTTAGGAACCATATAGACTACACTATGATAAACGAAAGATACCGTAATGCTGTTAAAGCCGTAAAAGCATATCCCGGAGCGGACGTGGCCTCAGATCACAACCCACTTATCGCCAAAATTACACTCACACTTAAAAATATTAAAACACATCAGGGAACTGCTACAATAGGCATAAGCAAGCTTAAAGAACCCAACGTGAAATAATGTCTTTAACACGAACTGCATACGAACTGTAGAGAGCTGAACATAGACACCAATGATATTGACGAGCACTGGGAGCAACTAAAACATTGCATACTAGAACCTTGTAAAAATATACCAAAGACTTTCACAAGGAGAAAAGAGGAATGGATGAACGACGAGATACTGAATATGATGGAATAACGAAGACAATATAAGAACAAAGATGACAAGAAATACAGAGAGATTAACCACGAGATAAGGAAGATGATAAAGCAGGCAAAAGAAAAACACTTTGAAGAGAAATGCAAAGAGATCGAGGACTTCCAAAAAAGATACGATCTGTTTAACCTACATAAGAAAGTTAAAGAAATGGCTGGACTATAACAGCTATGTTGCTATAACAAAGAGCGTTGAGAAAGTACAACGTTGGGTAGAATACATCGATGAACTGTTCGATGATGAAAGAGGGTACCTGGAATACATAGAACTTATTATTTGTCAACTTGATTTCTGACGATTTTGTTGTCTTTGTCAGCTGGCGATTTCCATGTATAAAGGTGTCGCTTAGGTAATTTAAAGAATGTATTTGCGGCTATAACATTATGCTCCTGGTAAAATTCTATTAGGCGATCCCCTCTGTCGTTTCGTTCACCAAGCCCATAATATGGTCCTACATTAGGGTAGCATTTTCCTTCGCCAATTTTTGCGTTGAAATCACCCAAGATCACTGTTCTGTCTCTAAATTCTGTAAGTTGTAGTGTTTTTGAAGTTCGCTATAAAGTTTTCTATTTCTTCTTCATTTTTGTCAGCAGTTGGCGCATAAATCTGGATTAGGTTCATTTTTCCATGGGTTGTCAATAACTGCAACATCATGATTCTTTCGGACATCGGAACGAAGCCTGTTACTGATCTCGTTACTTTTTCGGTGAGGATCATAGCAGCTCCATATCTGTGTTGGGTGTCGCTGCTTCCAGAGTAATAGATTCGTCCATTTTGTGTATTGAGTTTGCCAGAGCTGATCCATCTTGTATCTCTTATTCCTAATATATCGATATCTAGTCGCATGATCTCTTGCTGTATATTCCTGTTTCCCAGCTTCATACACACTTCTTACATTCCATGTAGCGATTTTGTAGGTGAATCTGTATATATTTAGTGAACAGGGATTTCGCTGACTAACGGCCTCAGAAGCCCTGTCGTTACTGTTGTTTCTTTCCCTGCCGAATCTTGGCATCCGAGAACCATGATTAGTAGGTTGTTGATTGTCATTTCTGTAAGCCATGACGATTTCTAGGGATACTCCATCAGTATTTAATGCAGTGGTTTCCCGTTGCCTTCTGCATACTTATACCGTTGACCATTCTGTAGGGTTGGTCATCCGCCTTCGAGACCGATTTCTTAGTCTCAGGACAAAAGAGTGCCCTGCCACTTACCAACTCATCCGCCCGAAGCCGTTGGTGAGTAAGTGGGGGATTGCTTATACCGGCAATCATTCGGTGTTATATTTGTTAAAATTCCCTAAACTAGTTTTCGATCGGATGACCAATCATAATCAGTGCTGACATGATTCTAGCATGCTAACCACCAAAATACAAAAATATATGAGTAAAAACCCTTTAAAATTAATCCGTCATGGAAACATAGATAAAATTCGTGAACTTAAACCTGGATGTACAGAATATCTCATGTATTGTGCTCGAGGTACCATTTGAGCCCAAAATTGACTTGTTCACAGGTTGACTAGATGATGGCAAGTCTTGCCAACATATATTTTTGTTAAAAATTGAAATGGAAAATGGTTATTCATTTTTAATTTACATGTTTACTCTGATTGGAGTACGAAGGGAATCATTCTCGTTGGAACTTTACGGCGCTGAGCAGATGGGACGTGAAATATAAATTGTAAAATTCCCTCATCTTCCTTAGTCTCAGCATCCGTATGTCTTGCAAATTGTAGAAGCCTCAGAGGTGTAACCAGAGACGGTTCCCATTGTTTTCAATCTGGTGGGATGTAGAGTAACATTATGTTGTTTTATTAACCATTAGAGTGAAAAAATTCATTCAAGTCGCCATCTCATGGTTACGTGAGGGACTTTGGACCGATCTTCTTCTTCTTCTTCAAGTGCTCTGTTCATTGCGAACTGATTTGCAATTCTGAGCTTGATTGCGGCACTTCTGACTAGTTCGACTGATATGAGCCCGAACCACTTCCGCAAATTTTGGAGCCACGAGTGTCTTTTCGTGTCCGGCACTCGCTTACCCTGGACAATCAATTGAAGTAGACGGTACTTATCGTGTCTCAATATGTGGCCTAGATATTCAAGTTTTTTGTTTGTTTAATTGTGCTCTCGATTTCTTTCTCTTAAGTGATTCTGTGGATTACATCTATGTTGATGACATGTTCGGTCCAGGATATACGAAAAATGCGTCGGTACACCCACATTTCGAATGCTTCTAGTTTTTTCGTGAGCGTCTCTGTCAGCGTCTAGGCCTCCACACTATATAAGTAGTAAGATCGGAAAAATATAGCATTTAACTAGACGGAGTCTTAGGGGAAGAGATAAATCTTTGCTTATGAGGAGCTTTTTCCTATTTTTAAATACTGCTCTAGCTCGTTCTATTCTCGACTTAATTTCTGTGCCCTGTTCCCATTTTGCATTTACGTTGGTGCCAAGATATACATAAGATTCTATATGGTGAATAATTACTACCTATGTTGTTTATCCGTAACTGTCGAGCAGGTTGTTGCTTTTTGCTTGTATTTTCTCTTCTTGAAGTTGAGGCTCAGGCCGTATTCATCACTAACGGAATTAACCCTTTCCATTGCCTGTTCTAATTTGTCTATGCTAGTGGCAGGGATCACCGTGTCACGTATACCGCCGTATTGACCGATGTATTTACCAAAAACTCTTAAAACACTTTTAATTTTAATTAAGAGGACAATTTTGAATTATTCACTTCCTTAAATTACAAAAATTACCAATAATACATTCTATGTAAGCAGCAATTAAATCCGTTAAAACTAACATTACATTATTACTCACTACAAGCATTTAAAAACGAGATTACCTGTCCACCTATAAGGACAAACGAAGCACCTGTTTTAAGAACAGCGTGACTAAAAGTAAAAGCAACTTTGACTTATGATTGATATGCGCCGTTAGTCATAAGACCAAAGCGAGCAGACTGGTCTCTACTACTGCATTTATTCTGTTTCTTTTTATCTATACATATAAATTTAACATTAATATATTCTGTAGGAAGAAATCTAAATTACCATAAAAGGAATGGCAGGAAGAATATTAGATGGCAGAAATATTTATCAATATGTTTTATAATCCTATTGTATACAATTAGTGGACTTTTTGTGGACCACCCTTAGTTTAGATATAGGTTTCCTTTTATAAAAGAAACGCATTAATAATTTAAAAACTCGTTCGTGCAATTTTTTAATAAAAATAATTGTTTCAATAATTATTAAATAGTGCGCTCAAAAACAACGTCAGTAGTTTCTATTGACCAAAACATCATCAAAATTTAACAATAAAAATCGACCTGTTTCGGAATTTTTTCCAAAATCGCCAATTCTCTAAAAAAATGCATTTATTCCATAATTTTACCCCGCACGGGTTAATGTCTGATTTATAGCGTCCTACTACTCCAGGCCCTGTTTCCTGATCATAAATCTCTCTCCGACTGATGACTTTTGCACTCCATCAAGCAATGTTGTTTTCGGCCCTCCTCGTTTTCTTCGCTCAGATTTCTGCCAGTCCAACATAAACTAGGGTATGCCATGACCTGTCATTATCTGTACAGGTCCGTACCAAATAAGCTGTTCTATCTCTATTTCTTCTATGATGATCGTTGTTCTCTCCATTATTTGTCTCATTCTTTCATTTGTTATGTGCATCATTCTGGATATACTTACCTGCTGATCTGCGCCAAAAAACCATATCCAGAACAAGTTTTTGTTCCGTTCTATTAGTGCGTGACTAGGTTTCGCATCCATCAAGTACAACGCTCCTAAAAGTTCTTTTATTTACATAATTGCATTTTTTAGCTTTTCACCACTGTAGTCTTTAGAGCACCCATAAAATTCGTCCCTCTTATAATTCGTTCTCTGATTTCTTCATTGCGTTAATTTCTTTCCATATTTCCTCCCAAATAGATAGATTCGGAACATGACGAAATTACCTTTCCATCTTCTAAGTTTAGTTTATCTTTCTGAAATCCTCCCATGCAGATGTATTTCGTTTTTGTTGAGTTAACATTTAGCCCAACCGCTTGTATTCTTCTATTAATCGCTTTCTCATGAATTGCATATCTTCCATATCCTTTACGATGACTACTTGATCGTTCCCGAAATGAAACGTACATATTATAACAATGATATTATAGGGTTGTGTCGTTATTTAATGGTATACCTACTCATTCCAGAGCATGATCTCCTCTAGTTCTTCAGCGCCTCACTTAGGTAGATTTTGAAGTGTGTTAAAAATATACCGCAGCCCTGCCTTAGTCTCTTATTTACCCTAAAATTGTCGAAGAATTGATTATTTAATCTTTATCTTTGATCAAAGATCGTTGTCGAATCGTTGTATTGCTTTCAAACGTGACTAATTAATTATATATTTAATAGATGAGATTTTTTTTTTTTTTATTTTGGCTTAGACTTACCGTCATACTGCCAGACACATAAGGAATACAAGTTATCAAGTTATACAAAACAGGTTTAAAACAAAGATAACAACTAAAAGGTATTAAGTAACACTTAACAGCTAAAACTACTAACTACCAAAGGTATTAATTAAAAATGTTTAAGGGAATTATAATGATAATTTGCTGTCTTTTAAAAAGTTAATTAAAGAGTTGTATACATCTACAGAACCAAGTGATAATAAATATAGTATATTCCAAGGAGTTGCTACTTTACATTTTAATAAATCATTTATTAATTTAGATGAGTAAATTGTATTTTTAGAACAACCAAAAAATATATGATCTAAATCACTTTCCTCTTCACAATGCTCACATTTATCATTATCCAAAACCTGTATTTTAAATAAATGCTTTGGATAACATGCGTGCCCGAATCGTACTCTAATAATAGAAGTTATGTACTTTCTAGAAGCTCTACAAGACTTGTACCAAGGAAATTTGGGAATATCGGGCTGAATTAACGAGTATCTATTTTGATTCACAAAAGAGTATTCCTTCCACTGGTAGCTCCACTCCCGATGCAGTGTTGACTTGAAAGAGATTATACTATCAGTCAGTGTTATTTTATGTAGAATACTGGTATAGGATGAAACGCTTTCTTTGGCTAATAAGTCGACATACTCATTATGTTCAAATCCTGCGTGTGCTTTAATCCAGATAAAATGTACATTGATTCCTTTGGTTAAAAGATTTTGTTTCATATGTTTAATTTTATAAATGTATGGGCAGTCTTGGATGTTTGGGGGTCCATATTTACCAAGAGATTTCAATACTGCTAAGGAGTCAGACAAAATTATAATATGGGCGAAATCAAATTCAGCTACATATAGTAAAGCTTCATATATTGCAATAGCCTCTGCTGTATAAATCGAAGTCTCCGGTTTCAGTTTGAATTTCTTTTCTATATGTCCCGATGGTATAAAAAAGGCGCATCCAGTTCCATCTGCAGATTTAGACGCATCTGTATATAGAGCTATTGACTCATTGTAACTATTCGTTATGGATAAAAGAATATTTTTATTTAAATATATGTTTTCACTATAATTTGGTACAATAATATCTGTAGGAGAAAAGAAAGAAGAGTACGCGTAGTTTTTGAATAAGTCGTTCGTTTTATCTATATTTTTTAAGAGTACTATATTTTGATTATAAGCTTCACACAGTAAGGGAGATTTCTTTTTTTGCCAATATTTATTGGTTAGATCATGGCAACTTAAAGTCACTACTTTTTGGTATAGAAGAGGGTTAATTAAGTATACTTTCATTAAATATTTTTTGGACAAAAAACTTCGTCTTAGATTTAAAGGAGGTTCCAAGGCTTCCAAATATAAAGCTTGTACTGGAGTGGATCTCATAGCTCCTAGACATATTCGTAAGGCTGAATTCTGTAAAACGTTGATTTTGTTTAGTAGTGCATTACTTGCTGATCCATACAAAACACTGCCGTAATCGAAAATAGATCGTATGTAAGCTTTATAAAATAATAAACTTACTTCAACATCCGATCCCTACCAAGTTCTATTAATTGATTTAAGAAAGTTTATTCCCTTATTACACCTGTTCAACATGTCGTCAATATGTAACTTCCAGGTCAATTTTTGGTCGAGTATCATTCCAAGATATTTAATTTTATTTTTAAAAGAAAATTTATGCCTACCTAAGGTGATTGTGCTAATATTAGGAAAGTTATGTCTGGTAAATAAACAAACTTGTGATTTACTGCATGATAATTCAAAGCCATTTTCAATAAACCATTTTTTATGGAGACCATAGACACTATTCAAGTTTTCAATGGATTGCTGATATTTCTTGTGTTCTGTGTACAAACAGAAATCGTCAGCATATTGTACAACATTAAATGCAATATTGTTAATAGTGATGTTGTGTAGATCTGCTGTGTAAATGTTAAATAAAATAGGGCTCAAAACGGAGCCCTGAGGTAATCCTTTATTATTAATTCTAGGGCCTATAAGAGTATGATTATTTTTTAAATAAATTATTCTATTTTTATACAGGTTTACAATGTTAGAAGCAAACTGTGATGGAATATTAAAAAATGTAATCATTTTTTCTTGGAGAATTGAAAGAGAGACAGAGTCATAAGCACTTTCGATGTCTAAAAATAAAGCGGGCACATAACTGTTCCTGGAAAAACTGTACTGAATGTCTACAACAAGAGTTGTTAAGGAATCTAAAGTTCCATAACCTTTTTTAAAACCATGTTGGTTAGCGGGTAAAGGATTTTGATCCCTTAGCCACCAATCCAACCTAATCTTAACCATCCGTTCGAGAGTCTTCAATATACATGATAATAATGATATCGGTCGGTAAGCTTCAGCTAATTTAGGGTCTTTCCCCGGTTTGGGAATAGGAACGACTATAATACGCTTAAAATCTATTATGCTGTTGCCTTCAATAATTATCTGGTCAAATATATTTAAAAGTAATTGTTTTGCGTTGTCTGGTAAATGTTGTATCATAGGATATTTGATTGCATCATATCCTGGTGAGGTACTAACGCGATTATCAAGGGCAAATTCTAATTCAGTTCTCGAAAAAGGTGTAAGGAGAAAATGATTTTGATCAGATGGAAGCGTTTTAGAATTAATAACATCTAACTGGTTATTTACGTAAGGTGGAGCTATTTTATCGAAAAAATCGTCTACCCATGAATTACTTAGAGGTAATGAAAAATTAACTTTTTTCCTATTCATTTTTCTTGCTTGATTCCAAATAAGACTAGATGGAGTTTGTTTATTTAATTTTGAACACCATGCAACCCAACTTTGTTTGGCCTTTAATTTCAGGAATTTTTTGACACGAGCATTTACTTCTTTGCATTTACAAAAATTTTCAGGAGAAGAATTGTTTTTATAGTTTATTAATGCCTTCTTTCTTTCTGCAACGGATTGATCACATTCCGAATCCCACTACGGAGGGGGAGTCCGTTTGCATTTAAATGGTTTATATTCAGAAATAGATTGTTTAGAAGCTTCATTAATACAGTCAATAAGGGAATTATATTTTTCTTGGGTATTTAAGGATGTGTGAGGTTTTTCGTTTAATAAGGTATCAACAAGCTGAGAGTATAATGACCAATTTGCTTTTTTAATGTTCCACTTAGTACTGGGATAAATGGTATTAGCATTAGTTCCCAAGACATCGATCACAACCTTTATAACGAAATGATTTGATCCCAAGGTATCAAGATCTACAGACCACGGAGTTTTATCAAAAAGGTATGGTGAGCAAAACGTGACATCAATCATGGAATCTGAGTTTCCTGGACTCGTTTGGCAAGTTGGTTGTCCATTATTCATTACTACATAATCTAAATTCTGAATTGTCTCCACAATTTGATGGCATATATTATCATTTTTATATGAGCCCCACAAAGAATTATGTGCATTCATATCTCCTCCAATGATACAAGGGTGTTTTAGTTGAGAAAATAACTTATCCCAATCTTCGGTTTTGGTTTTAGTTTTTGGGCACCTATATACAGAGAGTAAACTTAAATAACTTTGTTTATAGTTGATTTTAATACCACAAGCAAGCAAGTCTTGAATATAATTTTTTTTAATTGTTATGCGCTCAAAAGGAATACCAGTTTTAATTAAAATAGCAACTCCAGAATAGCCGTCATCGCGATCTTCGCGTATCACATTATAACCTCTATAAATATATACAACATCCCGTTTAAACCAAGTTTCACTTATTAAAGCTATGTCAATATCTTCGGTTATTAAAAAGTTAATAAGGCTGTTTTTGTTAGCAACAGCTGATCGAGCATTCCATTGTATTATTTTGAGTTTAGATTTGTTCGTCATTAGATGAGTTATTTTTTAAAATATTATCTAGAACATTATTAATACCTTTGGCTAACAAATTCATGTCAAGTGATTTTGCCTCTTCTAAACAATTAATATTTTGAATAAAACTTGAGAAAAGAAGTACTAAGGAATCTACTAACTTATTTTTATCATTGTCTGTATTAGGAAAACTTTCCTTATTTAAGGGAGGTAAAGGTTGAGACGGTCCAAATCTGAAAGGGATGAGATATGGTGTAGGATCTTCGGAAGTTGGAGATGATACTTTTCTTTTTTTATTTGCACTATACTCATTGCTTGATGTACTACAGCTTGGTTGGCTAAAACTTTTGGGTTTCTGTAGGTGAGGCCTCAATGGCTTGAGATAAGGAGATGTACTAACTTCAGAGGAGTTAGTTAATTTTGGAAATTCTTTGTCTGAATTTGACAATATTTCAAATCTGTTATTAGAAATAAGACCAGAAAATGATGAGTCACTCAAATTTTTTGCCTCCAAATATGAGATTTTATGTTCAATCATGATATTTTTTATTTTTTTTTTTGATGTTCGAAAAAAGGACAGTTTTTAGAGATCGATATATGCTTATCAGTTTTACAGTGTATGCAATACTTTTTTGTTTCATCACATGTATGTATGTCATTTTTAATTTGTCCACATTGTATACAGTATTCCTGTGTACCTTTACACTGTCTAGAAATATGTCCATATTTGAGGCATTTATAACATTGCGTCACTTTACCCAACAATTTTTCCACTTGGAAAAATACATAATTTATCACAACATAGTTTGGCAAACAATTGCCTTCAAAAGTCATTATAACATTACGTCTAGGGACGTATTCTGTATTTCCATCCTTTTCTACTTTCCTGTGCATTCTTTTAATATCAATAATTGGTGAACTAAAGCTCACATATTTTTTCAAATAGTCAATATTATATTTGGTATCAACATCGCGTATCAGTCCTTTGATTTCCAAGAGGTGATTTGGAATGTACGCTTTTAAATTATCGTCCTTTAAGTGACTATTATTGACTAAATTTTTTGCATCCAAAATAGATTTGAGGATTACTTTAACACGGTTTCTTCCTATACTTTTAATTTGCTTAATATTATTAATCTTTAATTTTTGATGTAAAATATCTGCAACAACCATTGGATGCAAACGGGAAATATTCTGATCATTGGTCTTCTCAACATAAACACAACAATTTTGAAAGTCGTAACTATTACAATTAATATTAAAAAGTTTTACCTCCCTTGTAGCAGAAGAATTTGTGGTGATAGTTCCTGTATCCATGTCTTGATTACTATCACTAATAACTTCAGCAGTATTTAGTTCGCACACTGGCGTCTTTTTTATATTCTCCCCCATCTGGGGAGAATATTTTCACTTTTGTATCACTATTCTACAATATGTAAATGTTTTTACCCACGATGAAAATTAAATGTTTTAATTGTCACAAAAACTGCGAGCTGAATGTCAATATTTAGGTACGTTTAACCATGGCCAAATTTTAAACTGTTCACACAAAAGTTAAACACCGTGAAAAGAAGCTTAGGCTGTTTAACCCATAGGACTGAAACTTCTTATCAATGATAATTAAAACCACTATAAAATTAATTTAAGTTAAACTACTAAAAAATTAATTTTTTCTGGAGCTATTTTAGATGCAACCGTATTTGACGTTTATTAATGTCAAAGTGTGAATAGATGAGATAAAATAAAATAAAAATGTATACCCATTTTTTTCAGTTGCAATGCGAAGGCAAAACAATCTTATTCTTCACTTAAAACAGGGAGCGCAGTCCAGCACTGTGAATCGACGATTTTCGACTCTCATTGGAGTCATCATCGGAGAGGCGTAGGCCTGCTGCTCTCTGCTCGAAGTGGCCAAAATAATGAAAGTTTATCCCCACATTGCAACTGACGTGTATGGATTAGGTGACTAGCGTCATCTGGCAATTGAAAGGTAAAGTTTCCAATCTTAATAGCAACATTAATATTTGTAATATTTTTCAATATTATTAATGTTGCTATTAGGATTGCAATCTTTACCTCTTAATAGATGAGCTTTCCAGTACTGGCCATAGTCTACATAGGGGTGTTATATCATATGTAAGCTCTCGCCAAGTTCACTATTATATCAATATTAGGCGAGTTAGTCTATACTAGACATTATTTTTTCATTTAGTTGGGTTAAAGTGTAGATGTTGTCGATGCAAGATCGTTTAACTCGAAATTCTTTCCATCAAATCTAGGCAGAGTGCATAGGTAACTGAGATGCAGCGGTATTATTCCTTTTATATATATATATATATATATATATATATATATATATATATATATATATATATATATATATATATATATATATATAGGATGTGTGATCACAACTGACCAGTTAGGCACTAAATTGCTAATATAATTGGGTGTGCAGTTGAATAGGGAAAAAAGAAGACCATTAACGTGTTCTCATTTAAACCAATGCATTATATTTCGTACATAGTCATGTACATCATCAGATGCTAGGCTACAATATACAAATAGTGAAAAAACAATCCAAATGTTACAAAATTTGATGACTTACTTTATAGAGACAGGATTGATGTTGGATAGAATAACTTTTTCCACTTCATGGTTTTGTACATGTACATACGAAATTACGTCTCAAAAAAACAAATCGTAAAAAACTCGTCACAGGATAAAAACAGATTTCTATATCTTCGAAGATGTATATTTAAAACAGTTTAAAATTAATAAATATGTAGGTTGACTATATTGACATTATCGATGGTTTTGCCTTATTTTATCAGAATTATTAATAATTTTATTTAATTTTGTACCAGCTTCTTGTGTCAACCTCTAAACGTCAACCATGTGACCACTGACAGCAAGACAGAGAGACCACCTCAGAACTCAGAGGGCTTCCTATATCTGTCTCCTGTCAACAATCACACGGAGCACCAAGAAACTGACAACTTTGTGACTGTGTAACGTAAAGAGATTTGAAATATGTACAGTAAATAGAATTTATAACAATATATAAAATTAGCAGAATTGATAACTGCAGAAATATTGTTTTAATATTTCTGACTATAGTGGTCTGTGGAAAAAATTATTAAAAATTATTGATGTTCAAATTTGAAAGACCCTAAACTCAAACTTTCTTTGAAAAAACTCTAAATGTTAGATAACATGTAGATGTTATTGTTAATTTTATTTATTCAAGAAAAGTATCTGAAACATTAAAAGTTTTGTTTTTCTCTAACATTAACAAAAAAGAGTAGATTTCACTGAGATTCTGAATGTCTGATCTTTTATTAATAACATGGTCTTCTTCTGCAATATATGCCATCTCTAGGAACAGCCTTTTGTCTAATTTGTTTTCTTTTGCAAGAATCTTGACTTCATTGAAGTTCATTGTGTGGTTAGATTCAGTAACATGTTTTGCTAGAGAACACCTTTCTGCATAGTGTCTAATATCAGATTTATGTGATACGATTCGATCTCTAAGATATCTCGAACATTGGCCGATGTATTTTTTGTTACAATCATTACATGGGATACTATACACTATGCCTGACTGGAGCTCTCTAGGGGTCTTGTCTTTTAATTTTGAGAAGATAGAATTTACTGTTAAGACCGTTTTATTTGCCACTTTAATTTCCAAATATGGTTTTAATATGCGTGTTAACTTAGGTGTCATTTCTTGTATATATGGTAAAGTGACGAATTTAGTGGTGGTTGGGTTAGCATTGCTGTTTGCTGACGGATCTTGTTCAGTTAATTGATTGTTGTTAATTATGTTTATGGATGATGTACTGAATAGGATCTTTTTTAATAATAAAGATGGATATGAATTTTCGATGAACAATTGGTAAAGAATTCTTAGGTTTTTCTTGTGGTATGATGTGTCAGATATTTGCATTACCCTGTTTTTCATTTGTTTGACTAGGTTTATTTTGATAGAGTGTTTATGGTAGGAGTTGTAGTTGAGAAACCTACCTGAACTCATGCTTTTTCTATACCAGTCAATAGTAATCATATTTGTGTTTGATCGTATAAACTTTGTATCTAGAAAAGGGATGGATTGATGTTCATCCTCTTTTTCTATAGTGAATTTTATATAAGGATCGTAGCTATTGAACACAAATAGTAGTTCGTCTTCTTTGTCTTTGGGTATTGCCAATATCATGTCATCTACATATTTCTTAATAAAATGTATTTTAAAGGAGATAACTGGTATCACTACGTCGAGTAGATCATCCATAACGTAAGAGGCCAATATGGGGCTGATTTTTGCACCCATAGGTGTACCAAATTTTAAAGAAAATATTTTATTGTCAAAAGAGAAATATGAATTGTTAAATAAAAAAGATATTAAATTGACAAAAGTATCAAGATCTATCTTACAGTGTTGAGCAATCTCTTCCCAGTGCTTGTAAATTGATCTAATACAGGCTCGTAAGTACACATTATTGAATAAAGATACCACATCAAGACTGACAAGGACATAGTCTTTAGGTAGTTGCATATTATTGAATTTCTTTTTTACATCAAAAGAATCTCTTATGTAGTACTCATTATCAAGAACATACGCTGACGTTAATATGTCTGTGAGGAAAATGGCTATACTTTCCGTTGGTGCATTTATAGATGATACAATTGGTCGAACTGCCAACGTAGGCTTATGTATCTTAGGTAATGAGTAGTACCTAGGAGCTACACTATTATAATTAGTAAGGCGTTTTCTAGTCTTTTCATCAATGAATTTTTTAGTGCATAATTGTTTAACTAAATTATTACTTTTTCTTTGGATCGATTCTGTAGGATCTGACTGTAACTCCTGATAATATATGTCATTTTGTAATAGTTGGTTAGATAATTCTGTATAATCAGATTTGTTCATGATGACAGTGACATTTCCTTTATCAGATCTAGTTACAATCAGCTCTGGGTGTTCTTTTAAAAATTTTTTTGCTGTATCGAAAATTTTATGTAAAAAATTGCTTGTATTTTTACTATATGCAACATAATTAGTTAGAATGTTTGTTGCTCTTGCTCTTACTATGTTTTTTATACTATTATCCACAATAGAAGAGGATATTAAATCAATGTCAGACAAAAGGTCTTTGATAGATATATCATGATGTATTCTTGGTTCTAAACTAAATTTAGGTCCAAGCGATAACAAGTCTAAAACGTCTTGTGGAATCTCGACATTACTGATATTTTTTATCCAATTTTTGTTAGTTGTTAAGATTTTCTTTTTTAAGTTTGATTTAAGTTTTTCGAGTTTCCTCATATGTTTCAGCTTGACATCATTAAAAATTTTATTGTAAACTTTCATTTGTTTTTTTGAAAATTCATTAAAAGTTCTTTCATTACAGTCATGAATCAATTGGTCTTTCAAATTATGAAGTTCAAGATTAATTTTACAAATATATTTATGGTTTGAATTAATTTCTATATTTAATAATTTAGTACCTAACCTGTTTTCTATTTTTAAAAGTTGGTTTTGGGTGTCAGTGTCCTGATTGTGGCTGAATTTCAAAAAGGGTGTTCTCACATGTTGTAAATGGTTTGGTGATAGGCCAGATTTCCTGCAATTTAGTAAGAATTGCTTCTTGTTAAGTTCATTTGCCAATTTTCTGTTAAGTTTTGCCCACGATTTGAAGTTTGAGACGGTTTCCTCACCATGAGAGAGCCTGATGTTCTTGTAAAAACCCATTACTGAACGTAGACAGGATGTGTGATCACAACTGACCAGTTAGGCACTAAATTGCTAATATAATTGGGTGTGCAGTTGAATAGGGAAAAAAGAAGACCATTAACGTGTTCTCATTTAAACCAATGCATTATATTTCGTACATAGTCATGTACATCGTCAGATGCTAGGCTACAATATACAAATAGTGAAAAAACAATCCAAATGTTACAAAATTTGATGACTTACTTTATAGAGACAGGATTGATGTTGGATAGAATAACTTTTTCCACTTCATGGTTTTGTACATGTACATACGAAATTACGTCTCAAAAAAACAAATCGTAAAAAACTCGTCACAGGATAAAAACAGATTTCTATATCTTCGAAGATGTATATTTAAAACAGTTTAAAATTAATAAATATGTAGGTTGACTATATTGACATTATCGATGGTTTTGCCTTATTTTATCAGAATTATTAATAATTTTATTTAATTTTGTACCAGCTTCTTGTGTCAACCTCTAAACGACCTTTTTGAAATTCAGCCACAATCAGGACACTGACACCCAAAACCAACTTTTAAAAATAGAAAACAGGTTAGGTACTAAATTATTAAATATAGAAATTAATTCAAACCATAAATATATTTGTAAAATTAATCTTGAACTTCATAATTTGAAAGACCAATTGATTCATGACTGTAATGAAAGAACTTTTAATGAATTTTCAAAAAAACAAATGAAAGTTTACAATAAAATTTTTAATGATGTCAAGCTGAAACATATGAGGAAACTCGAAAAACTTAAATCAAACTTAAAAAAGAAAATCTTAACAACTAACAAAAATTGGATAAAAAATATCAGTAATGTCGAGATTCCACAAGACGTTTTAGACTTGTTATCGCTTGGACCTAAATTTAGTTTAAAACCAAGAATACATCATGATATATCTATCAAAGGCCTTTTGTCTGACATTGATTTAATATCCTCTTCTATTGTGGATAATAGTATAAAAAACATAGTAAGAGCAAGAGCAACAAACATTCTAACTAATTATGTTGCATATAGTAAAAATACAAGCAATTTTTTACATAAAATTTTCGATACAGCAAAAAAATTTTTAAAAGAACACCCAGAGCTGATTGTAACTAGATCTGATAAAAGAAATGTCACTGTCATCATGAACAAATCTGATTATACAGAATTATCTAACCAACTATTACAAAATGACATATATTATCAGGAGTTACAGTCAGATCCTACAGAATCGATCCAAAGAAAAAGTAATAATTTAGTTAAACAATTATGCACTAAAAAATTCATTGATGAAAAGACTAGAAAACGCCTTACTAATTATAATAGTGTAGCTCCTAGGTACTACTCATTACCTAAGATACATAAGCCTACGTTGGCAGTTCGACCAATTGTATCATCTATAAATGCACCAACGGAAAGTATAGCCATTTTCCTCACAGACATATTAACGTCAGCGTATGTTCTTGATAATGAGTACTACATAAGAGATTCTTTTGATGTAAAAAAGAAATTCAATAATATGCAACTACCTAAAGACTATGTCCTTGTCAGTCTTGATGTGGTATCTTTATTCAATAATGTGTACTTACGAGCCTGTATTAGATCAATTTACAAGCACTGGGAAGAGATTGCTCAACACTGTAAGATAGATCTTGATACTTTTGTCAATTTAATATCTTTTTTATTTAACAATTCATATTTCTCTTTTGACAATAAAATATTTTCTTTAAAATTTGGTACACCTATGGGTGCAAAAATCAGCCCCATATTGGCCTCTTACGTTATGGATGATCTACTCGACGTAGTGATACCAGTTATCTCCTTTAAAATACATTTTATTAAGAAATATGTAGATGACATGATATTGGCAATACCCAAAGACAAAGAAGACGAACTACTATTTGTGTTCAATAGCTACGATCCTTATATAAAATTCACTATAGAAAAAGAGGATGAACATCAATCCATCCCTTTTCTAGATACAAAGTTTATACGATCAAACACAAATATGATTACTATTGACTGGTATAGAAAAAGCATGAGTTCAGGTAGGTTTCTCAACTACAACTCCTACCATAAACACTCTATCAAAATAAACCTAGTCAAACAAATGAAAAACAGGGTAATGCAAATATCTGACACATCATACCACAAGAAAAACCTAAGAATTCTTTACCAATTGTTCATCGAAAATTCATATCCATCTTTATTATTAAAAAAGATCCTATTCAGTACATCATCCATAAACATAATTAACAACAATCAATTAACTGAACAAGATCCGTCAGCAAACAGCAATGCTAACCCAACCACCACTAAATTCGTCACTTTACCATATATACAAGAAATGACACCTAAGTTAACACGCATATTAAAACCATATTTGGAAATTAAAGTGGCAAATAAAACGGTCTTAACAGTAAATTCTATCTTCTCAAAATTAAAAGACAAGACCCCTAGAGAGCTCCAGTCAGGCATAGTGTATAGTATCCCATGTAATGATTGTAACAAAAAATACATCGGCCAATGTTCGAGATATCTTAGAGATCGAATCGTATCACATAAATCTGATATTAGACACTATGCAGAAAGGTGTTCTCTAGCAAAACATGTTACTGAATCTAACCACACAATGAACTTCAATGAAGTCAAGATTCTTGCAAAAGAAAACAAATTAGACAAAAGGCTGTTCCTAGAGATGGCATATATTGCAGAAGAAGACCATGTTATTAATAAAAGATCAGACATTCAGAATCTCAGTGAAATCTACTCTTTTTTGTTAATGTTAGAGAAAAACAAAACTTTTAATGTTTCAGATACTTTTCTTGAATAAATAAAATTAACAATAACATCTACATGTTATCTAACATTTAGAGTTTTTTCAAAGAAAGTTTGAGTTTAGGGTCTTTCAAATTTGAACATCAATAATTTTTAATAATTTTTTCCACAGACCACTATAGTCAGAAATATTAAAACAATATTTCTGCAGTTATCAATTCTGCTAATTTTATATATTGTTATAAATTCTATTTACTGTACATATTTCAAATCTCTTTACGTTACACAGTCACAAAGTTGTCAGTTTCTTGGTGCTCCGTGTGATTGTTGACAGGAGACAGATATAGGAAGCCCTCTGAGTTCTGAGGTGGTCTCTCTGTCTTGCTGTCAGTGGTCACATGGTTGACGTTTAGAGGTTGACACAAGAAGCTGGTACAAAATTAAATAAAATTATTAATAATTCTGATAAAATAAGGCAAAACCATCGATAATGTCAATATAGTCAACCTACATATTTATTAATTTTAAACTGTTTTAAATATACATCTTCGAAGATATAGAAATCTGTTTTTATCCTGTGACGAGTTTTTTACGATTTGTTTTTTTGAGACGTAATTTCGTATGTACATGTACAAAACCATGAAGTGGAAAAAGTTATTCTATCCAACATCAATCCTGTCTCTATAAAGTAAGTCATCAAATTTTGTAACATTTGGATTGTTTTTTCACTATTTGTATATTGTAGCCTAGCATCTGATGATGTACATGACTATGTACGAAATATAATGCATTGGTTTAAATGAGAACACGTTAATGGTCTTCTTTTTTCCCTATTCAACTGCACACCCAATTATATTAGCAATTTAGTATATATATATATATATATATATATATATATATATATATATATATATATATATATATATATATATATATATATATATATATATATATATATATATATCGGTGTAATACATCCTTCTTCAAGCTTTCAGGTATATTGTCTTTGTTTAGGTATTTATTAAAAAAATCTGTCACCATATTGACAAGTGTTGATGTTGCATTTTCCAAAAGTTCAGCAGGGATTCTTTCTGGGCAATAGGTGTTCTATTTTTCATGGTTTTTAGTTTTAGTTTGTTAGTTAGGTCGTCTACGATGTTTATTTCTGGTCCATGGATTCGGTCTCTTATGTTTGTTGGAGATATTCAAGTCTGGACGCTTGTAGTTTACGTAGTGACTTTTAAATACATGTAGGTTGATGTTTTGCAGGTTTGTTGTATTTATGTCTTCCCTTCTTAGAATTCGTATGAATCTTCAATAGGGATGGCGGTTTTTGACAAAACACCGGTTTTCGGTTATACCGGTTTTTTTGCTTATGGTTTAACCTGGCGGTTGTAACCGGCCAAAAAAACCGATTTTTGGAAAAACCGGTTTTCGGTTATTTTAATCCAACAGGTTACAAAGTTACATTTACAATACACTTTAGTTTGCGATACTCCATTCGACTCGATATCAATATGATCAAAATTAGTACTATCGAAAAACATGTACTACTTTTAACACGTTTGTATATTTGTAGAATGGATATAGGTACATTTAAACTCATTTAATACTTCCAGAGCATTATTTTTGGTAATCAGTCATTCACCCACTTTCAATGTCAAGAGTTAAGTTAAAAAAAAAATAGATTTTTTGCGTCTAATTCAACCAGATCACTTCTTATGTAAATATTATGATTACAAATACCTTTTCAATGAAATATTATAATAAAACTTAATAATTGTTTCTGGCTGATGTGAGATTGCACTTTCAGTTTGCTTCTGTATTTTATAAAATAAAATAAAATTTGAATTATGGTTTTATTTGGAATAATTACTTGAGAATAATAATTATGATTGGTATCCAAAATAATACCTAAACCTAATCCTAATCACCGTAAAAATCTAATAACCGGTTTTTACTTTAAAAAGAAAAACCGGTTATAACCGGGACAAAAAACAACCGGTAAAACCGGTTATTGCGAAGTGAAAAAACCGGTTTTAGGTTTAAACCGGTAGGTTTTTCCCATCCCTAATCTTTAAGCCTCCGAAAATTTACTTCCATCTAGACATGATTCCAGTTCCTCGTACTTTCGTTCCCATGTTTGGTTTTTATGTCTTATAATCACCCTTTTAAAAATTATTTGTTGATTGCGTTATTGGATTTTTTTGTCCACTTCTTGGGAGGTAAGCCATTTGTGATACGCTCTTTGCTTTATCTGTTTCTGTTGTTCGAGGTTATAATATACTCTTATTAGTTATGTCTATCATCAGGGCAAATTTCCAACGAAATCTTGGACCCTATACTCAGATAGGAGTAATCTAATATAAAATGAAATTAAGAGACATCTTATATTCCAATTCGTTCAGAGTGCCCTAATAAACGCAATAATGTACATTTCACCATGATTACGGATCATAGGAGGAGTATATAGGGTGAGGCAGATAAAGGGCCTATTAGAAATATATCGAGAACTAAAGGTAACTGAATTATGAAAATTGGAATAATGGGGTTTTGAAGACTGATCTATTTAATGAAAATATTTTCATCTATTTGGTACTTCCGGTTATACCGGAAGTTGCCTATAACTTCGTTTTTTTTAAATAGGACACCCTGTATATTTTGACATTTTTGGATTCTCCTCGATTTCTTCTTTCTTAAAATATAATGTTTTGTAACATTATACAGGGTAGCTTAAAAGATATTTACGTATTCTTATTAATTTCGTAGCAGTATTCACACCCTGTAGGATTGTAGTAGTTTGACATAAACTCTATTTATATTCAAATGATTTTCAGTATAGTCTACTATTGTTAGCAATTATTAGTATAGCTAAATTTTTAATTTTAGTATACAGGGTGGGTCTAAACTCGGAATGAGTATTTTCTGAGTTTTCTTAAATGGAACACCCTATATTTTAGTATTGTAATGAAATGATATTTCATGGTACTTTTTTATTTCTTAGGCATTCCCTATACCTAACTGCTTTAATTTGTGCTTAATTGTTAATCGCACCAACAATCTTAACTTCGATGATATTTTGACAGTTCAACCATTATTGGCAATTTTAAGTATCAGTCTAGATTAATATGTATTTATTTCCAAAAAAATATTTGTGATTGCATATTTTCACGGCCAACCTAATACAATTTCACATATTTTTTGTTGCAATTAATGTTTTGCTTGAATCACCAATAACTCACAAATTAAAGCAGTTAGGTATAGGGAGTGCTTAAGTAATTAAAATGTGCCATAAAAAAACATTTCATTACAATACTAAAATACAGGGTGTTCCATTTAAGAAAACTCAGAAAATACTCATTCCGTGTTTCGACCAACCCTGTATACTAAAACGAAAAATTTAGCTATACTAATAATTGTTAACAATAGAAGACTATATTAGAAATCATTTGAATATAAATATAATTTATTATGTCAAACTACTACAAGCCTACAGGGTGTGAATATTGCTACGAAATTAATAAGAAAACGTAATTATCTTTTAACCTACCCTGTATAATATTACAAAACCTTATATCTGAAGAAAGAAGAAATCGAGGATAATCCAAAAATGTAAAAATATACAGGGTGTTTCATTTAAAAAAACGAAGTTACAATCAACTTCCGGTATAACCGGAAGTAGCAAAGAGACCAAAATATTTTCATTAAATAGTCCACACCTCAAAACCCTTTTATAACAATTTTCATGATTTTCTTACCTTTAGTTCTCGAGATATTTCTAATAGGCCCTTTATCTGCCTCACCCTGTATATGTTTACCTCTGAATGAAATGAAAAATAGTTAGTCTTCCAATGTAGAATTAAGTAAAACAAATACCTCGATATGGATGATGTAGCGACATTTGATTAAAACAATTCGAAGTTTTATTTTCGGAGAAATAAACAGTTCTCTTGGGACCAGTTTCTGGTTACCCCTGTATTCGTGGTTTCTATTACTTGCAAAGCAAATGAACGAAAAATGAAAGAAGGTACAGGGAAATTTAAAATTTGCACTTCACTACATGTCTATTCCATAAAAACGCTGGACGGAAGGGCCGCCTGAGAACTTTATCGTACCGATCTATTATCGTTATCGTACTAGATACTGGAATTCTATAAAAATAACAAAGTTACTCGGTATTTTGATATTTTAGAAACACCTTGTATACTTTAAAATATTTTATGGTTCTACGCATCATTAATTCCTGCATTTGAGAAAATGTTCGAGGACACACTATAGATTATTTCATAAATCAATAGAATATTAGTCATACTTTCATTTCAAATTAGTTCATTTTCCTGAGAAATTAATAGTTTACAATATTTGCATTTTACTGCATGGATTGTAATGAAATTTTGGGAGTAGCCCAAAGCCCAATCTCCTAATTCAAAGTCTATTTTATATACTATATACTATGGCGCTTTTATCATGGGGGCGGTTCCCACCACTTCTCGGGGATAGAACATTTTTATTTTCGAATTGCATAGAGCAAAAGAAGAATTTAAAGAAAATTTAAAAATGCGCTCTATAATTTGATTTTATTTTTTTCACCAGTCCAACTTTTTGAAAGTAGAAATAACACTATATTAAGAGGTATTGCAAAAGAAAAACAATGCATTTAAATTCTGGTGAATGAGGGGTTAAATGTATTTACTTCTCATTTTTACTTAAAGTACATTAGTCATATATATTTTTGCGCCATATCTCGCTTAGTTTGAATGTAACCGACATTTAAGGGTGCTCGTTTTAAAGGCCTTTTCAAACACTACAAAAGCATGAGCACTTTGAGCATGCACCAAAAAACAAACTATTTTTACCTACCATATCTCTTTTTGTATTATAAATAGAAAATTTACGAAGGAACGAATCTCTTTGTTATTTATAATCTAAAAACAATTTTATATAGTGTTTTTAGTTTGATGCATAGTTTTTAAGGTATTCACAAAAAACCGTCCGAAAACGTGTCATTTTTAAATGAAAATGGCCAATTTTCAACTACGCAAACTCAAAAAATATTGAGTTCTCAAAAAAAAGTATAGATCAGTTTTTGTTTAAAAATCCACTAGCCACTTCCATGCTTATTTTGACCAACAAATTTTCCACCCCCTTGAAGGGGTGGGAATTGCCCCAAGATAAAAGCGCCATAGTATATAGGGTAGATTTGGTTTCTTGAGCTATTCCCTACTTACTGTGAAAATATCAAGTACATCGATGTAGTAGGATGGAATTCGGAGCCAAATACCCTCATTGACTGCCCTATAATAATGCGCTGCTATGATCGCGTGAGAGGGGACACACACAAGGTTCTAGCAAAATTTTAATTTTCTGTAACTTTTCGAGTTTTTGAGTAACAGCAACGAGTTTTATGTCATTGGAAAGGTAATTTTACATTCTTTCAAAATATGTAAAAATTTTTGTAAAATTTATTGTGCTAATAGATAATAAAGTACTATATATGTCTGCCAAATTTCAAATTTTAGTTTCTATTACAGAGGAAGTTACGGGCACTCGAATATTTTTTTATAAAAAATTAATAACTCCCCTCCTATGAGGAGTTAAGAAATCTGACTAACGTTATTCAATTTACCGATAGGATACCAAAAACTTATAAACATAAAAAAATAAACAAATTCCTTGGAGTAATTTTTGAGAAAATCTAGTTCAAAGTTATGTCAAATTTTGACCCCTTAAATCTAGGCAACCCATAACTTTTTCTGAAAAACGATAATATTCTTGTTGAAGCCCCATCTTTAGGCTATACAAATATTTTTTCAAATTAAATTTATCTTAAACAAGTTTTTAGATTGGTAGGGAAATGTATCGGGTGGGCGGTCGGCCATGCTGGCCGCCATTTTGGATTTGGAAATGTCAAATTCCTTATTTCTCTTTACCTATCGATGAGCTAACTTTAAGTTAAATTTTATTTGTTTCGGTCAAAATTTGCAAAAATGGGCCCCAAATAACCCCCCTATTTCGGCCCCCTTTAAGAGGTTTTTTTAAGCTTACTTTTGCGACAAAATTCTCTTAAACTTACTCATACCGAATTTCATCGAAATCGGTCCAGTAGTTTTTGCTGGGCGGTGGCGACATACGTACGTACGTACTTACGTACGTACGTACATACGTACGTACATACATACGTACGTACATACTTCCGACATGTTTTTTTATTTGCTTATGAAACTCAGGGGGACTCAAAACGTCGAAAAAAAGTGAAATCTGAAAAAAAATTTTTTGTACGATCCTATAACTTTATCTATTATACTCATACTGCGTATGTAGTACGATAAAGTAAAAAGAGAAACGACTGGATAAGAGAGAAAACCAAAGTTAGGGATGTTAGAAAAGAAGTTGCAAAATTGAAAAGGAGATTTGCCGGTCACACTATAAGACAAAAAGAAGACCATCATCATCATCATCCAGCCCTTTGCGTCCACTGCTGGATATAGGCCTCCCTCATTTTTGTCCATTGTGCTCTATTTTGAGCACTTTACATCCAATTTCTAGACATTTTCTTGAGATCGTCATTTCAACGAGTAGGTGGTCTTCCTCTACTTCTTTTGTCTAATCTCGGCCTCCACTCAAGTAATCTCTTCGTCCATCTCCCATAACTGGTTCGGGCAACGTGTCCGGTCCAGTTCCATTTCAGGGTGGCAATTCGGGAAATTACATCGGTAACTCCTGTTCTTCGTCTTAAGTCTTCATTTCTAACTCGGTCATGAAGCGATATACTCAGCATTGACCTTTCCATTTTCCTCTGGGCTATTTGCAGCATTTTAGAAGTTGTTTCGGATAGACATTTCAATGTCAAAGTTTCGGCACCATAAGTCATCACAGGCAACACACATTGGTCAAATGTTTTACGTTTTAAAGAAATTGGTATATCGCTTTTAAAGATGTCTTTGAGTTTTCCATAAGCTGCCCATGCTAGGTTTATTCTTCTTCGTAGTTCGCATGTTTGGTTGTCTCTTGTAATCTTTATTTCGTGTCCAAGGTATATGTATTTTTCCACTAGCTCTACTTCGTTTTCTCCAATATTGATATTTCCGCTAGGTACTAGGTTTGTCATGAATTTTGTTTTGGAGATGTTTATTTTAAGACCTACACTGGCACACACTAACTGAAGTTCATGTAGCATTGTACATATCTCCTTAAGGTTGTCAGAGAATAAAACTATCATCATCATCCAGCCTCAAAAGTCCACTGCTGAACATAGGCCAAACTCTTGAAAGCATGTTCTAAGACCGTATTAAAAAGTTTAGGTGACATTGGGTCTCCTTGTCTAACCCCCCGTTCTATTTTTATGCGATTACTGTTAGTATGTAATTTGACAGTGGTTGTTGCCTGCAAGTATATTTTGTGTAATAATTTTGTATACCTATAATCTAGCCGGCATTCTTTAAGCGCCTGTAATATTTTGCTAAGTTCAACTGTGTCAAAGGCTTTACGAAAATCGATAAAAACTAGAACTAGGGGTTTATTGTATTCCACTACTTTCTCTATCAGGGTTTTTATACTTTGTAGATGGTCATTTGTTCCGTAATTTTTTCGGAATCCTGCCTGTTCTCTTGGTTGATAAGTCTCTAACTTTCTTTCCATTCTCTTAACTATTATTCGCGTAAATAACTTATATAAATGGCTGAGGAGGCTAATCGGCCTGTAATTCTCTAAATTCGCTTTGTCTCCTGCTTTGTGTAATAGAATCATAGTAGCGTTGTTCCAGTCTGTTGGAATATTGGCGTTGTGAAGGCAGATATTGAAAAGTTGTTTAATTTTTTCAAGTAGTATATTTCCTCCAATTTTTAGTGCTTCTGATACTATTCCATCTTCACCTGGGGTTCGATTAGTTTTCATTTTCTTCAGAGCCTCTTTGATTTCTGATTTTGTTATATCGGGCATTAAATCCGATCCTTGATTTAATACCCCAGTTTTTACTGTAATTGGAGGTTGCGCATTGTCATCTTTTTTTCTTGATTTGTATAACTCTGTGTAGAACTCTTCGACTATTGTTAATATTTCATCTCTGTTTGTAGTTTCTTTTCCAGTTCTGTTTCTTAGTTTGTTTATTTATATTTTTCCTTTTTGTACGCTTACGTTCTTCAAAACTTTCATGTTCTTATTTTGCTCTATTGCTTGTTTTGTTTTTTCTACATTGTAGTTTCTTATGTCTTTCCTTATTGATTTTGTGATAGTCTTATTTATTTGATTTAGCGCTTCTCTGCTGGAACTTGTATCTCCTTTCATCTGTCGTCTTAGTTCTATAAGGGTTTTAGTAGGTTGACTTAGTTTTTCATCTTTTTGGTTTGTTGGACAGTATTTAGTTTGAGCCTGTTGTATTGTGATTATTTGCTTTTTCAGTATATTAATGTCTGTTGTTGTTGTATCTTTCAATGTATCATTAATATATTTTTCGAACTCCTGAATATTAGTTGGTTTTACCCATTTCTTTGGGTGTTTCTTACTTATCATTTTGAGTCTTTCCTTTTCGATCGATATCGTTATTTTAGCCCTTACTAACCTCTGATCACTGCTTGTGCTGAACTGGTTTACCACATTTACGTCTTTAAATAATTCTTTTTTATTTGTTAAGAAATAGTCGATTTCGTTCCTTGTTTTTCCATCTGGACTTTCCCAGGTCCATCTTCTGTGTTTTTTCTTTTTAAAGAAGCTGTTTATTTGATAGAGATTGTTTTCCAAAAGAAAAGTTAACAGTTGTTTGCCTCTATCATTTCTGCCTTCGCTTCCAAAATTTCCCAATATTATTTCAGAGGGGTCTTCCTTGGTACCTATTTTGGCGTTGAAATCGCCGCCTATTATTAAGAAGTGGCCAGGATTTTCCTTGATTGCACAGGATATTTGGTCGTAGAATATTTGGACTTCTTCATCTGAATGGCCTGTAGTAGGTGCGTATACTTGAATGAACTTTAGGATATATCTGGTGCTCATTTTGATGTTTAAGTAGACCACCCTTGTTGATATTTGGTTTATTGACACAATTCTGTTCGCAATTCTTTTGTGAACAAAGAAGCAGACTCCTCCGACTGTCGATTCCTCTTCCCCTTTGTAGTACCACAGATGGCCTGATGGGAGTGAGATAAGATTCTCTCCTTTTTTTCTAACTTCGCTGATACCCACAATATCCCAATTCACTTTTGAAGGTTCTTCCTCCATTTCTTTGAACCTTTCTTCGGTAGAGAGCGACCGAGCATTATATGTGGCGATGTTGAGGTTTATATTTTTGACGCACTTTGAATAGGGTTGGTTTACACTGGTCGGGTTTGTGGCATTTAAACACCGTGCTTGCCTTGCATGTTGGTGAGTATTCATATTTATTCCCACGAGTAGCTGGGGATCGTTGTCGATTCCTGTAGAGCCCCGCGTACAGGAACAAGGCTAATTTTCAATGGAATTTCGCCCGGTGTCCCAAGAGCATCGTTAGCGGCCGCGTGACGTGCGACCATTCAGTTTTTAGCACGATAGCTTCCACCTTAACTTACGGATTTTTTGCATCTGGTTTTCTCCATATTTTGTTGGGTAAGATGGGGAGGGAAAAAGGTGTATATGGGAAGAATCTGTAGTAGAAAGAAATATAGTGACCCGTCGGCCTTCGGAAACCTAATCGCCATTCGGGGTCGAAAAAAAAACAAGAGTTAGCCAAGAGAGGCTGATAGAAAAGACTAAAGACATTTCACTCAAGACAAGTTGAAGAAGAGTAAAATGTGAAGGCCCTTATGATCCGCCAGGTGCGTTTCATAAGCGTATGAGTATTGGTACGCTTTATGTTCCCGCTCATACTTCGGGGTGTTGACTACAGACTGTATGGCTCGTCCAGCATGCCATAGCATGGAGGATAAGGTTCACGTAATTTTTACAATGTAGATACCCTAAACTCCATGGTCTGACATATTAAACTATATCGTCTGCGAATTTCAAATTGGTTAAATTTCTACCGTCAATATTCAGGCCTCGCTCGTCCCAGTTAAGTTTTTTACAAGCATTATTCTAGTACTGCGGTAAACAGTTTAGGCGATAAGGTATCGCCCTGTCGGACTCCTCCGCCGATTGGGATATGGTCCGTGTTTTTATGTAGTTTCACCGACATAGTTGCGTTCTTGTATGTATTTTAAATTAACCTTGTGCTTGCAGCACTACAAGCATACAAGAAAAAGAAGACCGATGGAACAAAATTCTCTTAAATTGGAGACCGTGGGAACATAAACGAAACAGAGGAAGGCCACACATGAGATGGGCAGATGATGTTAAGAAGCACGTGGGCTCTAGCTGGATAACTGTAGCGACAGACAGAGAAGAATGGAAAAGGATTGGGGATGCCTATGTCCAAAGATGGACCGAAGAAAGCTAATTAGATAGATAGACCTGTCTCTTTATTAAGGAAAAATTCCAAGAAATCTTGGTCTCTGTACTCAGGTATTAGTAAAATAATATAAAATAAAATTAAGAGACATCTTGTATTTCAATACGTGCGTAAGGACACTTCTCTGATCGAATTGAAATACAAAATGTCTCTTAATTTCATTTTTTATTAGTTTACTCCTATTTGAGTATAGGAACCAAGATTTCGTTGGAATTTTGCCTGAATAAATAGACAGGTAGTGAAGCGCAAATTTTAGACTTCCCCTTGTCTTCTTTCATTAGTCGTTCGTTTGGTTGCAAGTAATAGATATTACGAATTCAGGCGTTACCAGAAGCTGGTCCTAAAAAAATTCTTTATTTCTCCGGAAATAAAACTTCGAATTGTTTTAAGCAGATGTCGCTATAGCATCCATATCAAGTTATTTGTTGTAAATTGACATTGGGCATCTGACTAGTTTTCATTTCGTTTAGAGGTAATCATATATACTAGATACCCCTTCGATTATCATTAATCAGGCTGAAACGTACGTAAGGGCGTTTATGGTCCTCTCTGAACGAATTGAAATATAAGCTGTCACTTAATTTCATTTTTTATAAGTATTGGGGTCACGCCTAATGCCTAAATCAGAAAATTTTTTCTCAGGGTGTTCGTCACATATTATACCGATTATTTTTTGTACTTGAAAGAACAGGACCATCGGGTAGAACCTGATCTGGTCCATACGCCGTTGACACTGGTTACCCCCACAACAAAGTTTCCTTCACATAGTGAACTCAGTCTTTTACAGCTAGGCCAGCTGAACTCAGTCTTTTACAGAGGTGTTATTCCTCCATCCCCCACCTTTTTTGGATTTAAGACCGGTTGCATCGGTTGCAGAACTACTTAGTTCACCCCACAACTAACATAGGCAGACTTAGAAGCATTCTAATTCATTATCTTTATCAGCTGTAGAGGGCGGAACGAAAGGATAGGAAAAATTTTTTTTTTCAAAGAACTTTCTAATTGCACTCAAAAGTTGCTTTATCATGTCGACAATAAATCTACAAAATATTTTTGCTCTAGGTTTACATCATGAGGTACCGCAAGAGCTTTGAAAAGATAGGTTTTTATCAAAAAAATACAGAAAATTTAAAATATTTTATCTATTTAACCTGGTGCCGTAGCTAACATTTCTTAGTCAAATATTGTTTCTAATAACAATTAACATTGCTATCATTGCAATATGTACACATTGCTATAAGATTTCTTTTGTAACAATATTCATCTTGATACTTAAATAAATTGATTTTTTGTCTCCAACTTGGGCATGATCTTTTGGGAAGCAATATTTGCTCCTAACAAAGCCATTTTTGCTTCAAGACCACAGAGACTAAGCGATGGTTCAGTCATGAGTTTCATGACTCTTTTAACTGCCTGTGTATGACAGAGAAAACACGGAAAATCTACACACTTCACCTGACAACTAGGGTCTCTTGCTTTACTTATATAGGTACTTTTTTAAGTCCTCGTCAGTTATATGTTTTTAAGTCCCGAAGTTAAGCTTCGGGACAACAAACTTCCTTACACCATTTATGAGTTCCGATCTTGCTTTCAAAAGTCGCCGCGGACCTAGCTCCCTTATGTGTTTTCTCTTGTCACATAAAATGGAGAGACGCACATTTTCTGGGTGAGAGAAGTAACCATTCCTTTGAATTACTGGATCAATTATTTGAAGATGTTTCTCGCAAAGATAACGTGAAAATTTAATGAGTCTCCATATAGTCCTGTCGCCAGGGGGGGTACAACGGCCTCGTTAATTCAGATGGACTTACCCAAATTTTTTTTATGTATTTTGACCCGTAGAACACGAATTTTTTGGGTAACAGTTGATCCGGATGTCGATAAGATTGTTATAGACCAAGAACTTGAGGAATCAAATAACAGCGATTTTTGGCAAAACAAAACAATATTTTGTATTTTTTGGGTCATTTTAAGCAAAAAATATTTCTACAAGTTTTTTAGTAGGATGCACAGTTTTCGAGATAAACGCGGTTGAACTTTCAAAAAATCGAAAAACTGCAATTTTTAAACCCGAATAACTTTTGATTAAAAAATAAAATAGCAATTCTGCTTAGCGCCTTTGAAAGTTCAAGTCAAATTATGTCGGTTTTGATTATTTGCATTGCTAAAAATTTATTGTGTTATTGCTAAACAAAGCTACAAACAACTAGTGCGTGAGTGATGTTTCTATGATTTCTCATTTAAAATCGAACGAGTAGGTAGAATAGGTACTAGTGCAATCAAGACTATTTCTACGTTACATGCGTTAAAACGCATGTAAAAGCACGGGAAACCCTACGTGTTTATAGCTTTGTTAAACAATAAAAAAATAAATTTTTACCAATGCAAATAATCAAAACCGATATAATTTGACTTAAACTTTCAAATGCGGTAAGCAGACTTGCTATTTTATTTTTTAATCAAAAGTTATTCGGGTTCAAAAATTGCAATTTTTCGATTTTTTTAAAGTTCAACCGCGTTTATCTCGAAAACTGTGCATCCTACGAAAAAACTTGTAGAAATATTTTTTACTTAAAATGGCCCAAAAAATACAAAATATTGTTTTGTTTTGCCAAAAATCGCTGTTATTTGATTCCTCAAGTTCTTGGTCTATAACAATCTTATCGACATCCGGATCAACTGTTACCCAAAAAATTCGTGTTCTACGGGTCTAAATACATAAAAAAAACTTGAGTAAGTCCATCTGAATTAACGAGGCCGTTGTACCCCCCCTGGCGACAGGACTAATAGATGTTTTGATTCATTTACACAAAATGGTTTCACTTTAATATGAAACCAGACTGGGGCATACACCTTCATCACATACATAGTTAAAGATTTCAGATTATTTCAAGAGGATTCTCTGTTGCAACATATAAGCGAAGAAGACGATTGGCCAACGTAAGCCATCGTGAATGAGCTACTTTCCAAGGGGTTTTAAAGAGAGATCAGAAGGACATACACCACTAGAGATTTCAAGTAAATATTTTTGATCTGTGCTTAGATCACCCTTAATCTCTAGAATAGGGAGGTTGTTTTGTATGGGAGCAAAATTAACCACAGGAAGCTGGTTGCAGATTTTAAGTTCTTTGTCTAAAAGCCCTCCAACTTCATTAGGGCCTTTAGTTTTTCCATCCAATGAGCAAAACAAATGGCGCAAAGGCAATTCATTGGTATAGAACAAACAAATCAGCCATGTCAGCGGCTTATTTAGGTTCTTTTCTATTAAAGCAATTACACTATTGTTAACACCGGTGTTAATGTTAGTTCCATCACAGCCGACAGCTGTTATAGTGGAAATTTTTAAAGGATTGTCACCTCGAAATTGCTCCATTATGTATCTTTTATAGCTTCACCTGTTCCGGAAGCAGGAGTTATGTGACCTAGGAAGGTTGATTCAGGTTCCTCTACTATTGAAATGTGCTGTTCTACTATAGTTAGAATGTTAAATTATATTAAGGAATGAAATAAATATTTACTATTAAATATTTTTTTAAATGTGGAATTTAAGTTCAAACTTTGCCAGTTTTAGTAAAAATAAATATTGGATTGTTGTAAGTTAAAACTAAAATGATTTTGAAAGAGTAGTTTTCGAGTGTGTATTTATCGTTTAAAATAGGAATTAAGACAATATAATAGCTATTTTTTACCAAAACCAAAATCATCAAAATTCGCAAAATTTAACTAAAAATTCTAACTTTCAACCCTTTTGCGCCACCTCTAAAAATATGTTGTTTGGAAAAATATTTTATTTGTGGCTTAACAATGGTTATAGGCAGCTTTCTATCACTATTACACATTGAAATTATAAAAACATTTTTTTCGTTCCACCCTACGTAGGTGCATTGATATCTATAGGACATATTAAGTTAAGTGTTGTCTTTATATAAATATTGCCAAGTAGACGTAAACAATTTCAGCTCATGAGAGGACAAAGAGACTGAGTACATTTGTATCATTACTTCGGTTTAGTATTTTTTATGCAACATAAAGTAATCCATGCTAATAAATTTATTCTTCTGGCCATTAAAGCCATCTCGTAAGCGCGATTTCTGGTTTATTCTTTCATTATAACAATAACGTGACTACAGAAATTCCTTGCAGAGAATACCCGTGATGCTTTACGACCTTCTTTATATAAAGTTTTATATTTCATTACAATAAATCAGTCGAACCGTATTGTTTACAATATGCCTACTAAATTCGCACCGGCTCTGTTGCAAATCATAAGCATCCGAGAATTCTTGCTTGATTCTTTTTGTTTAAATGACTGCAGAGTTTGATTTTCGATTTGTAAAACCGATAAAATTATACACGCTGCAATAAAAAGAACATAAAACCGAAAGTATTTTATAGTGAATACATAGTTTATTACTAGAGAAATTAGCAAATAAGAAGCCTTATTCCGTTTAGCTGCCAGATTATAAAAACGATACAAACATTTTTTTGGTGAAATCTATCAAATCAAAGTATAACTTTTTTCAAAAATTTTGTAAATCTTGGGGTTTGTCGTATTGCGAAATTGGCCATCGTGTTGATTACACGGCAATGTCGGTTATGCGTGTGTGTCATGTGTGAAAAAATGAAGGTAGAGGAACACGAAGAAGACCAACTAGTCAACCGAAGCGTACCACAGAGTGTCAAGATAGGCGCTATATACTACTGGCTTTGCGAGACCGTTTTACTTCTACGCGTCAAGCCGCTGACCAATAGTTTGGAGTGAAAGGTAGACCTGTTACTACGCGTACAATATATCGTCGCATTCAAGCCTGTGGACTGGTTTCATTCCGCCTATGACTACATAACTAGTGCTTCCTTTGACTGCGAACCACTGTCATCAACTTTTGAATTGGTGCAGAGAACTGCAGCATTGGGTGGTAGAATCGCATAATGTAGCATTGAGATTTTGTTAAGGAATTCGTTCTAGTAGTGGATGGTAAGACGCCGCCGTGGAGACCGACGATATATCGGGTTTGTTGTTGAGAAGCATGTACACAGGACAGTTAAAGTAATGGTTTGTGAGGCTATTGCCTATGGTAGCCGATCACCACTTGTATTTATTCTAGGCAGTATGACAGCTGTGCTTTATTTTGATGACATTTTACAAACCACTTTACTGTCTTATCTAGACGGCCGTCGAAGTTCAAGTTGCTTAGAAGGTTGTTCCACAAGCAGACATTGATCATCTCACTTTGTCAATGCCTAGACGTGCACAGGAATATATTCAACTACGAGGTCGCCAAACACATTATTAATTATTTTTTTTTTGATTAGATGTTATCTACTTTACAAAAACATTTTTGCTAACGTTATCATTTCATTCTTGATGTAAATCTAACATGTTTCCAAACAATTAAGTTTAAAAATTTCTTATTTCTGAATGTAACACTTCTAGTTTCACATTACATTTTATTACAATAAATCAGTCGAACCGTATTGTTCACAATATGCCTACTAAATAAGCACCGGCTCACTGTGGTTCCAAATGCCGGAAACTAGTTCATGAACCTTTAAGGCGTATATTGGTGATACACTTCGGAATTACTTTCGTATTTAAGGGTTTTTTTCAATCTGACCTTATTTTTTTTAAACAAAATGGCGGATCCAACATGGCGGAAAGAAATTGAAAATATCAATCAAAACGCAATTTTTTTTTCAGATTTGTTAGTTTAAGTTCGCTGACTATAAATCTAACATTATTTTTTTGAAAAACAAAAAGAAATTCGAAAATTTTATTTTAAACGCATATTTTTTGAAATTCTATTTTAGGTATAAGAGAGCTTTGAAATTGCTGATTACCAATACATTTTATTTTTGAAGTACAATATTCAGAACCTATTACTTATGTACAACCATCCATATACATACATATACTCAACAATCGCCAGAATTACGTAATAAACGCCATTTCACACTTTTGTATTCAAACAACTGCCAGCAATGCAAAGCAGTTAAAGGTAGCTAAACCAATGTGATTCTGTATCTTCTTACTCTACATTTGAAGATTAATAAACACTAATCACAGAATTATGCAAAATTATATACTGTTTGGATGTATTTTTACGAAATTTTGATTATTTCAAGTTTATTTTTACTGTTTATTCATGAACAAATTTTGTGCATTTATTGTTATCAAATATTTAGTCAACTTTTATGTTACATTAATACATCCTTTAAAAAGAAGAATCTGCTTTACAGCGATAAAATTGATAAACTAAAAAACATTTACAGAATTTTCAATATACGCGACTTTTTCATATTCACTGCCGGCCAAAATATCGTCGAACATGGCTCATTTGTCCCTGAGCTATGAATAAGACTAAATCTGGTCTGATGCTTTTACCTACTATTACGACTCTACGATAGTATGAGAAAACAAATGTAAACAATAAAATCCCTAAATAGGGACTTGTTATTTAACCTCATGACCAGATTTTCAGCATTTGGAACCAAAGTGCAGCTCTGCAGCAAATCATAAGCATCCGAGAAATTCTTACTTGATTCTTTTTGTTTAAATGAATGCAGAATGTGATTTTCGGTAATAGCAGATGCCTTGGCAAAAGATGCATTTATCATGTGGAGAAAATATAAATAACAATATTCTATCTGTAGCAGATATAGATGTTTGTAGTAAACATCAACTCAGATTAAAATGGCAAGCAAACTATACGGAATCCGAGAGAGGGTCATCGTTCAAACGTTGGCAACACAAACTTCTTCAAAAAAGTTGGTTTTATTCAGAGTTCAACAGAATTTTTATCAAAACTATTAATAGGCTAAGGTCAAATCATGTTCTTACACTTTCAAGAATGTACAAAATGAATCTAGCAGACTCTCCAAACTGTACTTGCGGTAAATATGGAGACTTAACACATATCCTATTAGAATGTGATCCAACAGGCAAATATTACAAGTTTTTATGAAGACTTACGAAAACTAAATGTCTGTTTTCCATTTCACTTAAATGAATTATTTTTCTCTGAAAACGTAGAAATCTTTAATTTTATTTATAGCTTAATCAGGAAATGTAAATATAAACTTTAAACCATATTTATGTACTAACCATACAATTAAGACGAAACTTGTAAGCAATCCGCGAACACACCAATATTGTAATATACCGTATATTTAATACGAAAAAATGAAAAAATAAAAATAAATAAAAACAAAAAATAATATATAAAAATTAATATAACTAAGCAAAAGATGACAAAAACAAAATAAAAAATAATAAAAAATATATAAATATTATATATACTCCATAAAAAAATATAACGCAATTAACAAACAAAACAAAAAAAAAGAATCGACTAAAAATACTTAATAAAAAAGAAAAAAAAAAAGAAAAACAATAACAGTCAAAACAAGTCAATTATATACTTTTAATTTACATTCACTACTAACTAACTCTGATTGTAGATCTGTAAATACAAATTACAAAATATTCTGGTCAATTGGCTAAGCCAACGCCATTAAATACAAAAAAAGTATTGTCCTAAAATATTATTACCTATAACATATAAAAAATAAAATACCCCTTTGTATCAAAGAACACCATATTTATATTTTTAATGATTTTTGTTTCTAAACAAAATTAATAATCTTAAAGTCATTATTTATTTACTCATTCTTACTAACTGATTATTCTTCTCCTACCCTTTAAAAATAGCCAAATTGGAGTTATATTTCTTTTTGAGCGATTGGAAAACATGTTAAGAGTGAATTTTTACGATACGCTTGCACACTGATAGAAAAAAGCATCAGTCGAAGTTATTTGCTAAATCTGTCATAAGTTACGTATAAGTGCAAATAAACAATGTGAATAAATAAAAAATATATTGCTGTTTTTGTTAATTCAATTATAGAGGGTGTCCCAAAAGTAGCGGAACGGTCGAATATTTCGCGAAATGAAGATCGGATCGAAAAACTGAAAAATACGGGTTTAATAATTTTCAAAAATCTATCGAATAACACCAAACAGGACCTCCCCTGGAGGTGGGGTGGGGTGCAACTTTAAAATCTTAAATGGAAACCCTAAGTTTTATTGCAGATTTGGAATCCTTATGTAAAAGAAAGTAACTTTTACTCGAGAAATTTTTCGAAGTGAGGATAGATGGCGCTATAATCGGACGTAACGATTTATCTATTCAATTATAGAAACGGTCTAATATCTCGAGAAATACACTTCTAAATGAAAAACCAAAAAATAAGTGTTTAGTATTTTTCAAAACCTTATCGAATAACACTAAAAATGACTTTTTACCCCACCCTTTGGAGATGGGGTGGGGGGTAACTTTAAAATCTTAAATAGGAACCTCCATTTTTTATTGCAGATTTGGATTTCTCATGAAAAAATAAGTAACATTTATTCGAAACATTTTTTAGAATTGCTGATAGATAGCGCTATATTCGGAAAAATACGATTTATTAGCGTCATCTATCAACAATTCTAAAAAGGTTTCGAATACATATTACTTATTATTTCATGAATAAGTAACATTCAGGAATCCAAATCTGTAATAAAAACTGGGGGTTTCCATTTAACATTTTTAAGTTACCTCCTACCCCACCTCTAGAGTGTGGAGTGGGGCGTCGTGTTTGGTGTCATTCAATAGATTTTTGAAAACTATTAAACACGTAATTTTCAGTTTTTCGATCCGATGTTCAGTTCGCGAAATATTCGACCGTTCCGCTACTTTTGGGACACCCTAGGGAGCGTTCAAGTATTACGTAACGCGATTTTTGAAGATTTTTGACCCCTCCCCCCCCACGTAACGCACTCTAATGGGCGTTTACCTATTGCGTAACGCAATTTTGAAGATTTTTGATATAGCTTCAGGAAAACTTTGAGCATTAAATTTTTTAAATTTAAACTTAATTTTTTTAAATTCTTTTGATTATTTTAATTTAATTAGTTGCACTCAGTTAAAAACTATTTTAACCCCCCCCCCCGTGGCTCAGTGGTAAGAGCGCCTACCTATGGATCGAAAGGTCCGAATGGTCGTGAGTTCGAATCTCCCAAGGGTCAGAAATTTTTCGTTTATTATAAATTAATAAATGAAAATAGTTTCTGTCCTTGTGGTATCGGTACTCACCAAAGGGACCGCAGACGTTCGTATACACTTAGCGTCTCTTTGCAAAGACAATGACGTCGAATTTGTAAAGTAACAAGACACTAACTCAACACACACACTACACATGACACTAGGTACCTAACTGCTAAAAAATTCACCGTACCTCCCATGCCAGTGGCTAATAATTGTCAAGGCATTAGCTAAATAAAAAAAAAACTATTTTTTAATGAAGCCAAAGAAATATAACTTCTTAAGTGTGTACATAAGTACACACTCTATTTTATAGATATATAGTGAAGGTACCAGATTAACAAAATGAAACCAGCTGACAGTAGCTTGTTCCGCATTTAGTAACTTCAAAAGGTTTTTAATGATATAAATATTGTCCTTAAATATTTAATGTACCAAATAAAATACCCCTTTGTATCAAAGAAGGACATATTTATATTTTTAATGATTTTTGTTTCGAAACAAAATTAATCATCTCAAAGTAATTGTTTACTTAACTAATTCTTTTCCTACCCTTTTATATTAGCCAAATTGACGAGGGTAGCTGTATAAAAGCTCATTTGTTTTTGTTAGTTACGGCGACGAATAACGAATTGTAGAAGATTATAGGGACTGGGACTCTTTAATCTGCGTAAAAATAAAAGTCCAAAAGACACATACCCGAAAAGGTTTGGATTGGGTTGATTTTATTCAAAGGTTTTTTTACTAAAGTTACTAAACAATATTTCGTAATAGAGGTACATACTTTAGAAGTTTCTTTAAAAGTATATATAATATAAAAGTAGGTACTTTACTGTTAGTAGAGTGTAGAAATTTTAAAGAAACCTTCTGTATTAGTATGTATAGCATAAGAGCTGTGAGACATTTTTGAGTAGGTATTTTAAGCAACCTGAAATTTTTTCAGGTGACTCTTCCGTGATATCCTAATACAAAAATGCCGGTCTGGCTGGAGGGTATCGATTATTTTCCCCAAAAATCCTCCCCAGAGTTAAAAAAAAAGGGTAAACCATATTCAAATATAAAGAAAATAAACAGGCCAGGCGATTTAAGGGCGATTTTAACTCTGCAAGATACTTGCATGGGCGCCCCAGAATTATTTTCAGGGGGTCCGTCTGAACTTCAGAAGGTTTAATCTGAATCTGTACCTACTATTAACGAGTATAAAATATACAACTATACATGCATAGCTATGTACATTCCTTCCGGACAGGGAGGTGCAATTGTTATTTTGATAGGGTATTTTTTAATAATAAAAATAAATATTCTAAAAAATACAGGTTTTTTTTGGTGAAATTTTCCAGCTGCCAGGTGATTAAACAAATTACGCGTGCATGTAAATGAAAAGCGCTATAGGTAAGCAGCAGTGTGAGAAAGAGCGTATACCGATAGCTCTTTGCGTCGTATATTGTAGCTGAGCGAGTCCGTTAGCTAAAGAGAAATCACGTGACCTGGCGATACCCATGTTGTTGTGCCTCTAATAGTTAGAGTAATTATTATATATTATAATTTCTTAAGTAACTTTTTATTAATTAAAGGAAAATAATACGTACTCTACAATAGATTTTGCAAATATGATAGAAAAAGACAAATATATTATTATAAATATATAGGTGGAAAAGTATTAAAACTATAAACTAAATTAATTATGTGTCTGAATCTTGTACTTGTTCTTTAAACTCCTCATCTAAGCTTAAATATTCATTCTCTTCTTCTTCGTCAGACTCCCCTCGAGACTCAGATTCCTCTTCTACATGAACTGTAATAGTTGGAATATATATTTAGAATTAATTAAAAATTAATTAGTAATTAATTTATTGAGTTCCTACGTATTCTCTGTCGTTTTATATGGAGTCGAAGCCTGGACAATCACGGGCGCATCTGAAAAAAGACTTGCCATTGTTGAGATGTGGTGTTATTGAATAATGTAAAGAATATCATGGACGCAACACGTAACAAACAGGGAAACGTTAAGAAAGATGAAAAAGGAAAAAGAAATACTCAACACTATGAAGGAAAGAAGAATGAGCCACTTTGGTCATATACTAATAAATAAAAAACGTGATGTGATTGGTTATATAAGAAAAACTGCAAGAAAAAAGAGAACCAGGAAGACGATGCATATTCTGCTTGAAAAAATTTAATTAGTGAAGTGTTAAAAACAACAATAGAACTCTTCAGAATCGCTGCAGACAGAATAAAATGGGCCGTGATGATCGCCATTGTCATAAAAGGATGATGCACACAAAGAAGCAGAAAAGTGAGTTAACTAAAAAAAAAATTATAATTATAATCACATCCGGTTAATGCGTAGAAAGCAGGCAAACTCGTACATAAAGATGGCTCTAATTCTGTATATAGCTTCGTTATATTTATGTACCTTTTAGAATTTCCATACCACTACCATAATTTACAGTACCATACTCCATAAAAATCTCCAGATCGTCACTTTGGAGATGATCCATGTTTCCAAGCATAATTATTAATAAAACATCTGTATCAAAAATTTTGGTCAACAAAACATTTGGTTTTGGAAACATTGGTCTTTCCTAATATATTAAGCTTACATACGTGATGAACAATTTTCGTGTCGGCTTCTTCGTGATTTTCGCAGGTCACGTTATCCTCGATCGACATATCTTTACCATCATTATTTACAACATACGAATAACATAAATCATAATTTAAATTTATTAATAAATTACCAATAAAAGGCGCCATCTCATCTGTAGACCAATGTTCAATTAAAAATTTTACAAAACTTTGCTTAACTTTAATATTTTTTAATTCCTTGGCAAAATCTTTTAGCTTTCATCCATTTCCGTTAGGTGTTGAAGAATTACCTATAGCCCTTTTCATTCACATGCACTCGTAATTTGTTTAATTACCTGGCACTTGAAAAATTTCACCCAAAAAAACTTTTATTAGAGTATTTATTTTTAATATTTAAAAATACCCTGTCAAAATAACAATTGCACCTATCTGTCCGGAAGGAATGTACATAGCTATGCATGTATAATTGTATATTTTATACTCGTTAATAGTATGTACAGACTCAGATAAAATCTTCTTTCTGAAGTTCAGATGCACCCCCTGAAAATAATCCTGGGGCGCCCATGCAAGTATCTTGCATAGTTAAAATCGCCCTCAAATCGCCTGGCCTGTTTATTTTCTTTATATTTGAATATTTAAATTTAGTTTAAAGTCACGTCAATGATATTTTTTGTAATAACAATTTTTGCCCTTTTTTTAACTTTGGGGGGGGGGATTTTTGAGGAAAATAACCGCTACCCTCCAGCCAGACCGGCATTTTTGTATTAGGCTATAATGGAAGAGTCACCTGAAAAATTTTCAGGTTGCCTAAAATACCTACTCAAAAATGTCTCACATCTCTTGGACCAGTACTTTTATTACAAAATATTGTTTAGCAACAAAAAAAAACCTTTGAATAAAATCAACCCAATCAAAACTTTTTCGAGTATGTGTCTTGTGTGTGCAATTTTCACACTATCGAAAATTGATATTAGCAAAAGTTGTTTGAAATTAAAAATTATGTTTTAATATACAATTACATAATAATAATAATCTCCCGTTTTATATTTTGCAATTACATCCTTATTGAAAAAAAATTGCAAATTTTTCTCAAATTATCAACACACATTGTTCTCATTTACCTATTACAAATATGATAACTTTTTAATGATTAATTTTATGAAAAAAGTCATTATTCATAAAAAGATCTGCATAATCTATATCTATAATAACTAAAGATGCAATCATCAGATATCAAATTTTATCTATCTTATACGAGGTATATCAAATGGTATGAATTTCGTTTAAGGTGAAACAGTAGCGATCAACAGGTAGCGAAAACGCGTTCCAAGATTGCGGCTGTAATTTTGAATATTTTTTCGAGATATTTGGCACACGTATTCGTAATATAATAAAGAATGGCGGTACAGAGCCCAATTTGAAAAATATATTAATATGTGGAAATTACTCTAAATACAATATTAAAAAACGAGCCTGTACCGCCATTAAGAAGAACAAAAAAATAGACTTTCTTTAAATAAACTTTTTTATCCGATGCCTAGATTTTGTGTCATTTTGGAACTACTAATGAAATAAAAAATTTTATTAGTTCCAAAATGACACAAAATCTAGGCATCGGATAAGAAAGTTTATTTGAAGAAAGTGTATTTTTTGTTCTTCTTAATGGCGGTACAGGCTCGTTTTTTTAATATTGTATTTAATTACAGAGTAATTTCCACATATGTACTGTTATTTACTGCATTGCTAATGCAGTACATAACAAGAAACAAGCGTATCAAAAATGGCTGCAAACAAATGACCCAGATGATAGAAGAACGTATGCAAGATCAAACAGAGAAGTAAAAAATCTAGTAACGAAAGCAAAAAATAGTTCCTGGGAAAGTAAATGCGAAGAGCTCAACAAATATATAGGGTCAACAAGATCAAGAGAAGCATGGAAAACGATAAAAAATCTGAGAACAAACAGAAAGGAGACTAGTAGAATAGATTTAATAGAAGAAAGATCTTGGATCGAACATTACTCGCAACTTTTGACTGAAACAAGACCGCAATTCACGAACATCAGTACAACAACATATGAAGTAGAATACGATGAAGACGATGAAATAACAGTACAGGAAGTCGAGAATGCAATACGAACTCTAAAAAATCGAAAGTCATGCGGACCACAAGGAATACCGAACGAATTACTAAAACACAGCCCACAAGTATTACGAGAACTACTAGCGTATGTTTTCACCTTATTCTATAAAGGTCATGATTTACCACATGAGTGGACAAAAGCACATATTAACAATATATACAAAAAAGGAGATAGAAAAAATTGTTCAAACTACAGGGGGCTTAGTGTCATAAACTCACTCTCAAGACTCTATGGAAAAATAATAAAAAATAAAATTGAAAAAGAGATGACAGATGTAGAAGAACAAAATGGCTTTCGTGCAGGCAGACCCTGTATGGACAGCATATTTTCTATAAAGCAAGTTATTGAGAGAAGATTAGCCCACAACCTTTCCACCCATATAGTTTTTATTGATCTGACAAAGGCATACAATAGTGTACCACTTTCAATGCTCTGGATAGCAATGGAAAAACAAGGAATAAGCAAAAAAATATACAAGCAGTACAACAGCTTTACAAAAATATGACGGTAAACATTAAAACTGGAAACAAATTAACGAGAGAAATTCCTATTAGTAAGGGCCTAAAGCAAGGCTGCTGAATAGCACCTACACTCTTTAAAATATATTTAAATGAGGCACTCTCACTGTGGAGAAGAAAGTGCTGCAATATGGGCATCCCAATCGATGACGATAGATTGTACACAATACACTTCGCTGACGACCAAGCCATTCTAGCTGAAGACGAGAGTGATATAGACTATATGCTCAGAAAACTGGAAGAGGAGTACACTAAGTGGGGCCTTACAATTAATATACAAAAAACCGAGTAGTTAGTTGTAGGAGAAACACCAGAACGTCTACAAATTGAAATGGGAACTATAAATCCAACAGAAGTCTTCAAATACTTAGGAGTCCAAATATCTTCAAAAGCAGGGAGTAACGACGAAATACATTCCAGGATTGGCCAAGCAAGATCAGCCACCAGACAGCTACACGGACTATTGTGGAGTAATAAAATAACAAAAGAAAATAAAAGAAGAATGTATAAAACAATAATAGAAAGTATTGGGTTGTACGGCGCTGAACTCTGGGAAATCAACCAATGAAACAAGTCAAAAATCAAGGCGATGGAAATGAACTATTGGAGACGATGTTGCCGACTCACTAGACTTGATAGGGTGAGAAACGAAGATATTAGGAGACAAATGGAAATCGATCTAGATATAATAGACACAATCGAAGCCAAAAGACTTAACTGGTATGGACACCTTCAGAGAATGCCTGAAAATAGATGGCCGAAAAAAATAGAAAAATGGACTCCACCCACAAGAAGAAAACGAGGTAGACCAAGACGATCCTGGAGAGAAGATGTCGAAGATGCAATGAACGCCAGAGACTTAAAAACTGAAGATTGCTTCGACAGAAATCGCTGGAAATTAGGATGCGAGAAGCGGCGACAGCTGTAGAAGACTCGCTTATTATATATATATATTTCCACATATTAATATATTTTTCAAATTGGGCTCTGTACCGCCATTCTTTATTATATTACGAATACGTGTGCCAAATATCTCGAAAAAATATTCAAATTTACAGCCGCAATTTTGGAACGCGTTTTTGCTACCTGTTGATCGCTACTGTTTCCTCTTAAGGGTAAACTACCTTTATATTTCATAATATCGAAAATTGTTATTATGCAAGGTTGTTTGGAATTAAACACTATGTTTCAATATGTAATTATACCATGCTTACTTCAAATTACCGATATTGAATATATTTTTTATTGAAATACAAATATGATAACTCATCTAAAAAGGTTATTAACCCTTTGGTGTTTATTAGATTTTTAACATATTTGGTATTTTATTTTGTGTTAAATCATTTTTTATCGAAACGGAAGAGTTATCATATTTTTAATAAATACAAATGATGTTGAGTATCGGTAATATAAGAAAAATTTGCAATTTTTTTTAATTATTAGAAAGATATTTGCATATTGAAACATAATTTTGTGAAATGGGCGGCTGAAATGCAAAGTGGTCTAAGTCATACAAACCTGTTTCTGAGATAATTGATGTTTTTGATTTTTTGCAATAATTTTGTAATGACTGACTTTAGTTAAACAATTATTTTTTAGTTACTTTTGTACAATAATCTTTTATTTTTTAAAGCATATAACGTTTTTTTAGCGTGTTTTTCCTTAACGCTATAGCCAAAAAACTGACTTAGACCACTTTACCTTAAGTAAGTTTTAATACTAATTTTAATTAATTAGATGGGTAAAAGTGGTCTAAGTCAGGACTTAGACCACTTTACCGTAAAACGTGACTTAGATCACTTTGGCTTACATTAGTTGATACTTTTAGCTATCTGGGAAAATGAAAAATAAAAAAACTGGTAATAATAAAAAGTAGCTTACTTTATTACAGTTCAACTTGTATAAAAAGACATGATAGGCCTACATCAGATAAATGTTTTTTTTAATCAATGTTTTCGTCTTGCTCTGGTTCAGCCACCTCTTCTAGAAGTCCAATGTCCTCAACATCATCACCTGTGATCAAGTTACGGTAGAACTCATGATGAACGGGTGGAATATAGTCCAAAAGGTCTAACATATCCCTTTTCTTCTCTTTAGTCACAGGACGGGGAGCATTGTACAAGTGACTTTGTTCAATCAACCCAACAGGTATTTGGTCATTGTTTCGATTTTTCTTTGTCTTTTGTTTCGACCAAGCGAGAGACACTGATTCAAACTGTACATCTTTCTGTAGAGTTTCCTTGTAGAAAAGGACAAAAGGATCTTCTCTGATAAATCTGATCCACTGGGTTTTCAGCCAGTTGAAGTTTCCTTTATCAACGTTCACTGACCGTTTAGTTACAGCATCAACTAACTCCGTGGTGGAATAGAAGTCCTCTCTGTCCATTTTTGTTAAGTGAAACGGATTCTTACTTCGGCATTTCAGGATGGCCTCATTCCACTCATTTGGGGAATAAATTACCTGTAGCTTTTTCTGCGCATAGGACTCGATTGAAGCAAAGTCCGTGTCATTTGGTAAAAATGAATGGCCACTTACCATGTATTTCAAATCAATTACATCGATAGACGTTTCCATCTGTGTCAACTTTTGCATAGCAAGAGCAAAGTTCCAATTTCTGTTTTGTCCAGTACATGTATCGCTGTACATAACAATATGTTTGCAATCTTTAGCCCTTGATAGCAAGTGCTTGGTTACGCAGGAACTAATCTCTTGGGAACCACGGGAAGCTTGGGTTTCGTCCCATGTGTACATAAACCCTAACCCATTTTTGAGTTCGTGACACCCTAAATTGTACAAATACATGTTTCGCTTATAATAAGCTATACCAGTAGTAAGTCTAGGAAATGGTAAAGCCTTTTCCAGGTCAAATGTGAACGCATAATAGTTTGGATCATCTTTTGATTGCTTTGCGTCTTCGTCCTTTGCTGATCTAGCAGCTTCTGCTTTTCTTAAATGCAGTTCATGCATTGCTTTCAAATGTTGTTTTTCCTGCTCATTTTGTAATACGTTCAATTTAGTTTTAAACACATCGCATTTTCCGCAAGTATCTTTTAGAGGGGAATGAAAATGTAAGTTGAACTCAGAGTTAAATGTGCGACTATACACCGCCTCACTGACAGGATCGCCTTTCCCATTACAGTATTATAAATACGACTTGTACATAGCAGTGATGGTCAAGTGTGATGGTAAATACTTTCTGTTAGGGTTTTGAGTCCTAGTGTAATGCGATTGGTACGCAGGAAAAGAGAATATATGTTCCCTAACAACATTCATACGATCAACAGCAATTTTGTTGGCTGGAACATGACAGCCACGTTCGTCCAATCCAGGTGCTTTTCCATCTTTTAGCTTCTTCAAGGATCGCGTCAATCGACCGTGGCTGATCTGAAAGGAGTCAACTAAATACTGTCTACAAACATTGATGTTGTTGCCATCCACATTATGAATGTATAAATGGTTGGACGAGCTCTTGTTTGGGCGGGAACCATCCCTTGGCCGACGACATTTTGGGATTTCTTGCTTAACCAAGCCACACAAATAGGCATTTTGCAATTTGAAAGATCCCAACTTCCAAAAAACTGAAAAAGCATGTTTCCTTGCTTCTTCATCAATGTTATTGTCACATTTCTTTTTGCACAAGCACGGAGTATTTCTAAATAATTTTGCTAGAACTGTTTTACCTTTCTCTGTTTTATAGGACGAACCAGAATTCCTTTGCTTCTTTCTAATTTGTCGCTTGCTTTCTCTTCTTTGACGTTTTCGTGTCCTTTTGGGTGGCTCTTCTTGAACAGCAACTGGAATCATTTCATCATGTCCTTTGCCATCACCATCACCAGCAGAATTTTCAGGGTTTCCAGAGTGCCGAGAGTCATCTGTAACAAAAAACACATATTCGTTTATACAGATTGAACTATAGCTGTACGCTCTAAAAAAAGTACCTATACTACATTCGCTCTCGCGAGATTTTTTTTTGACACTGACGTTAGTAATTTCTTTTTTGAAAAGTTCAGTTGTCAGAAGTGACTGGAAATTACTACAAAACCAACGCACCTGCTCATATCCAATATTATTAATAGTAAACAGACATAAAAATAACATAAACCTTACGCCAATCAATAATTATTTATTTAAACCATTATAATGTATTGATAGCAAATGAGAGAATTATTTATTGTACAAAATAAAAATATTTTGTAGAAATAAACTTCACAAAATTTTATGAGATTATTAGCACTCCCACTATTTCTAATAATTCTTCTTTTTTTAATGAAAGATTAAGTTGATTTGAGTTGATTTTAGCAGTTAATAGTGTGAGGTAGGAATTTTTGTGTTGTATGTTTCCTATTCCGAATGTGTCAAAAAAAATCTCGCGAGAGCGAATGTAGTATATTAATGTGTAGATCTAGGCCCAGCCCGGTACAAGTTTTGAGGTTAGGTTCATAATTATTTATTTTCTTACCTGAACTAAATTCATCAGAAGGTTGGAAGTCATCTGATCCTGAGTACTGAAGAACGCTAGGCTCACTAGGTGTATCATCGTCTTCCATCACCGTGAACTTTATAAACACAACAATAATTGGCAAAAGAAAGCAACTGTTTCAAGCCTCAGCTGGTATGACAAGTGAATGAACAAATCGATTTCAGGCAAACTGGTCTAAGTCTGACTTAGACCACTCTGCCGGCCGAATATACAGCTGACATCAGTCAGGCACAGTAAGCTTCTGCGCTCTAGCGGATTTTTAGGCGAACTACGACTTGGGTCTCTTTGCCATAAAATGAAATCAGCTGCTGGCAATCCAAATATGACCATAACTCAAAATGACAAAAAAAGTGACTTAGACCACTTTGCCTTTCAGCCGCCCAAATATAAAGGTAATTTGCTGTTGAGTGAAATTCGTATTTTTTGTCATGCCTGACTTTTGTGTCCGCCATTCTCCTGATATGGTTATTATTATTATTATTATACATAAACAAGGGCAGAGGGACAAGTCCCTATTATGCCCAAAAACAAAGAAATTACATAAGTAACCTACTAGTAAATACAATAAAAAAAAAAAAAAAAAAAAAAAAAAACAACAACAAAAAAAAAAGATACAATTTGGGTTTACATAAAAAATATTTTAACTATAATAGAAAACTGTCAAGTCTGTTTTTAAATGTGTTGGTAGAGGGGGCTGAGACAATGTTATCATCCAGGTTATTCCAAATATCGAAAACTCTATTTGGTAAAAAATTCTGTCTTGGTCTCGTACAAAAGTTCTCTTTTTTCAGTTTAAATTGGTGACCTCTAAGGCGTTCATCTTGATTGATTGTAAAAATTTCGTCGAGATTTCCGAAATTAAATTTTAATATTTTAAATGTGGTTATTAAGTCGCCGCGTTGTCGGCGAAGTCCAAAAGAAGTTAGGTGGGCCATACTGAGCCTTTCTTCATAGGAAGGTCTTCTCAGTCCCAATGGAATTCGAGTGGCTTTTCTTTGGACGTTTTCCAACAAAATTTTGTCTCGAACCAAATCAGGATACCACGTTGGGCCAGCATATTCAAGAATCGGTCTTATGTAAATAGTGTAAAGTTTACAGAATGACTGCATTGAAGCTCTCGAAAAACACCTCCGAATAAGATATAGTCTGGAGTTCGCACGTTTACAAATAGACTGAATATGGTCGGACCACGTTAGGCTGCTGTTTACAATAACACCGAGGTCGTTATACGAGAACACTGAATCTAATGGTTGTCCGTTAACGAAGTACGGCACAAGTGGATTGTTTTTACCAATTCTAAGCACTACACATTTTTCTGTGTTTAAGGGTAGTAACCACTGGGAACACCAAGTAAAAATAGAGTCCAAGTCTCTTTGGAGGGCTAACTGGTTTGTGATAGGATTGGCATATATTTTTGTGTCATCAGCATATAACGATATTTTACTTGAAACATAGGAAGGAACATCGCTGGTATAAACCGTAAAAAGCAGAGGTCCAAGGACGGAACCCTGCGGCACTCCACTTTCCACTAACCTGTCCTGTGAGAAAGATTCGCCAACTCTAACTTTGTAATGTCGATCTGTCAGGAAATCATCAATCCAACATAATAAAGTACCGCGAACTCCGAAATGTTCTAGCTTATGTAGAAGTCTGCGTTTAGGAACACGGTCAAAGGCTTTAGAGAAATCTAGATAAACAACGTCGACCGGCTGTGAACTGTTAATAGACGACGTCCAGTCGTTAACACAATGTAGGAGATTGGTTAGAGTAGAGCGACCAGAAACAAATCCATGTTGTTGTGTTGGAATAACATTTTCTTGGAGAAGGAATTTAGTCATCTCCTCGGAAATAATGGCTTCCATGACTTTGCTAACTACTGGTAGTAAGCTAATCGGACGATAATTGTTGGGATCGAGTTTGTTGCCTTTTTTAAAAATAGGAGTGACCGATGCTAATTTCCAATTAGGGGGTAAGGAATTCTGGATAAAAGAAGTCTGCATAATTAACGTTAAAGGTATTGCAAGTGTATCTGCGCATCTTTTTAATAGTTTTGGTGTTAAACCATCTAAACCAGGTGAAGCGGATGTGCGAAGTCTCATTAAGTGTTGTTTGACATGATCCACTGTAAATTCGACTTGCCGTAAGGATGCACCGACACGGTTACACCTAATAGGAGGTAGATTACCATCATTCGATTCTTTAGTAAAAACCTGTGAAAATGCTAAAGATAGAGTTTCAGAAGAATCTTTGTCAGAAGAGCATAAAGTCTGATTAGGTTTTTGAAGTAGAGGAATGGAAACTTTAGACGTCAATGAGGACCTTATGTATTTGTAGACTTTTTTCATATTACCACTGTCAATAACACTTGTTTCAAAATTTTGTCTTAAAGTTTTTAGAAAAGTTTGTAAGGTATTTGAAAATCTGCGGTGGTTTTGAAAATCAGTGAGAAGCCCGGTCTGTTTAAATTTCCGCCAGAGATGTCGTTTTTTTGTTGTTCCTTTCTTTTCTTCTATTTAGTGTTCACTAGTTTATACCCCGTATATTACATTTTGTTCTCTCGTTAGAGCCGTTTTACATGACCGAGGTTTACTTCGAAAATTATTTCAAGAATAATAACGAAAATTTATGTAGTAAAATTATACAATTTTTCCATTGATCCTTGTTTTACACCTATAGTTAAATTTTAACATAATTGTTGTGAAACGCATGCGTAGGGTGTAATGTGACTGACATTAAATAGAATTTTGTTATAAATAAAATGCCACTGATGAAAGAAAACTAAGTTAGAGGTAACATCAGAAAAGAAGAAATGTGAAATGACATTTTAAGTCTATGAGTTACAACTTTCATTTGTTTTTTTTTAGTAATATATTTGGACAGAGAAGTAAATTCTTGTGCAAAAATAATTAATTTGAACAAAGCAAAGATACTTCACTGAATAAACAAATCAGCATTTGTTGTAATTATAAAGGTTATGTTATCGTAAAGACCACCCCGTTATTTAACGTTCTGCGCAGTTTACTCTGAAAACTTGCTAGAATATAGAACTGGTTCTAAATTTTTATATTCAAAATTAGCATGGTAAATTTCTGAGTAAATCTTGTGTTTTACATCTAATATTTTTATTAGATAATTTTTCATAGTAGTTATCAGCGTCAGTTTTGAAGTAAATCTCGGTCATGTAAAACGGCTCTTACTCCTCATCTTTGTACATCTCGGTACTCCTTAATCGATCTCTGTATGTGTGTTCCTGTAATTCTTCTGAGTATTCTTATTTCTGCGTTTCCAGCACTCACTGTGTTCTAGCTGTGTCGTGTCTTGTTTTAGATACGTACGTCATTATTAGTCTTATACTGGATTTATATATATATATATATATATATATATATATATATATATATATATATATATATATATATATATATATATCGGTTTTAAAACGTTCTCCTACGTCTTCCGATGCCTAGTCGCCATTCACTTCGGTCCATCCAAAGGTCTTCATCCAATTCTCTTTCTCTCATTTCTCGATTTATGCCTTCTCTCCAACTCAGGCGGGGTCTTCCTCTTTTTCGTCTACCATGAGGGGTCCACGTTAGGATTTGTTTCGGGAGTCGTTCTTCTGACATTCTTTGTACGTGTCCATACCACCTAAGCTGTTTGGTACTAATGTCATCTACTATTGTGTGTTTCACATTCATTATTTCCCTAATTCTGTTGTTGGTTACCCTTTCTAATCTTGATTTTCCTGCTGAGCGCCTCCAGAAATCCATTTCTGTTGCTTCAAGTTTTCTCTTGTATCTTTCTTTTATTTGCCATACTTCACTGCTGTAAGTGATTATACTCTTAACAATTGTATTGTATATTCTATGTTTGTTGTTGTTTGATATTGACTGGTCCCAGAGGATGCTATTGAGAAGGGTAATTGCTTTTCTTCCCTGGTTGTTTCTTTCTTCTATCGTCCGGTCTACGCTTCCTTCTTGTGTGATGGTCATACCAAGGTATTTATATGCGTCGCAATGTTTAATAATTTCGCCATTCCCCAGTGTAAGGTCCTGCTGTGTCCCACCGATACACATATATTCGGTCTTCTTTATGTTTATTTCCAAACCACCTTTTTTGTACTCCTCTATTAATTTCCTTGTCATATATTCTATATCATCGTAGTCTTGCGCTAGTACAAGTTGGTCGTCTGCAAATGACAAAGTGTATATTGTATTGTTGCTGATCGGTAATCCCATGTTTTTGCATTTGCGTTTCCAAAGTTTTAGAGTTTGTTCGAGGTAGATCTTAAATAATGTCGGTGAAAGGCAGCACCCTTGTTTTAGGCCTTTGCTAATTTGGAATCCTCTCGATAGCCTGCTTCCAACTTTCACCCTTGATGCAGTTTTGATATACAATTGTTTCGTCGCTGTTATTAAATTTGCGCTTATATTGGTTTTCTCTAATGCTTCCCATAGTTTGTTTTGTGGGATGCTATCATACGCTTTTCTTAAGTCCACATATAACAGATGCACCTTCTGGTTGACGGCCAGTTTCTTCTCAATAATCTGTGTAATACAAAACAGATGGTCAACCGTTGATCTCCCTGCCCTGAATCCTGCCTGTTCTTCAGCTTCTATATCTTTATATTCGTTTTCGATTTTATTTTTAATCAGTTTTCCGTATATTCGGCTGATCGAGTTCGTTACAGCGATGCCTCTGTAGTTGTCACATTGATCCCGTCTCCCTTTTTTATGTATGGTGGATATCCATGATGTCTTCCATTCTTCTGGGATTTCCGCTCCGTTGATGCATCTTTGACTTATACTGGATTTACATATTCTAAATTTCGTCTCAGAGTTCATGTGTCGGTTACACCTTATTAAGACATAATGCTAATCTATTTACTCTTTGTACTTGATCTTTTACCTTTACTTCTTTTTCAACATCTTCATAGATGGGCAGTGTAATACCTAGGTACTTTATTTCCATTACTTGTTCAATGCTAACTTAATCGACTTCCAGTTTATATCTCATTGGTTCTTTACTAATTATTATTGTGCTATTTTTTTTTAGTTGAATTCTTCATGTTAAATCCTTTGACTCTTATATTAAGTTTGTAAACTAGGTTTGGAAGGTTATACAGTGAGAATATTTGAGTTGGAATAAATTCATTTCCTGGAGAATAGCGACTCTGGAGATAAATCCCGAAACAGGTCGATTTTTATTTTTAAATTAAATTTTTTCCCCATATATATAGTCTATTTTTTGCCATATATATGCCTAGTGCCGTCATCGATCTGGGTGCCATAATCGATGATTTTTTCTAATAAGAATAGAAGTCGTGTGCTAGCTCATTCGAAAGGTTATTCAATGCCCTATTCACTACTATGAACATTAACATAAATATTTATACAGGGTGCCAAAAAAATTTTTTTTGAATTAAATTAATTGAGACAAAAAGAAGAATGTTTATAATTTGTTTAATTTTAAATACATTTTACTGTTATTCGTAAAATATTACGAATATAGTATTCGTAACACTTATAAATGTAACGATTCAACAACAACGTTAAATTTAATCCCTGAAAACTCGAAAAAAAAAACTGAAGACGAATTGTTGTAGAATACCAAATAAAGAGAAAAGGGGCATTAAGGGCGATGGTATAAAATATTTTAAGATTATTTTGAAATATTTAGGAAGTACAAGAATTTCAGAAAATAATAATCAACACAATAATCTACCTGGATTAAAACACGAAATAGAAATCCGTTTTTAGGAAGTAGAGATAGCAATAAATTCACTCAAAAATACAAAGTCGCCAGGACCCAGGGGCGTCATTTTATAGTATCAGGGGGGCATTTGCCCCCCCCCTGACCCTGAAAATGACTGAAATTTACAAAAAATAGATGAATTTTGTATTATGTTTGCATATATAATGTATTGTATATAATGCTTGCCCCCCCCCCCACTTATCAAAATCAAAATTTCAAATGACGCTCCTGCCAGGACCAGACGGAATAACCAACGAGCTGCTAAAATACTGAGGAGAAAATATAACCCTAGAGATGACCAAACTTATACATAAACTAATATTGCACTGCAAGATGCCAAACGCATGGAGAAACAGCATAATGTACCAATGTTAAAGAAAGGAGACAAAGCAGACCCCAACAATAATTAGAGGTATAAAATCTAATGAACACCACACTTAAGCTAACCACAATAGTCCTAACTAACAAAATCAATAGACTAACAACTTGATCAGACGAACAACAAGGATTCAGATACGGAAGATCCTGCGTAAATGCCGAATTTGTACTGAGACAAGTCACAGAAAAGGCCATCGAGTACAATAAACCGGCATATATATGTTTTATAGACCTGACAAAGGCTTTCGGTCGAATCCAAGTCAAAGATGCCTTTCAGTTACTGTATAGAAGAAACATACCATTCAATATTGTACAATCCATCGAAAACATCTACTTCCATAATCGAATACAGGCAAATATAAATAAATGGAAAACTAACACAGCTTATACCAGTACAAAGCGGAGTCAGACAAGGTGACTCGTTAAGCCCATTGCTCTTTAATATAATAATGGACGAAATAATAACGAAAAAAAACAAGGATCTATAAAGCAGAAATTGGACCTATATTGACATATACGGCGGAGACAAGACCTGACACATCTAAAACGAGACAACAACTAGAAACGACAGTGATGAAAATACCTCGACCAATATCAGGGAAAGGTCTGTTGGATAGGGAGAGAAGCGAAAACATAAGTGGATCATCCAATGTACAAGACATAAATGGATGGGTGACAAAACGGAAAGAGGAGTGGAACGTACACATTAGTAGAATGGCAGAGGATAGGATAGTACGAATAGCACGAGATAAGTCACCAAATTGACGAAGAAGTATTGGCAGACCAAGAAAAAGATGGTGCGATAATTTAAACAATTTAGGAAGCTAATACATATTGAAGAAGAAACAAGCTTTAAAGCCTACATACAAGAAGGAAGACGAAGAAGAAGAATTTCAGATTGGAAAGAAAAAGCTACCAACAGACTAAAAGGGAGATTAAACGGTTTTAACAAGACGGTGGAACCACCAACAATTTAATTTGCTCCTAATTGGTTAGTTTATCTCATATTAAAATATCGTTAAAACCTTCCGAAACATTATAATAAAATTATTAGGTTAAAACTAGGAAGGTCTACATTAAAAGGTATTTCACCGCCAAAAATAAATAATTAAAATTTGCGTATTCCTCTTTCAGAAGACCCCAAATATAGTTTACTTACTTTATGATCCCTACTTCTATTAGGGATAATATGCATCAATTAAAATGAACTATAATTCAGCACTCTATCTCCAATAAAACATTCCTAATTAGTGTCTATATTGCCAGGGATTTCTTACAATTTAAATAGAACATTAACACAGAAAGGGGGTTTATTTTATTTCGACATTACGGTTATGTTCATCAAAGCCAGCTAATGACTAAGAGGATTTTGTGATTATAAATTTAAGATTTTATTGTTTAAATGGGCAAACGGAAATTTAGTAAACAGCTTGTTAATATTTCAGAACTTATAATAGAGTGATGAGCACTTTAAGACGAGCAAACTTCAAAATAAAACAAAAAATAGAAAACATATATTAAGTTTGAATACAAGCTAGTTTTTATACGTAGAAAATTTTTTGCTCAATTAGAAATCCAATGAAATCAATTAATTTGTGGTCATCTGATTGAATACAACCAATAAAACCAACATTATACTGAAAACAGATCCCATGGGCTGTTTTCACTCAATCATGTAGCTATGGATACCTACATTTCATTTCATTTCGATTTTGACATTTCAAATATTCAATATTTCAAAATGTCACGATTTGGTTGTAATACTGATGAGAATATTAATGAAATTATCGAATCAAATATAATTTTATTTAATTAAATAAATTTTTCTAATTGTTCCTTTGTTAATTGCACATTTAAATAAATTGTTTCTGCTCTGTATTTTTTTTCATAACCTGCAAAAATTTTTCTATCCGAATAACCCTCGAACATTGATAAATGCTCAAAAATTTTTTAACAACTTTCTCAAGCTTGTTGCTTACAGGCAACAGACCTCCGCCTACGGCGTCGGTCTGTTTCCAAGCAACAAGCTATCGAAATCTGTTATAAAATTTTTTCGAACAATTATCAATGTCCTTGGGTTATTACTACTGATAATTGACTTCAGTCATAATTATACGTATGACGTCGAAAAACATTTTTTTTTAATTCCTCATGCCGTCTTCACTTGTTAGGAAGAGTTATTCGACTTGTGAAAATCATAGTAGAAATTATTCTTGATAATAATTTAATTTTGGATTAAAAAATACTACTAATTAAGCTGTTTTATTTATCCATCACCTGTGGACTCTCTCCGTAGTTATGTATAGTCACTTCCTTACAAAGGTCTTACGTTTATTTTTTGAGTTCAAAGTTGGGCTTCAGCTCTATTTTAAGGATTATTTATTTAGAAACTGATAACTTATTTAGACAACATTTTGTCTAAGACTATTACGACATTCGTAAACTTCTTGTCATAATATTCCTTTAAACGATCCTGAAGTCACCTAGAGCTATTTCCGAACTTGATATGACATATAGTGATTCATCCATTGTCGTGCATCCTCTTCGTTTTCTCTCTTTGGTCCCAGCATTTTTTTCATAATCTTCCTCTCGAAAACTTTAAAAAAATATCTTTTTATTTGTCTATATCCTATTATTTGTAGTGCATTCTTATTTATAAATCCTGCGTTTGACAGCTTTTTTATTATCTTGTCTAGTGATAGAATAAAAATTGTTCTTGTCTTGTCCTTGTCTTACTCCATTTTTTATTTTTATTATTTCTGTTCTTTCGTTTCTGTTGTCTATTGTTGCTTGAGAATCTGGCATTATCATTTCTATCATTCTTATAATTTTGCTAGCTCGTAAATTTTGGATCATTTTCCTTCTGTTTAATTTGTCAAATGCATGTTTAAAATCTAGGAATAGCTATTTGTATAACAAGGGAGGAAAGTGCTACTTTTCCTCCCGAGAATGAAGTTTATTGTTCGACGCGTGGCGGAGGGCAGTAATCATTCAAGGTAGGAAAATGCACTTTACTCCCATGTTATACATATGGTTTTTCCACCTTCCTCAAATTAATAACAAGTCATTTCTCATTTTTACTCAATTTATTTATGTAATTAACCAACAAAATTTATTAAAACAAACAAGTAGGTACAATATAACTGTCAACTGTCAAATATAAGTCAAATTATTAATGTAAACATTGTTAAATCAAAATAACAATTTACTGTTTTTACCATTCTGCAAAATACAGGCTGTTTTATAAATAAACGTTAAAATGTATAGATACTTACGTAATAGAAAATAGATATTGTACAGGGCGTCAATATGTTATATTTCATGAATGAAATACCATGATGTCACTTTTACTTTTCCTCCCTAGGGAGGAAAAATACTTTTCTCCCTAGGGAGGAAAAGTACAACTTTGCTCCCTACAATCAGGTCCGGAAAATTATACTTTCGGTAGAGGTAGGTGGAAAAAGTTATATTATAATATGTATGTGTTTCTTCATCGTAGTCGTATGTTTTTCCTCGTATGTTTGTTTAAACGTATGGAGAGTATCTATTCTGGATCTTTCTATTCTGAAACTGTACTGGTAATCTCCTAGGCTTTGTTCTGTGTATATTGTTATTCTGTCTCTAATATTATACCAGAATATGATACATTGAATAAATTAATTGCACGGTAGTTTTTACATATCCTATGGTCTCCCTGTTTTGGAATTGTCACTATAACTCCCTTCTTTCATCCTCTCCTCCGTATTTTATAAGTTCTGTACATTAGGGATGGAAAGAACTTACCGGTTATAACCTAAAACCGGTGATTTTACTGCGCAATAATCGGTTTTCCGGGAAAATTTTTCTCCCATCGCACGCAAAGGAGAAAGTTTAAGGTGACAGAAACCGATTTGACAACACTGATGACTGATATCGATTCGAATGGAGTATCGCAAACTAAACAGCAATGTAATTCTAACCTACTGGGTAGTGGCTGTTGACTAGAAAAACCGAACACCTGTTTTTGAAATAACCGGTTTTTTTGACCGGTTATAACCGCCAGGTTAAACCGTAGGTAAAAAAAACGGTATAACCGAAAACCGGTGTTTTGTCAACAACTGCCATCCCTATTGTACATATTCCGTTCAGTTGCTTAGAAGAAAATGTACGGCACATCATGAGAGACAGAGCCATCAAAGAAGACGAATGTATAGACAGAAAAAGATGGCGGTCAAAATGCGAGAAGCGGCAGAGGCTGTAGGAACCTCGCTTAGAGATAGATAGAGAGACATATTCATCGCGTCATCTCACGCTGTTTTCCAGTTTTTCAGTTTCCATATTTTATTTATGTCGGTGTTTTGTCACTGACCAAATTCCTCAAACCACCAAAAATAAAGAAGAAATCGTGGATGACAAACGAGATTTTAGATATGATGGAAGGGAGGCAAAAGTCCAAAGATCAGGATATGTCATTATACAGAACAATAGATAAACAGATCGAAAAAGCAATTAGAATAGCTAGGGGTACACGACTAAGAGAACAGTGTGCGGAAATCCAGCAATTGCAACATAAACACGATTCATTCAATATGCGCAAAAAAGTTGCAGGCTTATACAAACCTAGAAGAGTTGGGTGTTTGGCAGATAACCAAGGCAAACCACTGTTAAGTGTGGAAGAAAAACTAGACACGTGGAAGAAATATGTGGAAGAAATATGTGGAAGTAACTTTTGCAGATGAAAGGCAGAATACCATTGAAGATACTGAATGCCAAACAGGACCCCCGATTACCATTGAAGAAGTCACGTCAGCTATTAAAACAACTAAAGAAGGTAAAGCTGTAGGGCCTGATGGGTTTTATGTAGAATTCCTAAAACTTATGGATCAACAAGGAATGAAATGGATAATAACTGTATTCAACAAAATATACGTAACTGGAAAAATACCCCAAAGCTGGTTAAAGTCGACCTTAGTAACTTTACCCAAAAAAGTAAATGCCAATACATGTGAAGACTACAGAACAATTAGCCTAATGAACCACTTACTCAAAACGTTTCTAAAAGTGATACACGGCAGAATATATAAAAATGCGAAGAACAGGTTTCATGGACGCAGTTTGGATTCCGCGATGTCTTAGGCACCCGAGAGACAGGTCCATGTCACCAGCCCCCCCTTTTTCCATTTTAGGATCAAAAAAAAGCTCATTCGTTTGTATTGCGTTAGTACTGGATTGTATCACCCTTCATTCGTTTGTACTGCCCCCACCCTTTTAAATCTGCCTGGAGGGGCTGGTGACATGCCATCCCCCCTTTTTCGATTTGAGGGTCAAAAAAAAGCTCATTCGTTTGTATTGCGTTAGTACTGGATTGTATCACCCTTCATTCGTTTGTACTGCAACCACCCTTTTAAATCTGCCTGGAGGGGCTGGTGACATGCCATCCCCCCCTTTTTCGATCTGAAGGTCCGGGATGGGTATGTTCGTTTGTACTGCGTTAGTATCGGATTGTATCGTCCTTATTTTGTTTGTACTGCCCCACCCGTCTAGATTGGCCTGGGGGGGCCAGTGACATGCTACCCTCTACTCTGCACTTTTTGCCTTCTGAATGTCGAAAATAGGCTATTTCGTTTGTACTGCGTTAGTACTGGATTGTATCACCCTTCATTTTTTGTACTGCCTCCACCCTTTTAAATCTGCCTGGAGGGGCTGGTGACATGACATCCCCCCCTTTTTCGATATGGGGGTCCGGGATGGGTATGTTCGTTTGTACTACGTTAGTATCGGATTGTATCGCCCTTATTTTGTTTGTACCGCCTCCACCCGTCTAGATTGGCCTGGAGGGGCCAGTGACATGCGACCCCTCTAATCTGCACTTTTTGCCATCTGACGTCGAAAGTAGGCTATTTCGTTTGTACTGCGTTAGTACTGGATTGTATCACCCTTCATCCGTTTGTACTGCCCCACCCTTTTAAATCTGACTGGAGGGGGATCCCTTTTTTCGATCACGGGGTCCGGGATGGGTATGTTCGTTTGTACTGCGTTAGTATCGGATTGTATCGCCCTTATTTTGTTTGTACCGCTCCCACCCGTCTAGATTGGCCTGGGGGCCCAGCGACATGCTACCCTCTACTCTGCACTCTTTGCCTTCTGAACGTCGAAAATAGGCTATTTCGTTTGTACTGCGTTAGTACTGGATTGTATCACTCTTCATTCGTTTGTATTGCCTCCACCCTTTTAAATCTGTCTGGAGGGGCTGGTGACATGCCATCCCCCTTTTTCGATATGGTGGTCCGGGATGGGTATGTTCGTTTGTACTGCGTTAGTATCGGATTGTATCGCCCTTATTTTGTTTGTACCGCCCCCACCCGTCTAGATTGGCCTGGGGGGCCAGTGACATGCTACCCTTCTACATTTAAAACAGGGGAGGATTAATGCTAGGAGTAAGGATACAAAATTAGCCAAAACTATTATCGTAACACCGCGGGTGTAAAACTTGGTAAATTCGTCAAAAATGTAACGAATTAAATTTTGAAACTGAAAAACAGGCTTGCAAGCCACTCTCCATGGGGAATGGAAAGTTACACCCTCAGATGGATCTCGGAGTAGTTCTACGCTACCGATTTGAAAAATGGTACATGTATTTGTTGGAGATATTTTGAACACCATTTTCGATCAGAAATCAGAGGAGCGACCTTGCCTTTTCCTACTAGGAAGAAATTTATCCATCCCCTCAATAAATTTTACAGTTTTACACGCTATCGATATGAAAATCAAAGATCTCATGCGGCGCATTCCGAAATGCACTCTTCGTTGTACAATTTCAACCTCTCTGGATAACTGATTAACTGAAACATACATACGGCAGAATTCATTGGAATCGAAAATTATTAAAAGTATTTGGAACATTAAATGAAAAATTCCCACAATCAATGTCTTTCCTACCATCTAATGCGAGAGACCAGATAACAATAATTGCCGTTGCTATGTTATGGTAATTTGTTTTCTAGAAAGGTTTGTATTGTTCATTTATGACTGCAATGAGATTCAGAATTTCCGTATTCCATTTGCAAAATAAATATAGTGTCAAAAACTTGCTTGCTTATACATTTGACGCATTGTCCGTCAACGTGTTAATTGACTCTACAGATTCAGTGCCAAAACGAGACATTTTTATAGAAAAATATTTGCAAATATATGAAATGCCAAACTGACTTATTAAATAAACAATGACAGTGCAACTTTCGATTTTTTTACTATGGAATTATCGCTGTATAGACCAGGGCGGAACTGTTTTGAAGTGGATGTGAGAGGTGGCATTCCGATTTTTGCAGATAAAATTAGGTGACAACTTCAGTAATTATAATTGGCTTATGCTCCTTCTCAAATATGTCCGGAACATTAATAAAAACATTCAAATATTTAAAAATTTACAAAACAAAAACGTCGATTTTTTTCAACTTTTCAATCGTTTTTAAAACGATTCATTTTGGAACAAAGTCGTAGGGAAATAAAATAAAGATAATTGAATTTTGTATGATATACGACTATAAAATATACTTAATAGATTTTGCATAATAATTTTGCAATCTAAATTTTTTTTAAAAAGTTAAAATTTTTTATAAACTTTCTGAACAAAAAGTAGACCATTATTTAGAAGTTTGTTAATTTTTTTACATATAAAGATACGCCCTACCTATCTAATACACTTTACAGAACTTAAGTTGGTTTATTTAATCGGCCTCAGCAATGTTTTAAAGTTATACACAATTTTTTGGCTTATAAACAAATACAGTGCGGACGTTTGAGTTAATAAATACGAATAAATTCGTTTTTCTGTTATTTATCAAATAAACATTTTTTTCTGTTTTAGGACAACAGTAAAATGTATCTCGAATTAACTAAATTAAATTCTTTCTTCTGTTTGTCTCAATTAATTAAAAAAAAATTGGGCGCCCTGTATAAATAATTATGTAATAAATAGAAAATTGAATAATCTTTCAAATAAGCTAGCACACGACCCACATTTTCATTTAAAAAAATCATCGATTACGTCGTCACACCCAGAGGGATGACGTTAGTAGTATGATAGATATCCCAAAAATTATAATTATCCTGTTTAGGGATTTATCTCCAGAGTTGCCCATTCTCGAGAAAATTAATTTATTCCAACTCAAACGTCCTCACTATATTTGTTTATAAGTAAAAAAATTGTTTATATCCTTAAAACAGTGCTGAGCCCGCTTAAATAATCCGATTTTAATTTTGTAAAGTGTATTGGATTGGTAAAGTACCTCTCGATACGTAAAAAAATTAGCAAACTTCTAAAAGGTCTACTTTTTGTTCAGAAAGTTTTTAAAAAATTTGAACTTTTTCTAAAAAAATTTAGATTGCAAAATTATTATGCAAAATCTATTATGTCGATTTTAATCAAATTTGGTGGACGGATTAAGTATGTTGTAAGAATTTTCTAAATAAAATACGAAGGTTCTAAGTGCAACCAAAGTGGTTGAAAAACATTGAATAAAAAGAGGCTTATTTTGCCCTCTTATTTTGTATTTATTGCTATTTTGCAGAAAGGATAATCATTTAAGATATTTTATACCAGTCGTGTCGTAAATTATCTTTATTTTATTTCCCTATGACTTTGTTCCAAAATGAATCGTTACAAGCAATGAAATTTGAAAAAAATCGATGTTTTTCGAAATTTTTAAAATTTTTTATTTTTTTAATAATGTTCCAAACATATTTGAGAAGGAGCATAAGTCAATTATAATTACTGAATTTGTCATCTAATTTTATCTGCAAAAATCGGAATGCCACCTCTCACATCCACCTCAAAACAGATCCGCCCTGGTCTACACAGCGATAATTCCATAGTAGAAATCGAAAATTGCAATGTCATTGTTTATTTAATAGGTCAGTTTGGCATTTAATATACTTGCAAATATTTTTCTATAAAAATGTCTCGTTTTGGCATTGAATCTGTAGAGTCAATTAACACGTTGACGGACAGTGCGTCAAATGTATAAGCAAGTTTTTGACACTATATTTATTTTACAAATGAAATACGGAAATTCTGAATCTTATTGCAGTCATAAACGAACAATACAAACCTTTGTAGAAAACAAATTGCCATAACATAGCAGCGGCAATTATTGTTATCTGGTCTCTGACATTAGATCGTAAGAAAGATATTGATTGTGGGAATTTTTCATTTAATGTTCCAAATACTTTTAATAATTTTCGATTCCAATGAATTTTGCCGTATGTATGTTTCAGTTGTTAATCAGTTATCCAGAGAGGTTGAAATTGTACAACGAAGAGTGCATTTCGGAATGCGCCGCATAAGATCTTTGATTTTCATATTGATAGCGTCCGAAACTGTAAAAATTATTGAGGGGGTGGATAAATTTCTTCCTAGTAGGAAAAGACAAGGTCGCTGCTCTGATTTCTGATTGAAAATGGTGTTCAAAATATCTCCAACAAATACATGTACCATTTTTCAAATCGCTACTACTCCGAGATACATCTGAGGGGGTAAATTTCCATTCCCCATGGAGAGTGGAGAGTGGCTTGCAAGCCTGTTTTTCAGTTTCAAAATTTAATTCGTTTCATTTTTGACGAATTTACCAAATTTTACACCCGCGGTGTTACTATGTACAAGGTTTGGCTGATTTTGTGTCCTTACTCCTAGCACTAATCCTTCTCTGTTTTAAATGTAGAACAGTAGGGGTAGTACAAACAAAATAAGGGCGGTACAATCCAGTACTAACGCAGTACAAACGAAATAGCCTATTTTTGACATTCAGATGGCAAAGAATGCATAGCAGAGGGGTAGCATGTCACTGGCCCCCCAGGCCAATCTAGACGGGTGGGGGCGGTACAAACAAAATAAGTGCGATACAATCCGATACTAACGTAGTACAAACGAACATACCCATCCCGGACCCCCAGATCGAAAAAGGGGGGGATGGCATGTCACCAGCCCCTCCAGGCAGATTTAAAAGGGTGGGGGCAGTACAAACGAATGAAGGGTGATACAATCCAGTACTAACGCAGTACAAACGAAATAGCCTATTTTCGACATTCAGAAGGCAAAAAGTGCAGAGTAGAGGGTAGCATGTCACTGGCCCCCCCAGGCCAATCTAGACGGGTGGGGGCAGTACAAACAAAATAAGGGCGATACAATCCGATACTAACGCAGTACAAACGAACATACCCATCCCGGACCCCCAGATCGAAAAAGGTCACCAGCCCCTCCAGGCAGATTTAAAAGGGTGGGGGCAGTACAAACGAATGAAGGGTGATACAATCCAGTACTAACGCAATACAAACGAATGAGCTTTTTTTTGACCCTCAAATCGAAAAAGGGGGGGATGGCATGTCACCAGCCCCTCCAGGCAGATTTAAAAGGGTGGGGGCAGTACAAACGAATGAAGGGTGATACAATCCAGTACTAACGCAATACAAACGAATGAGCTTTTTTTTGACCCTCAAATCGAAAAAGGGGGGGCTGGTGACATGGACCTCCGAGAGACTCTATTCGCTGCCAAAGTGCTTATGCAAAGATGCAGGGATGTTAAATGTGACGTGTATATTTATTTTATCGACTACAAAAAGGCGTTTGATAGAGTAAAACATGATAAACTCATAAACATCTTGAAAGAAGCGGGAGTAGATGAATGAGATTTGAGAATCATATATAATTTGTATTACAACAAAACTGCCAATATTAAAGTGGATGACCAATTGACAAAGGCAGTCTCCATAGATAGAGGAGTGAGGCAAGGAGGCAAGGCAGTGATGCATCCTGTCCCCGGTGCTGTTTAATATATACTCTGAATGTATCTTCGAGCAAGCGCTGGGAGAACTACAGGAAGGCGTATTAGTCAATGGAGTGCGTCTGAACAAAATTAGATATGCCGACGACGCTTTAGTTTTTGCAGACAGTCTAGATGGTTTGCAAAGAATAATGTCGCGCGTATCAGATATAAGTACAGAATACGGACTTGATCTCAATACGAAAAAACAAAGTACATGGTGGTCAGTAAGCGCGAAATATTAAATACACAGCTTTAGGTTAACCAACAACTAATTGACAGGGTCGACAGCTACACATACCATGGTACCAACATAAACAGCCAGTGGGACCACTCAAGTGAAACAAAACAACGTATAGGAAAAGCGAGATCAGCGTTGTTGTACGAAGTAGAGGCCTGGAAACTTTCCGAGGCTTCTTTGAGAAATCTCGAGGCATTCGAGATGTGGTGTTACAGGCACATTCTGAGACTTTCGTGGGTGGATCGTGTGACTAATGTTGAGGTTCTACGTAGAATAGGCAAGGAATGCGAGATTATTAACACAATCAAAGAGCGCAAACTGGAATATCTTGGCCATGTTATGAGGAATGAACAGAGATATGGATTGTTGCAACTCATTCTTCAGGGCAAGGTATTTGGAAAGAGAGGACCAGGGAGAAGAAGAATATCTTGGCTTCAAAACCTGAGAAAGTGGTTTAATACATCTACAACCGGACTGTTCAGAATAGCAGCAAGCAAAGTTAGAATGGCCATGCTGGCCATTATCAAATTCTGACATAACTAATTCTATTTCATTGCAGTGTTCAAAGTAAAAAAACTGCTTCGAGCCAGGTTCCCCACCTTGTAATTACTGGTTTAGGTGGCAAAGGGACACCGGGAAGTCTTTCTTTATATATTTGCACCCTCAACGGAGCATTTACAAAAACTTTTTTCATAAAATTTATAAAATTATTTACCAACGGAAACAGATTTCTTATTTCTTCAGCAATTCTATGTACCCCGTGGGCTACACAAGTGCAATGAATTAAATTAGGATAAAAAATCTTTAAAGTAACAGCAGCTTTTAACATATATGCCGCAGCATCTGAAAGCATTAAAACCATTTTATTCACTGGTATAGGGTTGGGTAAAAAGAGGTTTGTTAAACTATTTTGTATAAATCGACTTATTGTTAAATTGTTTGTTTTTCCCAATTCTTTAACGGCAACTAAATAAGGTTTTCTCGCAAAGTTTTCGTTCAAAATTCCAATCATTAAATTAGCTGTATAATATACCTGCCGCATACATCTGTCGTTTCATCCACGATAATATACAAAAAATTGCCCTCTAACTCCCGCTTAATTTTTGAAATACATTCCACATAAAATTTTTCCACAGTATGTTTTCTCAATGTACTCTCGTCCGGTAAGGATTTATTAAGATATTTTTCGAAAAAGCATTTAAAACTAGGGTTATTAACTTTATATAGAGGAATGTTGGATGCAATCATCATCTGGCATTAATCATATTTAAATGCGTCTTCCTCCTTTTTTTTGAACTGCTTAAACTATCCCGCAGAGATATTTGGGCTAACTTAGAGGAATTTAATATTTCCAAATTACGTTTATGAAGTGGGGTTCCACAATGCTGGTCAATAAAGTACTTTTTTCTACTTGAAATCTGAGAATTAAAAAAAAAATAATTAGAATTCTAAAACCGCTTTAGAATTTAGTTATGTTGTGGGACGAGAAAAAAGGAGAAAAAATAAAACTTACCGATTTGCCGCATGGTTTACAAAATGCTCCATCTCCTTCTAGAGAAAGTTCCGAATAAGGTGCGATCCATAGCCTTAATTTAGATGTCTTCTTTTCACACAAATGTCTAAAACGTTTTTAAACGTGTTATTTGCTTTTCGGTATACGCAACAAAACTAAACTAGGATATAGCAATTTGTGACTAAACTCTGATACAGTAACCGACTGTAAAACTGATAATAAACTAATAAAGCTTAGGGATTTCCAAATAGTTAACCCTCAAGTCTCGATCAGGTATATTTTCCTAGAAATCTGTTATATAAACAAACCATTGATATTTTATTATTGACCCATCATTTTATCATAGAATGGTTTAGTAATAGAACAATATAATGGGTAGTACCATAAAATTTTAAAAAAGGCACAAATAGGCGTAATTTACGAAAAAAGGCAAAAAGTGCAAAAAAGCAATTATAATAGGCAAAATAGGCAAAAAAGGCATTTTGCTTATAATCCGAGCTTTATTGATCAATATCATAAAAATGAGAAAGGTTAAATACTTCCGTTATATCTTGAGAGAAGGTAAATATCGCTTACTCCGGTTGATCATCCAGGGCAAAATCGAAGAAAAACGCTGGGTTGGAAGAAAATAACTGTCCTGGTTTCATTACATTAGACAATGGACAGGTCGAACGGTCGAGGAATTGTTTCTAATAGCTGCTGACCGAGAAACAGTTCATGAGCTTGGTAATATGACGATAGCCAAGGCTTGCAAACAGGCACTGCACACACAGAAGAAGAAGAAGAATATATTTTATTTTTGATTTTTTTTAATTTAATTTATTTTGACTATTTGACTGTCCCGCTTCTTCTCGTATATTACTCAAAACTTGCTTATTTGGTACTAGACAAGGCGAAAACGGCGGGTTCGTTGGGAAAAATATTCCCATGAGATTTTTTGCATAATTACATTCGTGAGACATCCCAGAATAAGGTTCAAGAAGTAGCCCACGTGAAAAGTGGGCCAAATTTTTTTTAACAAGTTTTTTTAATCAAATTGCAAAAATCAATATTTTTGGCCCGGACAATTTTTTTGTAGGTTTTTTTTGGGCCATTCTGGATAAAACCGGTCTCTTATAATTTTTCTCTAAAGTTAATCGTTTTCGAGTTATAAACAATTTAAAATTGAAAAAACGAAAAATGGCGATTTTCAAGGCTTAATAACTCGGTTAAAAGTTATTATTATGAAAGTCAGAAAGTGACTAAATAAAAAGTTTATTGCCCCCCCCCCCCTACAAGATCCCAAAGAAATTTTTGTCATTATTTTATTACTAAGCTGATATTTTTAAGTAATAATATTGAGCGCCATGCACGTGGTAGGCGGCCGTAAATGTGAGTGCAAGTAAGATGCACAATTGGACTGCCGGAGTGGCATCTCTCTGGCACTCGGCATTTACGGCCGGCTACCACGTGCATGGCTCTTAATATTATTACTTAAAAATAACAGCTTAGTAATAAAATAATGACAAAAATTTCTTCGGGATCTTGTAGGGGGGGGGGGGGGGGAGCAATAAACTTTGATTTAGTCACTTTCTGACTTTCATAATAATAACTTTTAACCGAGTTATTAAGCCTTGAAAATCGCCATTTTTCGTTTTTTCAATTTTAAATTGTTTATAACTCGAAAACGATCAACTTTAGAGAAAAATTATAAGAGACCGGTTTTATCCAGAATGGTCCAAAAAAAACCTACAAAAAAATTGTCCGTGCCAAAAATATTGATTTTTGCAATTTGATTAAAAAAAATTGTTAAAAAAAATTTGGCCCACTTTTCACGTGGGCGACTTCTTGAACCTTATTCTGGGATGTCTCACGAATGTAATTATGCAAAAAAATCTCATGGGAATATTTTTCTCAACGAACCCGCCGTTTTCGTCTTGTCTATGCCCACAGTAATATTTTTTATAGTTAACATTTTAGATTTTTAGTGAAAAATCAACTAAGATAAGAAGATGTGACACAATAATTGTCAAGCGAGAAACGGGGATGTACAAACAGCAATAAATACCGCCACCAATTAATCACGCGGACATTTTTCCATTAGACTTCGAAATAAATCAAAAGACACAGAACACTTCAACCCTTGAAATATCAAATATAAATCAGAGCATTATTAGGCATGCAGTAATCAAGGCGTGATGGCAGCGACACTTGTGCGGTTGAAAACATTCATCAAATAATAAAATATGGCCGCGACAGCCGACATATCTGTATGATGCATGTACCACTCGGCTTGTAATTTAAAGGGGTGAAGTTATTTTTCAATTACCAAACCTTAAAAATAAAAAGATAATGCCAGAGCAGTTGTCCGTTCGGAATATTTCTTTGAGTTGCTGGCTAGTGACGTGCCTGATCGTGAAATGTATTAATGCAGGGATTTGGTACATCTACAATATACATAATGTTTATCTAGATATTATAAGATAGTTTATAGAAAGAGAGGCAAGAACTAAGAAATTCGGTTAATTTTTAAGAAAAAGAGAAATCTCTCTACATATCCTGTCAATTTTGGAAAGAGCTCTAGGTTATTTTACGATCATTTAAGAAAATATATTATGCTCCCAATTATCCAAGTCTATGCTCCCACTACAGAAAAAGAAGCGAAAGCAGAACAGGATTTACATAAAATTACATGACTGGAAGGTCTGATTATTAAGGGAGATTTTAATGAACTTGAAGCTAGAGAAACGACACAGTACATCGAAGCGCAGAGATTTGGAGTCAGAGACAAGACAGGAGACCTCCTAGAAACAATCGCAGAAGACTCAGACTCAGAACTAGTTGTCACCAATACTTACTTTTGATTCTGATCTGTATTTGTTTTTCTGCATTTCAGATTCACATTCAGAAATGTTTATTGCTTTTAAATACGTAATACAATAATATTTCTTGTAGTAAAATAATTTCCCCCATGACCATTGGTCGTCTGGGGGGGTTCCCCCATGACCATTGGTCGTCTGGGGGGGTTGGTCAAAATATATATCAACATTTTTTTTCTATAAATAACAATAAAATTAACAATAATTAATAAAAAATATAACTAATGAATATGAAAAAATGATAACTATCCTAGTTTCCAGTGAAATTCCCTAGCTGGGAGAACCTTACACCAGGCACCAAAATACATATTGAAATTTTATAAAGTATTATGTACTAAAATAAACATATAAACACAATTCAATTAAATATTAATTAAGATTGAATAAAGAATAAAATGTCACTCTTTAATTGATAAGTATTAACTGCAGTAAAAAAAATATAGATTAAGTTTTACTATTAGAATGTCGTGAATACAAGCTCAAAATCGGTTAAGAACTGGTAAAGAGGCACAATACACGAAGAAGAAGAATGTAGTGTTATGAGTCTAATAGTTATATTCCAATACTAGATTGTATCTATACTTCCATGCACCCCTTGCATATCTAACCAGTTCCCTCCAGCCCAAACCTCTCATAAGTTCCAACAATTCTTCCCTATCTAATCTACTTTTTCTGAACCACTTCATTCTGTATTCACGTAATATCGGACATCGTCCCATGAAATGCAAAATATCTTCCACCTCCCTCTCATTACACAAAGCACAGTTAAAGGTCTATCATTGAGATACAATACTCCACGTCTAATTTTGAATATCCACCTTATATCATTGAAACTCACCTCATCCCTCATATAACACATGTCAACGCCGAGTCCCATAAACTCTCTATAATGATTGCAGAAATTTAATCTAGTTGCTCTCTCCAATGCTCTTTCCCTTATCCCAACACGAATGGCTCCTATCACCTGTTCCAACTTATCCTCCCAAAAATTCCTATTTTCCCACTCTGTGTCAAATTCCACTCCCCATCTATCTCCCAAGTTTTCCCAATCTCTCCTCCAACCACAGTTAACTCTTATCATTTCCTGAAGCAAACATTTAGAGAGACGTCCTTCCTCATACTCTAACATTCTCTTGACATATTTTTTATGCAACTTTATCGTAAATAGATACACATGCTCAATGTTGGTTTCTAAATGCAACATGTAGTTTGGACAGTAAGTAACTCGGAATATTCAACATTTTTTTATAAAAAATTTTCTTACCTCCTCAACTTCCTTAAATTCAGCCAATCCCCAAACTTGAGCATCATAAGTCAGAATAGATCGGACTACCCCTTCATATATGCGCACCTTGGATGACAGTGGAAGATTCGCCTTAGCTAAGACCTGTCGCCAAGCCGATTTATAGCTGCTCTAGCCGCTCGTCGTTTTTCGATAAAGTGGGAAATAAAAGATAGCCTCGGTGTTAGTTTCACTCCCAAAATGGCCATAATTATTAACAACTTCCACCACTTCTCCATTTATTTTTCACTCTTCTTTAATTTTTCCACCTCCTTGTCTAAACACCATAATTTTGGACTTATCCATGTTGATCTTCAAATTCCATAGTCTGCAATATTCCCCTAATTTATTGATCATAATTTGTGAAACTCTCGGGCTGCTTGCTAACACTACCATATCATCAGAATACAGCAATATTCTAATGATAAATCCGTTTAAATCAACGCCTCGTCCTAGAAAATCATGTAAGTCATTAAAAAATAGTGCAAATAGCAGCGTACTAAGAATGCAGCCTTGTCTAACTCCCATCTCACAGTCAAACCAAAGTGACATACCATTCGTTCCCCATACTGCAGATTGTGTTCCTGTAAAAATGCATTTGATAATTTCCTGCATTTTTTAAGACAACCCTATACAGCTAAGCTTGTAATACAACGCTTGTCGATCAATTGTATTAAATGCTTTACTGCTTTACTGCTTTTTCTGCATTTACACTTCATCTATCATGTATTGAAAGAAAAAAATTGAAAAAACTTGACTGCTAAAATACTTATATTACAATCAAGTAGCCTCTATCCAAGTTGGATAGAGGCTACTTGACTCTACTGAAAAACTACCCATCAAACGTTGAGTACGACAGGGTTGTGGTTTGTCACCCACTCGTTTTAATCTCTATTCTGAAGAAACCTTTAGAGAGGCTTTGGACGATAGACAAGAGGGGGTAAGGCTGGGCGGAGAAGTAATCAACAATATCAGATCCGCTGACGACACCGACAGTGCAGAAAATTTACAAGATCTCCAGACATTAGTAAATCTAGTCAGTGAAGCAAGTTATCGGAGAGGCCTAAAAATCAATATTTCAAAGAGAAAGTGGATGGCACTTGGAAAGATTAATGTAGATCAAGGTACGCTTTCTCTTGATGGAGAGAAGGTAGAACGGACAAACTATTTTAAATACCTTGGCAGCTGGTGAAATATGAATTGCGACTCGGATAAAGAAATAATAACCAAGATCGAAATAACACGTAAGACTTTTATGACCTGGAAACCAGTGTTATGTAACCGAAGCCTGTCGATGAATATTCGCAGGAAGGTCCTGAAATGTTATGTGTCGTATATATTATTATATGGTTGTAAGACGTAGATGGAAAAAACCACAATGATAAATAAATTAGAAGCATTCTAATGGTGGTGCTATCGACTAATCCTAAAGGTATCGTCGGTTTCGCGCACTTCCAATGAAGATGTTCTCAAAATGAGTCTGCTCATAAACATCATAAAGAGGAGAAAAACAGAATACTTCGTCCATATAATTAGAGGACCTAAATACCATCTACTTCGCCTTATAGTACAAGGAAAAGTGGAGGGAAAAAGATGGACTGATCGAAAGAAACTTTCATGGTTGCGTGATATTAGACAATGGTGTAGAAGATGTGAAGAAAATGTGTTTCGCTGTAGAAGAATTATTTTGCACAGCAGCCGATAGAGAAATGTTTTAGAAAAAAATTAGGGAGTTTCCCCTTTAAACGTTTTCGACCTCTTAAACCTAATTTGTAGCCTTCATATTCTGCCTATATATAAAACGTGTGCTAAATTTCGTTAGGATAGGTTTATTAGGTTTTGCATAACAATTTTAAAATCTAAAAAATTGCAAAATTTGGCAATTTTTTTACAAATAAGGAAAGGCTCTAGCTTTCAATTTCATATTGCAAAATTTAAATCGATAGGTTAGAAGAGACTAGAGGATTTTTATAAATTATGTTGGTGGGGGTAGCCCTCAGCAAGCCGAGCAAAAAGTGATTCGGCGAGTAAAACAAGACGCCTTCCCAAAATTGAATTTTCTCGGCTTCCTGTGATCTCATTTTGATCTTTTGTTTAATCTATATCTCTGACGACAATAGTTTTAAATAACGATATTTTCAAACAAATATTTTATTTTAATTGCAAGACGAAAAATTTTACAATAAACCATTTTATGTCAACAATTTTTGTGAGGATTCTGAAATATGTAAGTTTTATTTGAGGGGCCAAAAAAATTTACAGGAAAAACTTAGTCTTTTTGCCCTTTTTTCCAAATTATTTCAATTTCTACCTAGCCGAATATTATGTAAAAATTATAAACGAAACTTTTTCTTTTATACTTTTTTTTGTAGGAGCATTAGATCTCGAGTTATAGGCGAAAATAATTGCGCAAAAGGCAAAAATTTTCGTTTTTTTTGCAGCTTTTGTTATATAAAAATTTAAGCACAAGATTATCGTGATTATTTCATTCATAGGAGATTCTGACCAATAGAAAGCTACAGAAATGAAAATTAAAGTGATAATTTTTGATAATATCCCGTCGTCAAGTATATTACGTCAGATGCCCTTCGTTGCTAGGAAAAAATACATGCAGTGACATTAATGACAATTAATGTTTTAAAAATTATAAAAGTAATGACTTTCAACCGTCAAATATTTATAACAACTGTGTGTTTAATGGTACTTTGTACTTACATAAATAAATAAAAAAATAAAATTACATAAAATTAAATTTTGGTTTTGAACAGTTTTATTCATGAAATAATCGCAACAAATTGCACTCGATCTCTAAAATTATTATCGAATTATTGCCCTCGTGACACTTTGACATAATTTCACTCCCCTTCGGGTCGTGAAATTAAAACTGTCAAAGTGTCACTCGAGAAAAATTCGATAATTTTAGAGCTCTTGTGCAATTACTACTGATAATTGATAGACGGTATTATTTTATCTGCAGCAAGGACTATATAAGATAACTAAGAGAAAAGGCGTGTAAAAATTGTATTCTAATTATGGATGTTATAAATATATGTATTATATTACCTTGGTAGAAGGCATATATTTATATTGCGAGAAATAAAGCATGTTGGTAGGTACCTTAAATAGAGAGATATTTTTAGAAATTTATTGATATAAAGACTACTTGAAACAAATAAATGAAAAAAAAGGAAATCTGGATTAAAGATAACTTAAGGGGGTAGGCAAAAATCATAGTCCAATGCTATTTAAATACATTTATATACATATTATAATATATACATTTTTTTTGAGAAAACCGATAAGTATTTTGAAAAATTTAAACGCAAAATAAAAAATAGCATTAGTACCGAAGGCCGAAAGTCCCTAAAAACTTCTGCCGAAAGTTACAGGGGTGAAAAAAAAAAGAGAAAATTTAATGTGATTGTTAATTTTAAATATTTCATTCAAAATACACTTTTTGTTTATTATAATAGACTTTCAGCTCTCGGTAACAATGTAATCTTTCATTCTGTGTTTAAATTTTTCAAAAACATTTATTAGTTTTCTCAGGATTCGACTAGAATGAATGCATTTAAATAGCATTGAACCAATATTTTGCGCCTACCTCCTTAACTGCAAATAAAACAAAAATTGAAGGAATGGGCAGAGAGATACCTTAAACCTCAAACGACAAGGGGCGCAGGTAAATACCTAGGTCTTTATTCCGAGAAACATTTACTTTTACAATGATATTTATTATTTCTAGAAAAGATTGCAACATTTCGACGTCACAATTATACAGCTTCCAACAAAATTCATCATCATCATTCTCTTTGCCTTATCCCTATGCGGGGTCGGATTCCCTAATTGAATTTCTCCACCTAATTCTATCTTGGGTCATATCAATGTTAATCCCCTTTACCAACATGTCCTGCCTTATCGTCTCCCCCAGGTCTTCCTCTTCTACTCCTTCCAGGAATCTGCAATTCAGCAATTCTTCGTATTGGGTGACTAACGACTCGACGTTGAACATGACCAAACCATCTTAACCTATGCTATCTCATTTTGGCATTAATTGGTGCCACACCTAGACTTCCCCTAATATACTCATTTTTAATTTTATCCTTCTTTGTCACTCCACTCATCCATCTAAGCATTCTCATTTCCGCCACACGTATTCGTTGTTCCTCTTTCTTTTTCACTGCCCAACATTCAGTTCCGTACATCATAGCCGGTCTTATGGCTGTTTTATGGATTTTTCCCTTCAGCTTCATTGGAATTTTTCTGTCACACAACACACCTCTCGCTTCTTTCCACTTCATCCATCCAGCCCTAATTCTACTGCATGCATCTCCATCTATTTCTCCATTACTCTGTAATACCGATCCTAGGTACTTACAACTATTGCTTTTCACAATAATTTCACCATCCAAAGATACCATTTTATTTGTAGTAACTCCATCTTTAAATGAACATTCCAAATACTCTGTTTTTGTCCTACTAATTTTTTAACCTTTTTCCTCCAGAGCTTGTCTCCACTGTTCCAGTTTTTGTTCTAAGTCTCTTTCACTATTTCCTATTAACACTACATCATCAGCATACATTAGGCACCATGGAATGCTACCATGTAGTTTCGCTGTTATCTGGTCCAAAACTAATAAGAATAAATAAGGACTAAACACAGAACCTTGGTGCAATTCTACTTTCACCTGAAATTTATCAGTCTCTCCCACACCTGTCCTAACACTAGTCGTTACTCCCTCATACATATCTCTCACAATCTTTACATATTCGCCAGGGACTCCTTTCTTATTGAGTGCCCACCAGAGAATCTCTCGAGGAACTCTATCTTATGCTTTCCCAAGATCAATGAATACCAAATTAGCGTTGGTCTCTTTATTCCTGTATTTTTCCATCAGTTGCCTTACAATGAAAATTGCATCTGTTGTTGCTCTGCCCTGCATAAAGCTAAATTGATTATCGGATATTTCGGTTTCTTCACGTATCCGTCTATCAATTACTCTCTCCCATATTTTCATAGTGTGACTAAGTAGTTTTATAGCCTTGTAATTTGTACATTGTTGTATGTCTTCCTTGTTTTTGTAGACAGGTACTAATATACTGCTTCTCCATTCGTGTGGCATTTGTCCAACTTCCATAATTCTATTAAATAGACCTGCTAGCCAACTTATTCCTGTCTCTCCTAATGCTCTCCATACTTCCCCAGGAATATCGTCTGGTCCGACTGCTTTTCCTTTCTTTAGTTTTTGAAGCGCTTGAGCCACTTCCTCGTTTGTTATTCTGGTAATCATTGCTGTTACTGTCTCCGTTAACTCCACAGGCTGTCTGTCAAATTCTTCATTTAATAAACTGTCAAAATACTTTCTACATCTCTTTTTGACATCCTTTTCGTGAATTAGTATTTTATTATTTTCATCTACGATACATCTAATCTGAATAAAATCTCTTGCTTTCTTTGCTCTCTGTTTGGCTATTTTATATATATTTGCTTCGCCTTCCCTGGTATCAAGTTGATCGTATATATTTGAATACGCTTTTCCTTTAGCTTTTGCTACTGATACTTTCGCTTCCTTTTTGGCGACCATATAGTTTTGAAGATCTATGTCCGATCTGGTTTCTTGCCACTTTTTATATAATTTTCCCTTCTCTTTTATTTTTCCTTGTACTTCATTTGACCACCACCAAGTCTCTTTATCCTCAAACTTCTTTCCTGACGTTTTTCCAAGTATTTCAATAGCCCTCTCTCTAATAATATTGGCCATTTTTCTCCAAATTGTGTTAGGGCTTTCTTTCATGTTCCAACATATTTTTTTTACTATTCTCTCCTTGAATAGACCTTCTTTGTCATCTTTTAGCATCCACCACTTGATTTTTTGTGGTCCTCTCGGATATTTTTGTTTAGTTTCGCTTTTTACTTCGATGTCCAGAACAAGCAGCTTATGTTGTTGGCTTACTGTCTCACTATATATTACCTTGCAGTCCTTGCATTCACGTATGTCTTCTTTCCTTATCATGAAGTAGTCTATTTGGGATTGTAACAAAGCTTTTCTATCTGGGATTGTAAGCTTCCAACAAAATTAATTCTTGTATTTATTTTTTATATTAATAATTAATATCCATTGGTTCTTATGCGCATCTTAAAAATAAATTTTTAAGTTTGTTATACTTTTAACGCCTTGCATAAATGTACATAGTTTTCTATTGACTCCTTCCACACTTTTATATACTTTCGTCTAAAAATATCCCGAGAATGTTTCCCTTTGAAATTCTTACATCGTGTCTATTGTTATGCTCTGTCACTTCTCAAGCTGTCTAGAACACAATTAACTTCAACTTTAGTAAACACTGTAAATATTTCAGTGACTGGTATATTTAGACAACCCACAATCTACCAAAAGGCCTCCATGTGCGTATCGAATTATATTACTAATAGACATTATTTGGCAAATAACTTATTCCCAATCGTTGTTTTGAGTGATTATTGTATATTTTTATATTGTTCGACTAATTTTAGTACCTCAGTTGCCAAAATCAGTACGCAAAATTCTATACGCTATATGCGAATAAAAACAGAATATTGGTCAAAATTAAATAATTAACATTACATCATTTTCACAATGAAAATAACAGAGATCCCATATGAGAAGATTTATTGCTTAAGTTCTTTTAACACAAAAATAACACTTAAAAGGCTGAAGAACAGAAAATCTGCAGGTAAGGACGGAATACCAAACGAATTAATGAAATATTGTGAACGAATTAATGAAGTATTATAATTAACAACATTAATTAACAAAATCATAAAACACAATAAAATACCTACTGGAATAATGTAGAATGAGCCAATTAATTCAACTGTTCAAAAAAGGAGGTAAGAAGTAGCCAGAAACTTCAGAGGTATCAACTTGTTAAATACTACCCTAAAACAAATAACTAAAATTTTACAAAAACTAATCAATCAGATCATACGTTTAGCAGATGAACAACAAGATTTTAGTACTGGAAGATCATGTTTAGATGCAATATTCTTCATAAAGAAAATTACTGAAAAATCACTAGAGTATAATAGACCAGCTATTCGATTTCAGGGTGACTTGAAGAAAGCATATGACAGAGTAAGGCTCAAGGATTTAATCCATCTTCTGTAATGGAAGCGAGAATAAATTAATGGAAAACTTACAGAACCTATAGACATAGGCAGCGGAATAAGACAAGAGACTCATTGAGTCCTATGCTTTTCAATTTAATCATGACGCCGTAATATTTATAGCCTAAGATAAAGATAGTCTGCAAAGATTAGTACACAGATTTAACATAAGAGCAAAAGAATTCAATATGACAATTTCATCTCAGAAAACTAAAGCAATAGAAATCAGTAAAGAACCAATCAGATGTAAAATAGAATATGATAGTATCAGTATCGAATAGGTAATGGAAATAAAATTAATAAGTAATTTAATTATATTATCAAGCTACCGACACCAGGACAAAGCAGTGAGAAATCAAAAAGCAAATAGACTGGCAGGATGCCTTAATAACACTATTATATGACATATGAAACCGATATATTAACGGGTGATTCCATTTCAAATCACTCAATTTTGGATCTCTTATTTGTCGGAAAATTGGTGTATAGTATAGCATCTGAGGGATGTAGAAATAAAACATTTAAGGTCAAATTGTCTTCTTCTTCTTCTCCTCTTTTTTTCTCAAAATGTTATTTTAAGCAATTTTACAGTGATTTGGTATTTATTTAAACAAATTTGCATTTTCTATCTTAAAGAATCAATGGAAAACATAATATTTTAATAAAAAGGACTCAAAAATGTCGTTATATGGCATTATAACAAGTTATTTTGATTCAAGACAAGTTTTTGATCAAATTTTATAGTGTAGAAAACGTTAAAATACCGTTTTTTCCGTTTTCCTCCATTCCCAAAATACATCATAATTGATTTGTCTGAAAATTTGCCCACAGATAGTCAAAACATAGGACTTTAAGTGGTTATAAGTATTTGAATTATATTACAATACTAAAAAAGTTGCATGCAATATCATAGTCAAAAATATAGGTGTCTAGTGCAAGTACAATTAACTCGGAAAATATCGACCTCACGACAAAAATAGTTAAAAAGAAATTGTAATAATTGTAAATACGATTTATTTGGAACAATTTCAGTTCCTAACATTTTTGTCGAAAAGTTAAAAACGGCGGAGATATTGAGCAAAAACGGTTCTCCTTTAAAATCAAGATGGCAGCTAATGTAACGGAGGAATTCATTCGCAATTTTAAATATAGGCTACTATTGACCAACCTAAAGATTAGAAAAATAAAATTTTGGGCAGCTTGGCATGTAAGGTCAAATGCTATCCCGACTGGACTAATATACTTTTGAGTCTGATATTATTGCATGTAATTTTTTAGTATTGTAATATAATTCAAATCCTTCTAACTACTTAAAGTCTTATGTTTTGGCTATCTGTGGGCAATTTTTTAGGCCAAATCGATTATGATGTATTTTGGGAATGGAGGAAAATGTAAAAAACGGCATTTTAACGTTTTCTACACTATAAAATTTGATCAAAAACTTATTTTTAATCAAAATAACTTGTTATAATGCCACATGATGACATTTTTGAGTCTCCTCTATTAAAATATTATTTTTTCTATTGTTACTTTACGATAGAAAATTGAAATTTGTTCAACAAATCACTGTAAAATCGCATTACATAACATTTTGAGAAAAGGAAAGGATAAGAAGACTTTTTGACCTTAAAAAGTTTCAGAAAAATCGGAGATCCAAAAGTTTTTGCCTGAGTAATTTGACATGGAATGTACCTAACACTAAGATGATGTCAATAATTCAAAAAGCTAGTGTTAGATTAATAATGACATATGCATCAGACACAGGACCCGATACAGCCACAATACAAAGACTACTGGAAACTGCAGTGATGAGAGTACTGAGAATAATTACAGGAAATACATGAGGGATCGAAAAAGAAGTGAAGACATTAGAAGACAGTGTAACGTACTAAACGTACAGTATGCAAACGAATGGACACTAAATAATAAAAAAAATAATTGAATATCCACATAAACAGAATGGGGGAGACACGTGTGGTCAAAATAGCAAGAGATCATCAATCGGTAGAAGAAGTCATCATCGATTGGCCGACGTCTCAAAAGATGGAGTGCCAACCTTCCATAGAGGTATCATTCCGCAAATGGACAAGCAGAAATGCATACAAAGAGAAAGAAGAAGAAGTTTGTGTTACATATTTTTTTATTATTGAATAATATTACTAGTCCTGATTGACCAATCTACAGTTTTTGTCTGATATTTCTTACAAACTAAATTAGGTACTTACTTATCTAAAAAATCCCTATTCGCATGCATAAGTTATTTCTGGAATAAGAAGTTCACAGATTGGAGTGGCGAGTCCCTATATTCAATTTTCACTAACACTATTGCACTAAATCTACACTATTGTCCTTGATCAAACGGAATCCTTCTTTGAAGCCTTTTGTTGGTTCTCAAATTGTCAAGAAGTTTCAGCACCTTGTCCTTGACGTGGAGGTGCAGTCTTTCTTCGTGCTTTTTTGCGAACCCATTGACTTTTTCTTTGACTGTGTGCATATTCAGATCTCCGTGAATATAGAACAATGATGCCTCTACTATACACCTCACTACCTTATTTGAAATTTTTGGACAATATCTATTGGCTTTGTCTGCACATCTCCAGAGTTATAATATGCCGTACGGGCTTGCTTTAGGAGTTGTTTCTATAATAGCATCTTATTTCACACTTTATATTTCTGTGTAAGGATCCATTTGGCTTTTTAAAGTTTTTTTTATTTTTATGTAATTATGTTTATTTACAATCTACATCATTAAAAGAGTATTAAGTAAATTTGTTCCATGTTTTTGGGCATGAATAAGAGACTAAGAGACTTCCAATGATGTCTCATCTTATTCTATTTATGTTTAAGTTTTCTGAGGCCCTGAGGCCAGGTTCTATCTAGTCTCCTTGTGGCAGGGCAATTATGGAATAATTCCCTTACTAACTCATTGTTATGGTGAATGGTACGCTGATTTTGTGACTCCGTGGCTCGATGGATTTCTTCTCTGATGAAAGGTATATTTAAGTCTTCGTGAAGTCTTTGATTAGTTACGTACCATGGTGCATTCACTATTGATCTTAGAACTTTAGACTGAAATCGTTGGATGATATTCAGTGATGTTGATTTTGCACAGCCCCAGAGGTGTAGTCCGTAGTATTTACCAAATAGGTTTGAGTATTGCTTTGCATAGAAGAATTTTGTTTTGGATGTTGAGTTTTGATTTGCGTCCAAGGAGCCAATACATTTGCCGAAATTTCAAGTCTAGTTGTCTTCTTCTGGTCTGGATATGATTTTTCCAAGTAAGACGTTGATCAAGATGGAGGCCAAGGTATTTAGCGTCTGTTACTGTTGGTATTCGTACATTTTCCATTCTTACAGGTGGGCATGTGTTGTGGCGGTTGGTAAACGTTATTTGAGATGATTTTGTTTTATTTATTTTGTTCGCCATTTTGTGTACCATACACTGAGTATGTCCAGATGGTGTTGCAGGTCTTGTGAGGCTTGTGTGTGATCTTCATTTACAGCTAGTATTACTACGTCATCAGCAAAGGAAGCTATCGTAGTATTATGAGACTCTGGTATATCGGCTGTGTAGAATGAGAACAGCAGCGGCCCGAGAACACTACCTTGCAGAACTCCGGAGTTAATAGGAGAGAGAGGCTGGATTGTTGGTCTTTGACTTTTACTGAGAAATATCTATTTGATAAGTAGGATTTGATTAGGAGGAAATAGTTACTAGATAGTGCTAATTTTACTTTGTAAAGCAGACCTCTGTGCCAAACTTTGTCAAACGCTTGTGAGATATCTAGGAATACAGCTTTGCAGTATTTCTTTTCTTCGAGAGTTTTTGATTTTTCATTTATTATTCGATGGGCGTGTTGTGTAGTAGAGCGATTTTCCCGAAAACCAAACTGATGTTCTGGTAGTAATATTAGGAATTTATGATCTGCGTATATTCTTTGTAGCAACAATCTTTCAAAAACTTTGCTAACGATTGGGAGTAGGCTGATGGGTCGATAAGATGTTACTTCATTGGGCGCTTTGCCTTGCTTAAAGATCATTATGATTTCTGCAAATTTCCATATTTTTGGAAAGTATGATAAACTTAGCATGCGATTAAATATTACTGTGAGCATAATAATGACCTAACGAGGAAGTTGTTTTAGTACTTGTGCCGAGATTAAGTCATAACCTGGAGCCTTTCGTGAGTTGAGTTTGGTTATTTTTTTCTTGACTTCTATAGGAGTAAAACTTTTGATTGGAAGGGACATTTGACATGCTGCGCTAATTAGTTCTTCCACTTCTTCATCAGGGTCTGGTGGCTCGGTTTGAAATACACTTGTAAGATATTCAGCAAAGACGTCCGCTTTTTCTTTGTTGGAACGAACACCAACGTCGAGACGGACTCGAACAGTATGAATAACGAGTAAGAATGTCTTTAAATTACAAAATTTGCAGAGAACTTTGAAATGGTGTTCAAATATTGGCCGTTATTTTGACACTTGTTCTTTTTTAATTTAAGATAAAGCTCGTGTCTCCTCTTTTTGTTTTGTTTTTTATTTTAAACGAGCAGGCCAATGTATGGTACTTTACTGAGATGTATGATGGGATCACTTTAGTCTTAATTCCTATAACTGCCTGCTCATTTTCACAGGTAAAATCAACATGAACTGATTTGCCTTCATTTATTTTTATTTCCCTATCTTGCGTTCATAGGTTTATCTAGTTTATTGAGTTGAAGCTTTTTTTCTATTTTCTTATTATTCTTCTTCTTATTATTAATTTTGCCAACTGCCAGTATAGCGCTGTATTATCGGCAAATGTGACTATTTTAGTGTTTCTCTGTTGAGGTATATCATGTGTATGCAACAAATATTGATGACAAATATTGATCATAAACATTCTTCCTTGAGAAAGAGACTTTGTAAATTGTATGTACCCCTTTATTGACGCCACTGTTTGAGCATTGTACCTTCGAAAGCACTATTTACAGTTTAAGACAACTGAATAATAATGGTCTCTTAAGAAACTTAATGAAGGAATTTGTTAAACAAAAGAACACTTTGACAGATTTATTTTGTTTATTATGTCTTTTCGGTGCTTGACAATACAATGAATTGTCAGGTGCTACGCAGGAGGGAATTGTTTGGAAAAAGTAGCTCGAACTCTGAAGTGTGTGTAAGATATATCAACGACTCAAATGCTTTTTTTTCTCTTCGAAATCATATGAGGCTTATGACCGTTATACAGGGTGTAATAAAAATGTAGGTCATAAGTTAAATCACATGTCCTGGGACCAAAAATAGTTCGATTGAAACTAACTTCATAAAAAACTTACAGCTCTTTGAAATTACAAAATGAAAATCGATTTTTTCCAATATGTTGAAAACTATTACAGATTTTATATTGAAAATAGACATGTGGCTTTCTTATGGCAGGAATATGTAAAAAAAAATAATAGTGAAATTTGTGCACTCCATAAAAATTTTATGTGAGTTTTGTTCCCTTAAGCCCCAAATGTTTGTGTACGTTCAAATTAAATTATTATTGTGGTGTCATTAGTTAAACACAATGTTTAAAAATTTCTGAGTGCCTAACAAAATGTAAATTATAAATAAATTTTCATATTATTACCAGGTACCTTACTTAACAATTTACAAATACGGTGGATTTTTGGTGGTTTAACTAATAATACAACAATAATAATTTCATTGAAACGTACACAAACATTTCGGTGGTTTAACCCCTTAATGTACACATTAATTTTGAAGTTTCGTTCAGAAAATAATCGAATTTTTTTAACCCGGGAGTAGTCGTGCTCACTTCTCTAACGTCGATAGTCGCGTGTGAGATTCTATCTCAAAATAGGAATTTAAAACAAATTTTTATTTTGTACTATTTTTATCTACTTTTTATATTGAAAATATATATTTCTAACAATTTCATTAAAAAACCTGTGTTAACGGCCACCTGCCAACATCGTCCACCTGTCCTAACGGCCAGTTTAAAAATTTACCAAACCAATTATATGTATGTAGACTACAAAAACTGGCAATACCGTCCACCTTTCTATATCAGCCAATAGTTCTTTCATTTTTAGTGGCCGTTACTGACAAATTTTACTGTACACATTACGAAAAAGGATGAAATGTGAGATTCTATCTAACGGCGCGACTACTCGCTGGTTAAAGCTAATTGGCTCTCCCCAAAGCCATAAATTCCACAAAAAGAAGAAGAAAAAAAATCCTACGCATTACTGCACCATTCCTCGAGGCACTTACGAAATTTTTTCAAAATTGCAAAATTTTTCATCAAGTTATCGAGAAAAAGGATAAAAATCGAGATTCTATCTCACCGCGCGACTATTCGCGGGTTAAAGTGAAAATGTTGTCTAAATATTTCCATCTTTTTCTGTTCCGCGCCTCTGTCATCCAATTGGTCACAATTCCCTTGGAGGTCGTCCGTACATCGCGTTGGGGGTTCTCCTTGTCTTCGCTTGTCGACCCTTAGTTTCCACTCAAGCAATGTTTTTGTCCATCTGTCGTCTTTCATTCTTGCAACATGAACAACTAAAGCCGGATTGTACCCGAGGTGTACCTTTCATCCTTCTCTCCTGAGAAGGGCTCCCGGCGCCGGAGAGCAAGGCTCCCGGTCTAGACGGAACACCGACAGAGGCGGTTAAATATCTGGAACGATTGGAGCATGCGTGGCTTTTGGGTCACATAAATGCCCTGCTGGAGGCACAGGTGTTTCCTGAGCCTTGGAAAATCTCTAACCTCGTACTCCTGCCGAAAGGTACCGGAAAGTATCGGCCTATTTGTCTTCTTTCGAGCATAAACAAGCTATACGAGAGGATATTGCGTGAGAGAATCAAAGGGGTGATAGAGAGATCCGGGGGATTGTCCCCAAGGCAGTACGGATTTTGTAAGGCTAAGAGCACGGTAGATGCGTAGATGGAGGTGTTTCGAGTGGTGGAGGGGAGAGAAGACCGCAACAAGGGGGCGTTTTTGCTCCTCTTCTACGTTCGAAACGCTTTTAATGCGTTACAGTGGTCCTCTGTGCTAGGTCCTCTAGCGGCGAGGAACTGTCCCGCATATTTGATGAATATCGTGTCGGATTATCTGTCCGAGAGGAAAATCATGGTAGAGAGAGGAGCGCTTGTAGACGTAACGGCTGGGGTATCCCCGACCTTTTCCCGTTGCTGTCACCCGAACTTGTCACACGACGGGGTCGTGCACTGCGAATTCGGAGAGGGGGTAACCCCCTTCGCGTTTGCGGATGATCTCACGGTTTTGATAGCAGCGCGGGATAGGGAGGAACTCCCTGGCCTTGAAATGACCACGGTTTGAGCCTCGCGGCGGAGAAGACGGAGGCGGTAATCCTTAAACGCTCGAGAGCTTAAAAGAGAGATGGAATGGTGTTTGATTGTGCGATGTGTCCCCTTACATGTGTTGGTCAATGAGAGAGATAGGATGTTCCAGCGAAGAAATAGGGAAGTACAAGGGGAGAACGTTAGAAGTGAGAAGAGGGCCACATCTATTGAGATGTGGCAGGCAGAGTATGATGTAACGGAGCATGTGGCACAATGGACGAAGTCACTGAGACTGAATCTGCGGAGCTGGCTGGACTGCGGACACAGGCGCCTAGACTATTATCTGACGAAAGTGCTCAAGGACATGGGAGCTTCCGTATAGCAACTTACATACACAGATTCAAAAAGACCGAATCGAACGTCTTTATTATGGGGCTTCGGAGACTGTGTCACATACCATTTTTAAGTGTGTCAGATGGGCAAGGGGAACGAATGAGCTAGAAAGAGTGTTTGAGTCTGTGAGAGAGATGGTAGAAAAGATGGTGATGGATAAGCGATGGTGGGACAAAGTCCACAACTATGTGAGAAAGGTACTGTTGATAAAAGACAAGGAAGAGCGTGAGCTAGACGCAGTTCTAGCAGGTCTCGATGAGGCAGAACTGGGTCCGCAGAGGTAGGAAGAATGAAAGGTTTACAGCATAGAATTAAAGAACGTGGTAGTTGGGTGGGGGTGTAGAGGGGTGGGGTTTAGCTAGTCCCGGCCACATCGGAGTTACGGAGGGCAGGGAGGTCCGACTTAGGGCCAAACTTCGACGTGACACTGATGAGGTTTAAGCTCAAGAACCCAGCACTGTCAGAAATGTTTACCTCCGACGTATGTTTGTAGATTCCCCATCTAGTGATAAAAAAAACTAAAGCCGGATTTATGTTACACCGGGGACGTGGACGGGACGGGGCACGTTGAAGAATCGTCTGATATGAAAAGCATTGGCTAGTTTATCGTACAACGGGACGGGGCGAGACCGGGAAGTGCCGAGGACATGCGATTTCTATTGTTCTGCGCACCGTGCCGTCTACGTCCCGGTGTAACATAAATCAGCCTTAATAGACCTGGATCCCGCGTACCAAAAAAGTTGATTAATAGCAAGCTGAAAATTTGTTAATAGCTTAATGGTGTCTAATCGGACAAACATTGATGTATGGGGACACTGGAACTGGGGAAGTTTTATCTGTGGAACAGGTTAAAAATTTGGAACGTCAGACTACGAAAACGTTACATGTATTTTGTCGGACAGAACTTCCAATTGATTTGTTACCATTTCATTAAACTCTCATGCAAAAATCAGACTGGTGCTTATCACCAACTAGGCATTTTAATGAGTGTAGCATGAAGAACATGTCAAATGACAGGAATCATGTTGGTTAGTAATAGCAGTCTGATTTTTGCATAAGAGTTTAATGAAAGGGTAACAGCTCAATTGGATGTTCTGACGTTCCAAATTTTTAAACTGTCCCACAATTAAAACTTCCCCTTTTGCAGTGTTCCCGTACATCAAAATTTGTCCGACTAGACACCGTTAAGCTATTAAGAAATTTTAAGCTTGCTATTATTCAACTTTTTTTTGGTACACGGGATCCAGGTCCATAACATATAATAAAAAAATCATAAATGTCAACAAGCTCGCAATACACATATCCTGTGATAGAGTTATACTAAAGAGGATATAAAGAACGTCAGCAAGGTAGCCAGCGTATTAGGATATTTGACTAATCGACTGCGTATATGCATAATGTCCTATCTGACATTTTTCTCATTTTTTGTTTTTCGAGGCATTGTAACCTAATCACTAAAATACATTATTGCAATATAGTAACAAATAACCAATCATTTAATTTTTCGCTAATTTTAACTCTTTCATTAGGCCCTAACTGTCGAGCAACAAGCATTCGGTCCTAATTGTTATGAAAAAGAGACTATGTCATGGAGAAAATTGCAAAGCCGCAATTTTTGGCAAAATAAAATAGCTTTTGCTCTCCCCTGTAAAGTTGTCCAAAATCATATAGTACATTATGCAGGTACACATTCGTATAAAACATATATAAGTCCAATACTAACACAAGCAGTGTAAACAAGAGCTGAAACTTCGCTTAAAAAAAGATTGATGAGGAATATACAAATACAAGTATTAAGAGCCATAAAAAAATTTCTCTCAGAGATAGAATGAGGAATGAGGGTACATTATGAGAAACCAGAGACCAGGATGCGGTGGAATGAACACGTGCACGATGTTGTAAATGGAGAGATTATTTCGACAGAATGGACACAGGAAGAATCGCGAAATGACAGCTGGACATATATCAGCACGACACGTGTAAGACACGTGTCTTACAAGAGGAAGAAGAAGAAGAAGAAGGTGATGAAGAACAGAAAAGAAGGTGGTATTAATATATTCAAAATACATACTCCTTTTTTATCTGACCACTATCAAAATATGTATTTATAGATATAGTCTAGTCGCAACATAGGGGGTCCCGTGGGAAATTCTAGCTCGCCGTGATTTGATGGTGGTAGGTATTATAGGTTTTTGGGTCGCTGAATCCAATGGAAGTCGCGTAATGCGACTAGTCGCGATTACTCAAAATATGTTCTATTTTGTTAATAACAAAATAATTGTTTATTCGCCGAAAAGCTCGAAATAATGCGCTATCTACAGCAAGTTTGTATATATTGCAATTTTTATACGCTAAATCGATTGCCACTAATCGTGATAGCTTAAACCACGTTCCGCCTTTGTTATTAATAAATTACTGCAAAAATAACGGTTTATAGTACGTTCACTCACGGTTTTTGCTCTAAATTTTGAAAAAACCACTTGGATTCACATGAAATTTGGCATAAACGTAGCTGACATATCAAACAAAACAAGTGATATTATGCCGATGTGTGATTTTACCCTGGGGGTGAGTTTCAACCCTTTTCGGTGGTGAGAAAAGAAACCTTTAAAATAAGTCCAGAAGTGGATAAACTAATTAATTCTAAGCAACTTTTGGACTATTCAGTTTTTTCACTAAGTCAATACTTTCCGAGTTATTTACGAGTGAATATGTTCATTTTTCAACAAAAACCCACGTTTTTAGAAGGTTTTTTGTAAATAACTCAAAAAGTCAGTATTTTTTTGTTAAAAAAAACGGGAACATTACCCCCTAATTAGCATCTTAAATGAAATTAATCGTTACCGCTTAACAAGTTGTTTTACTTATGTTGTATTTATATGATCTGTAAGTTTCATCATTTCGAAAGTGATTATAAAACTACCAAGAACATGGGTTTTTTGTTAAAAAATTAACATGTTCACTCGCAAATAATTCGAAAAGTATTGACTTGAGTGAAAAACTGTATAGAATAAAAGTTGCGTAGAAGTAATCAGTTTATCCACTTCTGGACTTCTTTTAAAGGTTTCTGTTTTCAGCCCCAAAAAGGGGTGAAAGTCACCCCCAGGGTAAAAACACATCGGTACAATATCACTTAATGTTGTTCTGAAGCTATTTCCTTGCGGCATTTTTTTAATCAATTATTTCTAATGGGAATAAGTCACAATTTTACCAAAAAAATTATTTTATTAACGTTTCGAAGCCCAAATCGGGTTTCGTTGTCAAAATACAAAATACTACTAGAATAAACAAAAATGTTGTTGCTAGACGTATATTATACATTTTAAAGTAGAAGACTTTAAAATGATATCGCCAATATTTATGAGTTGCGTTCCTGGGACGACTTTACTAAAAGATAGTTCATTCGATTACATAAAATCAATCCCAACTCAAGAATATCCGTCACAAAAAAATCATAGCATGTGATCTGTCTTTAAAAAGAAAATCAAATGCAACGATGACGGTAAAATTCTCGCGTTAGAGATTCCATAGTAAATCACGAGGGAAAACCAGGAAAAAACCTCGTGATACTATCCCGACATCGTAAGTATTTGGTCTTACATTTAATTTACCTTCAAAAACTAATACCAAATTCTGACCTTAATATGTTTAAATTATAAATAATATTAATAATACATAGATATAATTATAAATAATATTAATAAGGATATTCTTGAGTTGGAATTGATTTCATGTAATCTAATGAACTATCTTTTAGTAAAGTCGTCCCAGGAACGCAACTCATAAATATTGACGATATCATTTCAAAGTCTTCTACTTTAAAATGTATAATATACGTCTGAATTGCCAATATAAATGAGTCAGATTAAATAAATTATTAGAAGAATTTTTTTACTTAGCAACAACATTTTTGTTTATTCTAGTAGTATTTTGTATTTTGAAAACGAAACCCGATGTGGGCTTCGAAACGTTAATAAAATCATTTTTTTGGTAAAATTGTGGCTTATTCCCATTAGAAATAGTTGATTACAATATCACTTGTTTGTTTGACATGTTAGCTACGTGTAATTTCATGTCAATCCAAGTGGTTTTTTAAAATGTAGAGCAAAAACCGTGAGTAAACGTACTATAAACCGTTATTTTTGAAATAATTTATTAATAACAAACAGCGACGCAAAAAACCTATAATACCACTAACAAATCACGGCGAGCCAGAATTTCCCATGGGACCCCTATATTGCGACTAGACTAATAAAATAATTCTGTACACGCACTACGAATAAAATTAAAAATTGAATTTAAGACTAATTATATCATTCAGAAAGAAACTCGGTCTATTAATTTACACTTTTTATCATAATTAGTAAACGACAGTACGTTAGCATTCCTTTAACCGGAATTTTTATACCAAACTGCAATTCATATATCAGAATGGCAACTATTAATTGAAGAGTTTCACAATGGTCGTTTTCTATTAAGAGCAGTAATTAGAAACTAAATACCATGCCTTTATTTCAATTATAGGTACATATTTGTTAACACTAAGAATTTTGTTCTGAAGCTATTTTCTTGTGGCATTTTTATAATCAAGTATATTCAAATGGGAAATAAGCCACAATTTTACCTAAAAATGATTTTATTAACTTTATTTATTTTATTAATTTTATTAAATTTATAAAAATTCTATTTTATATAAAAATTAATTTTATTAATAATAAATAAACTAAAATTATTTATTTATTAATATTTGTTTATTTATATTTGTTTTTAATTTTAAATATATCTTTAATTGTTAATATTAGAATTATATATTATAAATTTTTTTAATAGAGAATATAATAATTTTATCCTACTAACTTAAGAAATATAATTAATAATTTTATATAAACTAAGAATTTTTTTCATTTTCCTGGTGTGAGTAAAAAGTAACCCTGCGTAATGACGATTAATTAATATTTAAAACAGAATTTATAAAAAATTAACTAATAAGAGATAATAATTTTGATGGGCAGAAAATGAACGGGCAGAAGATGAAAGATGGGCAGAAAATTTTGAGGGTAGACTAACAATTATCAGTCTACCTTCAAAATTTTCTGCCCATCTTTCCAGTAACTAGTCCTGATAATCAATGATGTCTCCTGTTCTGTTACTAACGATTGATGATTCCTTGTCTAGGTTTGAATGCCTTTCGTCTCTGGTTAGTTTTCTTGTAGAACTATCCAGTTTACAATTTGTTTGTTATAGTTCTCTAGTTCTTTTAGTTGGTGAAACACCTTGTATACAGAGATTAAAACAATTTTGCAAATATATGGACAATTACCAGAGAACGGTAGTTCTCGTCAGTGGCGCACAATACCCCTACATGCGACACTATATATACACGAAATTTTCGATTTTCTAAATCTGACTGAATTGAAAATCGGACAAAATTCCACCTTAAAGTCTAGGAAAAGACTCGCCCATCCATATTCCAACTCTCCATTTTGGTCCAAGGGTGTGGATTTTACGACCCTTTCCATTTAGGATATGTTTTTCGTTCTCGTCCCAAAAACTCACAAAAATTTCAATAATTTAAGTCCAGCTTTTCCGGCTTCTGATAGAACTAATCATTACCTTTCCAACGCATGTCTAATTTTGAAAATCTGATATACACTTCAAAAGTTACCGCGCTAAGAAATATGACTCAATGTTTATTTAAAAAGGGAAAAATGTTTTTGGATATGTATGTATGTATGTGTGTGGAAAAGTTACACCGATCTGAATTTTTCTTCCATGTTGCAAGAGGAGGTGAGGGCCGATTGAGAACCGGTGTAGTTTGTGACTTTTTACCACCCATAAGCCAGCTATAGGACTTGGTAGGTACAAAATGGCATTTTTTTTTTGGGGTACATATCTTCGGTTCAAGAAGAGAGAGGAGAACCGCAAATACACCAAATCAATAGTGTTGAGTTATGCTTTCAAATAGTTTCTAAGTCGTCAGGATGAGACATACACGCGGCTCAATATACCCGAAAAACTGAAAAACTAAACTTTGAAAATTTTGGTTTTTTGACACGTACTCAAGAAGGACTCTAGACGAATCTAATGGTGTATACCTCATTTTCGGGAAAATTCGAATTTTTAAGCTATAGGCTTCATAAATATGATCAAATCTACTTCTTATGGGGAAAACGGTTTTTTAAGTTCAATAATTCCTGTAATACCTTCAGTTATCATACTTGACCTTAGATGCTTCAGATACTACTTGTCAATACGTTTCAAACTCATGTTTAATGATCAAAATCGGTTAAGCCATATTTAAGTATAATCCATTTAACCATTATCGCCGAAATGGTTTATGTAGTTGTAATGGTTACGACGCAAAGATTGATTGTGCAATCCGAGTTCATTTGCCGGCCACAATTATTAGGATAGCTGGGATATGAACTCGGATTGTCTTATCACAAGTCTGGTGTAACTACTAGATCATTTGGGAGATAATGCTACAAAGGCGACCATTTACAACGCTTAACGTGTAATCGAGAAACATTACATCCAACTTCATATATTTAATTTATAAAAATTTTTTTGAAAAACTCCTGATACAAGAATAAAAAACCGCTAAACGCCGTAAAAATGAGTGGCGCATATAATATGCCAGCTACAAAAGAGCTAATATGAATATTATGTGGCGCGAAAATGTATTTTCATTTTGATGCAAAACAAAATTCTAGTCTTATTTTGAAAGATATTTTTTCCATAATATTTGCTAAATTTGAAGTAAAACTCGCAACAAAAGAGTCTCAAAATGCAAACTATCAAAGTTACCCTTTTGTGGCGTCTCTTATTTCAGATTTAGCAAATATTGTGGAAACATCTTTCAAAATAAAACTAGAATTTTATTTTTCATCAAAATGAAAATACATTTTCGCGCCACGTAATATTCATATCAGCCCTTTTGTAGCTGGAATATTGTATGCGCCACTCATTTTTACGGCGTTTAGCAGTTTTTTATTCTTGTTTCCTTTATACGCTAATTATAAATGTAAAATGTTCCAAGAAAATAGCTTCGAGACCATATATTTTATTGAATAAAATAAACGTTTCACATGTTCTCTCTTATAATGTAATAACTTGCTTTTATTCTTCTCAAATATGGACAGAGGCAAAATCTTAAGTGTCATAGCGTGTTTAAAAGATTTAAACCTAAATAAAATAAAGGCAATTAGAAAAAGCATTTCCTTACAACAGAAATCAATACGAATGCACTATCAGATACTTTTTACAAGCAGTTCCTTCTAATGAGAATCAGATAAAAGTCGGAATTAAAATATATGGGTAATAAAAGCTCACTATTATGGGTATAAAGATCATCCGCATAGTCCTTCTGGAAAAGTTTTGTTAGTCGTTTGTGTATTTTTATTAGTTAGTTAAAATACCGAGTTTGATGAGAATCTTACCAAATGTGTGAATAGCATTTAACAATCTGTCGTAAAAGTCGAAGTACACAGAAAACAGATTATGCGGTAGACTCAATTTATTTTGAGAGGTAATCAAGTTTTAGTTTCGTTAAAATATATACGCTTTCACTTAATGAACAAAACATTTATGCAAAACATGATATACGTCCCTTAGAGTAAACAAAAGCTTTCATTTGAATGATATATTTAAAATTAAAAAATAACATGAGAAATAACTGAAAAGTATCAAAAGGTCAGGAATAACAGGAATATCGGCCGAAATGATTAAATCAGGAGAGCAACGACTACAAAAGAGATATATGACGGGATAAAAAGAATATGAGAAGAAGAAAAAATGCCAGAAGAGTGGACAAAAGCAAGGATATGTCCTACATATAAAAAAGGTGATAGAATACTATGAGAGAACTATAGAGACATCGCACTACTAGAAATAGTTTACAAAATCTTGGTACAAAATATAAGAAAAAGGATAAATCAATATTCGGAAACAATATTGGGAGAATACCAGGCAGGTTTTAGAAAAAACAGCTCAACGACGGACCAAATATTTGCCTCAAAAGAAATATAGACTACCTGTTATGAACATCAAACAGTACTATATGTTTTGTTCATCGACTTTAAGCAGGCCTACAACACAGTAAACAGACAGCACATGTACGAACTGATGAAATAATTGGGGATAAAAAGTGAAATTGTCAGGATCGTAAATATGACGATGAAAAACAAAACAAATGAAATATACTGGAAAGGGTATACATCCAAAAAGTTTGAAACCAAGGAAGGATTACGACAAGGAGGTCCACTATCAACAACTGCATTCAATCTGACATTAAAAGAAATAATCAGGAAAAGCAGAATAAAGCAGGGAACAAAGAATTCCAAATATTATGTATGCAGACGGCGCCGACGCCGCTTTAATCTACAATTAATCTACTCAGCGACCGCTAATCGCCGAGACAGAAGACGATCTCCAAAATTAACACATATCTTCAATACAACAGTCAAGAAATACAATATGATAATATCAGCAGAAAAAATCAAATGTATGACACCATCTAAATACCCACTACGATGTAAAATCGAAATTGATGGGAATAATAAAGCAGGAATTAACGTTTAGATATTTGGAAACAAATATAACCAGTTACGGAGATGTTGAAGAGAAAGTACGACAACAAAGCTTAAAAGCAAGTAAAGCGGTGGGATCTCTTAATGACACAATCACAGATCACCTGCATCCTCTAGATGTTCCACGATAACACGATAATTTTGGTTAAATATGAAAAACAGCGCTCCAAGCCGCCTGTATCGGAACTAATCCAAGCGGGAATTTCAAAATGTAATTTTGGTGAAAGAAAATGTTAGGTTAAAATATTTGTATAGTTGAAAAAAAATTGCTTTTAAAATATGCAAATTATTTTTAATTTCAAATATACAGAATACCATTTGTTGAAGGACTTTGAACTAAAACAAAAAATTAATATAATAGTTTATAAGTTTATACCATGATTCATTTCACGTAAAATAATTTTTATTAATTATATATTTTCAGTAGGGGTTACTTACTTGGTGTTACATTTATTTGCTTCCCTACACCACTAACTGAGTTCTATACTTGTTGAACTCACCATGCAAATGTAAGCTAGGAATTACTTTTGGATATATTAGTCCAGAAAGCCACTGCGCAACCGCTAGGGAAAATATTCCGATTCGGAATTTTTGCACAATCTTACTCAAAAAGGACCCCTTTTAACAAATTTGCAGGTTGCGAGGACCAAAAGTGAGTCAAAAATGTTTTAAACGATTTTTTTTTGTTTTTTTCCTCAAATTAGATTTCTTGCATGGAACAAAGTTTTATTAGGTTTTTTGGATCATTCTAAATAGAAAAGGTCTTTAGTGACTTTTCTCTAAAGTTGATAGTTTTTGACATATAAGCGATTAAAAATTGAAAAATTGCGAAATCAGCCATTTTTAACCCTCAAAAACTATGTGAAAAACCAAAAATTTGAATGTTGCCAAGGTAGCAAGATATTCTTCAAACATCGAATGATGAAATACCGAAGAGTTTTTTGCAATACAATGTTCAAAACTCCTTTGTTGTTTAATTGTTAATCAAGCGTGCGCGACACTATTTTCCATCGTTGCATGTGTATACAGTATGGCGCAAATGAAAGGAATAAATTCGATATTTCGTAAACCGGCGACTTTAAGGAAAAATCCCGAAACAGGTCGATTTTTATTTTTAAGTTATGATATAGCGACATATATGGTATACTAGTGACGTCATCAATCTGGGCGTGATGACGTAATCGATGATTTTTTAAATGAGAATAGGGGTCGTGCGCTAGCTCATTTGAAAGAATCTTCAATTCTCTATTAAGTAATATAAACATTTACATAATTATTTATACAGGGTGTCCACCCTGGCATGTCTTCCTACCTTGGCAACATTCGAATTTTCAGCTTTTCACATAGTTTTTGAGGGTTAAAAATGGCCGATTTCGCAATTTTTCAATTTTTAATCGCTTATATGTCAAAACTATCAACTTTAGGGAAAAGTCACTAAAGACCATTTCTGTTTGGAATGATCCAAAACACATAAAAAAACGGTGTTCCATGCAAAAAATTAATTTTAGGAAAAAACAAAAAAAACGTTTAAAAAATTTTTGACCCACTTTTGGTCCTGGCAACATGCAAATTTGGTAAAAAGGGTCCTTTTTGAGTAAGATTGTGCAAAAAATCCGAATCGGAATATTTTTCCTAGCGGATGCGCAGTGGCTTTCTGGACTAATAATCTATGACTTCATGATACAATGCAAACTGATCTTCAAATCATATTCGTTTTGTTTCAAAAACTGTATTTGAATCCATTTTATCTAAATCAGGATTTTTTATTATTGCTTACAATCATATAAACATTACTGACATAAAGGCATACTGACAATAATGACAATTGACAAATTATAATGACACTCAGACTCAGTGATATAGAAGAAATCTTCACTCCAGTGCATAGCGACATCTGAAAAAATGAATCGGTATATACTCCAAATGATATTTAGTTTAGGATGACCTTGAGATACCTGTGTGAAACATCTAAGAGAGTTAAGTGATCTGTGGACACAATCTGGAAGAACAAACACCTAAGACAAGACAAATAAGCAAGAATCTATAAAGCAGCAATTAGAACTATATTGACATAAACGGCGGAGATAAGACCTGACACATCTAAAACAAGACGACTACTAGAAACAACAGAGATGAAAATACTTCGACGAATATCGGGGAAAAGTCTGTTGAATAGGGAGAGAACCGAAAACATAAGAAGATCATGCAATGTAGAAGACATAAATGGATGGGTGACAAAACAGAAACAGGAGTGGAACGAACACATTACTAGAATGGCAAAGGATAGTATAATACGAATAGCACGAGATAAGTCACCAAATGGACGAAGAAGTATTGGCAGACCAAGAAAAAGATGGTGCGATAATTTAAACAATTTAGGAGGCTAATATTGAAGAAGAAACAAGCATATGTGAGTTTATAACAATACAAATTAAAGAGAGACGTCCTCACAATAATTTAAAACTATTACTATTTTTTGAAAGAGAAAAGGAATGATGATGTTCAAAATTTGATTTTTGTGTTATTGGCGTATTCCTTGATTCCCTGTGAAAGGGTCCTCATTGTTCTTCCCACATAAGTCACGTTAAAATCCCTACAAGACAGTTTATAAATACCACTTTTATTTAATTTACCAATTTTATTGATTCAATTATAATCCACTTAAGTACCGCGCTAGATAATATTACAATTATGTTTCTTCTTCTTTACATATAAAAATCGATTTGCTTGTTGTTGTTGTAGGGATAATTTGTTAATTGAATTTTGTGTACCTTCAGTCAATTTTCAACATGTATACTATTCTAACCAAGATATTATATGTAACTAAAAAATAAAGACGGTCCCAATTGAAACATGTCCCAGTCCCAAGTTTTTAGCTTAGGTTTTTTAAATTTTAAAAAAATTTTAAGGTCCTGTACATGACACATATCAGCTGTCATTTTGAAGAGACATTTAGGAAACCCACATCAGGATATCTTCGTTATGTCTGCCGCTTTGGCTCCATCTATATTAGATACTTGGGTGCTTGCCGTACCATGATCCTGTACCATGATCAAACTTTTTAATGTGTTTCCCTTGAAGTGTTAACGAGCCGTTTGTTAAATGTTTCTTTCAATTTTTTCAACCATGATCCAAGTTTTCTAACGTTTTTTTAACTAATTTTAAATAATAATTAATAGGCATTGGTTATTATTACAATGGAAAAAAGGAAATAGTATATTAAGTATGGAGAACGGTAAGGGTTTTATACCGATCGAAGACAATTGTTTGGAGGAGGAGCGGAGCTACGACTCCAATTATTGTCTGAGATCGGTTACCCTTAACGTTCGATATGCCTATAACGTTTTTTGCACGATTGATACCATTATAAATTATAAAATTAAACATTTTCGTCACATTGACTAGTTTCATTCATTTTATCAAGATAGATACTTTGGTTGTTAGGTAGTAACTAGGGTGCATAACAACAATGGAGAATTGAGTTTTTATTTAGTTGTCAATAATTTTAAGTACAATTTTGATTATTATAAATTAAAATATGAGCGAAAGTGAATTTGAAGAAATTGAACGGGCTTGGGAAGAAGGGTGTTCCGCAATTATTCCCGAAAAATCCAAAATCCGTTATCAAAATACCTACCAAAGTTTTAAAAAATGGTGCGAAGGCAAGAATTTAAGAATCGAAGAAAAGACTCTATTGGCATATTTCGTTCAAAGACATATGCAGTTGAAAGCTCCTGGAAGCCTCTGGGCAGAATATTCAATGATTAAATCCACCGTTTTTCTTTATGATGGCATTGATATTTCCAAGTTTTCAACTTTGATCGCGTATTTGAAGAGAAAAATTAACAAATTGTAACATAAGTTTCAATATTAATAAATAATTCGTTAGTTTTCTTTATTCTTTCAAAAAATAAATTAAAATTAAGAGATTTTTTAACTCGACGGTAAGTGAATTACTTACCGTCGAGTTGGAGTACTTACCGTCGAGTTGGATTACTTACCGTCGAGTTGCTAGTAAATGTCACCTACTGACGTAAAATCTGTCACGGTAAACAGTCAAAAATGATCAATCGTGCAAAAAAATATCTTAGTATTAACAAATATGTAGGTATGTATCTATAATTGAAATAAATGCCTGGTATTTAGTTTCTAATTACTGCTCTTAATAGAAAATGACCATTGTGAAACTCTTCAATTAACACGTTGACGGACAGTGCGTCAAATGTATCAGCAAGTGTAGTGACAATATATGAATTTTGCAAAGTAGAATAGGGAAATTGCTGAATTTCTTTTAGCGCTTTTAGTACATGGAAACAATGAGTTTTTTAACATTTTTTGTAAACGTGTGGATGACGATCGTGAATCCCAGTGTGGGCTTTACAAACAAAAGTTCCATCAAACACTCCTACTGAGACAAGTTTTGAGTAGAGTAGGTACATTTTAGCTAAGGTTGCAAGAAGCAACATCCAGCTAGAAGGCATGAAAGACGAAAGAGAGAAATACTTTCTGAACAGATGTGAGCAGACAGATTGAGTCTGTTGTGGGGACTATAAAGACACTATCATTATTTTATTAGTAAAGATTTGAAAAATATATAATTCATTCTTCTTTTGTTTATACAAAAAATGTTTAGTGTCCTTTAACGTATACGCTAAATCTCTTAAAAAATATAAATATAAAGGTTTTAAAAATAATCTGCTAACCGCATGTGCATTATTTTGGTCCGTTTAACTTAAATGAAGTTTTAAAATTATTTTTAGAATTAAAACCTACTACAATTGTATTCTCTTGTTTTCATTTAAATTAAATTAGGCGTACGTTTCAACTAAAGTCACGATTTTCACTAAAACAAAAATAAGTAAACAAAAATCTTTAAAGTCGATTTTATTTTATTAAGGGCAACGTTAGTCGAAGCAATAAAGCACTGATCATCCGAAAAAAAAGGACAAGGCGGATCTTAATAATTCTTTTTGCACTCGATTCATGAATGCGCCAGGAAACTTTGTGAACCGGAGCCATGATTTAATATTGACAAACTGCATACAAAAAATGCATTCTTAAAGTGCATCTGAAACAGACAGTAAAAAATTCTTCTTCTTCTTCTTCAAGTGCCGTCTCCTAATCGGAGGTTGGATATCATCATCACTATCTTTACTCTATCCACCGCTGCTCTAAAGAGTTCTATAGAACTGCATCTAAACCAGTCCCTTAAATTCTTTAACCATGACACTCTCCTTCTTCCTATACTCCTTCCGCCTCTTATCTTTCCCTGTATTATCAGTCTTAGCATTTCATATCGCGGTCCCCTCATTACGTGTCCCAGATATTGTAACTTTCTTATTTTTATTGTGTTTATTATTTCGCATTCTTTACCCATTTCTCGCAGTACTTCCGTGTTCGTTTTCCTCTGTGTCCATACTATTCTAAGCATTCTTCTGTAACACCACATTTCAAATGACTGTAGCTTATTTATGTGTTCTTGCTTTAATGTCCAGCTTTCAAGTCCATATTGTAGTATCGAGAACACGTAGCATCTCAAAGCTCTTGCTCTCAGTTCTAAGCTAAGGTCTTTGTTGCAGAGAACTGTTTTCATTTTTACAAACGCATTTCTTGCTATTTCTATCCTGGTCCTTATTTCTGTTTGATCATTTTTCTCTGAAATCCAGGTTCCTAGGTATTCGTATTTATCAACCCTTTCTATCGGTACATTTCCCAAATGTATGCTTGTTATGTTTGTATGTTTGTTTTCTTAGTTATTATCATGTATTTGGTCTTTTTATATTCATTTTTAGTCCACATTCTTTACAGAAATTGTTTGTTTTGTTCAGTAGTTGTTGGAGTTGTTCAGCAGAGCTTGCTATAATCACGGTGTCATCTGCATATCTTATGTTGTTAATAGATCTTCCGTTAATTATTATTCCTTCACTTTGAGATAGCAATGCTTCTTCAAAAATGGCTTCACTATATGCATTAAAGAGTAATGGAGACATAATACATCCCTGCCGAACTCCTCTCCTGATTTCAATTTCTGGACTGGGTTCGTTATCTATTACAATTTGTGCTCTTTGATTCCAGTAAAGGTTTGTTATTATTCGTAAGTCCCTTTTGTCTATGTTTTTTGTCTTTAGAATTTGGACTAATTTTTCATGTCCTACTTTGTCAAAAGCCCTCTCAAAATCAACGTAACAAACATGCACATCCACATTCATGTCCATGCATCTTTGAGCTAACACATTAAAAGAAAATAACGCCTCTCTGGTTCCTAGTCCGTTTCTGAACCCAAACTGACTATCATCTATTCCTTCTTCTAGTTTTTTGTTTATACGACCATGTATTATTTTCAAGAATAATTTGAGAATGTGACTTATTAATGATATTGTTCTGTATTCACTGCAATCTTTAGCGTTTGTATTTTTAGGGATAGCACAAAAGGTTGAGAGTAACCATTGTTTTGGTATGTTTCCTGTTTTGTACACTGTGTTAAACAAGTCTACGATAATGTCTAAGGTTTCATCATTTATACATTTTAAGCTTTCTACTGGGATTTGGTCTGGACCTACTGCTTTACCATTTTTGCTGTTTTTTAATGCCGATTTAATTTCTTCTTTTAATATCTTCAAAACCGTATCATCTTCTACTTCGACTTCCATCTGCTCTGTTCTATTGTCTTTGAACAATTCATTTATGTATTCTGTCCATCTCTTTAATTTTTCGTTAGTACTCAACACAAGTTTCCCATCTGTTTCTTTTAGTATTCCCGGTTTTCTTTTTCTGTTGATCTGCGTTAATTCCTTAATTTTTTTATGTGTGTTAAAATTATCATGTCTTTTCTGGGGTTCTTCTATTTCTGCGCATTGTTCTTTTAACCACTGTTCTTTAGCCTGTTTAATTTTGGATTTTATTTGTTTATCCACATTTTTGTACGTCTGATTATCTTTGTTTTTATGCTGACGTCTTTCTTCCATTAAATCTGAGATTTCCTCCGTCATCCATTGTTTCTTTTTGTATCTGGTTGGTGTAAGAATTTCTTTTTGACATTTATCTATTTCTGTCTTTATTAATAACCATTTTGTCTCTGTTTCAGTATTTTGCTGGATTTGTTCTTTAACATTCATTAAACTGTTATTAATTTCATCTGTCAGGCGTTGTTTTATGAGTGGGTTTCTTAGTTTACTTGTATCGATTTTTACATCTGTTGTTCTGCGTTTTATTATTTTCATTTTGAGCCTAATTTTGGTCACTACTGGATTGTGATCTGATCCTATGTCGGCACCTGGATAGGTTTTTAAAGATATAATTGCGTTCTTGTATCTTTGTCTAATCAATACATAATCTATTTGATTTCTTACAATTCTCCCTTCTTGATCTGCTGGTGACTTCCAGGTATATAGTCTTCTCTTTGGCATTTTAAACAATGTATTAGTTATGACAAAATTATTGTTTTGGCAAAATTCGATAAGCCTGTCACCTCTTTCGTTTCTGTTGCCGAGACCATATCCTCCTGTACATTCTTCTACTTTTTCGTCTCCAACCTTTGCGTTAAAATCTCCCATTATAATTGTAACATCCTGCGTTTTAATGGATTTTAAAATATTGTCTAGGTCTTCGTAGAAAGTTTCAATATCGCTCTCTGGTTTGTCCGCAGTCGGAGCATAAACTTGTATTATGTTTAATTTGGGTTTATTCTGATTTAATTGTAAGATGATAATTCTGTTGGAGTATGCAATGAAATTTACTACAGCTTTATCCATGTGTTTGTTTAGTATTATCCCGACACCATATCTGTGTGAACCGTCTTGATTTCCTGAATAGTATATTGTTTTATTGTTGATTTTCATCTTTCCTGAGTCGGGCCATTGGACATCGCTGATTCCTAAAATGTCTACATTCAGCCTTTCCATTTCATTAACGGCATTATGTACTTTTCCAGCTTGATGTAGACTTCTAACATTCCACGTCGCTACTTTGCAAGGTTTTCGCATGTTGACGACCGGGGAGGCCTTGCAGTCTTGTGAGTTTCCTCCTCAGCCGGATCTTGTTTTCCGAGTTTCATGATCAGTAGAGTGTTTGGTTATGTTGTTAGTCATGATGATTAACTAGGGATGCTCTATGAGCCTTTAATGCATTGGTTTCCCGTTGCCTTATGCATCTCCACGCCGTTGACCATGCCTGGTTCGTCCGCCTTTAGAAATGATTTCTCATTTCTAGGACAAGAAGGTGCCCTTCCACTTACCGACTCTTCCACCCGAAGCTGTTGGTCAGTAAGTGGGGGATTGCTTATACCGGCAATCACTCGGACGTCAGCGCCTCGTTTGTTATCTAGCAGGATGTACCGGATGATCATGATCGAGATCATCTCACGGGCAGGTGAGGTTGACATTTGAATAGGAGAGGCTATGTATTGCGCATCACTATCCCAAAAAAATTCAGAACTCGTCAATTATCGGCGGAAATGAGTTCAATTTTGTTACTCGGTGGTTTTTGGGTTCGCTGCCGACGAATATGACATCGGAAGTGATCTACAGAGTACCTGGTACCCAGGGTACCTACTGTTTACCTCGTTTTCTGGAGATTTTCATTAAAAAATTAGTTAAAATTCATTACTCAGGGGTTTTTGGGGTGTCTGACGACGAATATGACAACGAAAGTGATCTCCGGTGTACCATTTTCTTATATCTTTTTCAGACACAGACACAACTGAACTTGCTGCTGTTACCGCTTTTGGAGTTAGCTCGCTTTTAAATCTGGATGTCGCTTTAAAAAGGATTTTTTATACCAACCTCTTCCGGGCCGATTGTCACTAAAAGGATTAGCACGTGGATTTGCATCAAGAAAACCTTTAACCGAGTCTTGTATATCTTCCACTCTTACTGGAAAACCTTTGTCTTGGCATGTTACGATCCAATTCTTTAAACGATTCTCTTCCTCCAAAGAAAGAATAAGATTGGGACCAAAGGTAGTTTTTTCATTAAATTTTTCGCTTGCTCTTAACTGCAGTGTTGCTCTTGGTACATAAAATCTGTATATTTTTTGTGATACGTTTTATCTTTCCGGATATTTGGCATTTTTGGTTCTAAAAATAAAAATCATTTAATAGTATACAGGGTGAGGCAGAGTGGCGCACCCAGGGGGGGTTTTGGGGGTTAAAACCCCTCCCAGGGCATATAAAAAATATAAAGAATAGTAGGAAAATGTAACTTGTCTTTCAGAAACAATACAAAAAAATTTCGGTACCCAAGCGAAGAGGACAAATAATCCCCGGACAAATAATCTAGAACAAAAAATCGCTACAAATTATCCCTGGACAAAAAATCCCCAGACAAAAAATCCCAGGACAAAAAATTCCGGAAAAATAATCCCCACAAATTTTTTTGGACAGAATATCCCCACAAAAATATTCCCAAGAATTATTTGCTACCGAATAGTTCTCTAAAAATTTTCCGGTTAATGCAATCGCTATGAAACCGCTTTTCGGTACGAAAATAATGATTAGCAATTAATATTAAGCATGAATTGCAATTTCGATTACCAAATTTCGAATTTCAATTCCATACCGAAAACTTCAAATTTTACATGACAAACGAGTTTGAGTTTTTTCAAAAATTGTGGAAGATATGGGGAATTGGGGATTGCGCTAAGGCTGTGGGTACCATGTTGTAACTATTCGCTTAAATCTTTTACTCACTCTGCTTTGAATAACTATGTTCAAAACATCGCCTATTTGTGATGAGAACTGCTGCTCCCAAAAACTATAATTACTTTTTGTAAATTTACCGTCAAAAATATTTAGTTATTATCATCATCAATGGCGTTATAACTCTTCGAGTATCCTTGAGAGTGGTTTACTATTGCCTTCCATGTGTCGGTCCTGTGCCACTATTTCCCATTGTCTCACTCCCATTTTCTCCAGATCTTCTCTGACTGCATCTTTCGACCTTTTTCTAGGCCGTCCTACAGACATTTCTCCCATCTGGCCTCTCCCCGAGCAGCTATGTCTGGTTTGATTTTTGGATAAGTTTTTCGCATGGCATATTCTAAGGCCAGGTTAAACAACAACAGGGACAACAGATCTCCCTGTCTCAGTTTAGAATTTACGCAGAAAGCATTTGATATTTCCCCACCTCTTCTAACTTGTGCAAAGAAGTTACTTACACACATTTGCGTTACCGCAGTTAGTTTCTTGGGTACGCCCAGCTCGACCATTGTATTCCATAGTGTAGGATAATTAATTGAATCATAAGCCTGTTTGAAATCTATAAAGATCTGATGCACGCCTTGTTATACTCCCAATCCTTTCAAGCATTTGTCTAATAGTAAATATTTGATCAACAATCGATCTTCCGGGCCTGAAATCACATTGGTAGTGACCAACTATTTCTTCGGCGTATGGTAGTAATCTTTTTAGTAATACATAACGAAAAATATTTAGTCATCAGTTTCAATTCACTACAAGCAACATTTCAGAAACCTGCTTCAAAAGCTATGTCAAAAACCTGTGTTCTGCGTTTTCATAACAAAGCTGAACATTCTTAATAGCGCAAAAATTTTTCATGGATGCACACGGATAATAGGCAATGTTTTGAACTTAGTTATTCAAGGCAGAGTGAGCAAAAGATTTAAGCGAATAATTACATGATTCTCACAGCCTTAGCTCATTCCCCATATCTTCCACGATTTTTGAAAAAACTCACACTCTTTGTCATGTAAAAATTTGAAGTTTTTGGCATGTAATTGGAATTCGAAATTTGGTAATTGAAATTACAATAATTCATGCTTAATCTTAATTACTTAATCATTATTGTCGTGCCGAAAAGCGGTTTCATGGCCATTCTATAACTCTTATGCACTGAGGCTGAAATACATTTGAGTTTATAAATCGGTTTAAAGATTTTAAATTTGTTTTTGGTACTATTTCTAAAATATAGTACTGACATGTTTCATATTTAATATATTAATGCAAATGTAAATAAACTTTTACATGTGTTTAAAATTTTTTAAAAATAATTTATATTTTAAAAGTTATTCGATCAAATGTCGCTTAATTCGTTAATGATTTTTTAAGATATGCATAAGTTAAGATCCGAATACCGGATTAAGAGACATATTTGGCGCTTAATCTGATGTTACCTGACAAAGGATGTCTTTTAATTCGATATCTTAAACGTTAGTAAATATGTTATGTTTTGTAATAAAGAATTAACCGACTACTCGTAGCGCTTGATTCGTTATTACACTTACAAAGATGCGGATTTTTGTTTATGACAATGGATTATGTACCATTATTGGCGTTTAGTTCGATATTACAAATCCTAGTGTGAGATTTTTTTTAAGAAAATAAAAAATGCCGCTTAATACAGGCATTTAAAAACAGGTTTTTTTAAAATTTTTTTACAAAAAAACGTTTTTATACATAGGTTTGCACCCTAGCTGCAAGATGGCACTATTATCTCGATTTTGGACTTTTGGCGGTTAATCCGTTATTACATAACGCGGTCCATTTTTCATTCGAGTTAACTCGTATGCGAACAAATTCGATTGAATTGGAAAATACGACCCCAGTCATATATATTCTATAAATATTATTTATTTATCCAATATACCATAAATATAAGATTTAAATGTATGCTAAAACTCAATTTTTTTGCAACTATTTGTTATCTAATAAATTTTTCTTTAATTCTGCTATCTCCTTTTTTAAACAAAATTTTCATTTAAATAATTCGTTAGACTGTTCTTACTATTATATAAAAAAAAACAAAATTTACTTTTTATCTTTTGAATAGATTACTTATTTCTGCTTTGAATTTATGAATGACTAAAAGTTGCTGTAGGACTGTTCAATAAAAAATAAACAAATATGGTATGTGATATAAACAACTCTCTCCTTTTCACAAATAACCTGACTAACCTTTTTTCTCTTCTTTACTTCTTCTCTTGGATTGTGTAGTCCTCGCTTCTCCCACGCGTGCTCCTTGGATGCTGCGACGATCCTTCTCGTCCAAACTGCTTCACAAACAAACAACAGTACTTGCTCGAAATCTCTCCTCAGTTTTCTCTCTGCTCGATATCTTGTGCAAATTGATACCAACCGGCTACTCGTTCCTGTCAGAAACAGGAATCTCTTCGGACACGAGGAAATTGGATTTCTCAACTCGATCAACGATTTCGTTTCAACACGATTGTGCTTATACGGTCACCAACTTCACAACTTTACACAGACTTCTTACTTTTCAAAAACTGGACTGATCTCTTTTGATCTCTCTTACACAGTGTAACATTTTTCCTCCTCAAACTCAGACTCAAACATTCTATTCTCCCTCCATCCGTCTCTTCGCCAATCACAAAACATCCTCTATACACATTACATCCCCCCTTTCATTTTTTAAGAACAAATTATTTTGTATACAACTTTTCCGTTTCGACAAATTCCAGGAGATACCAAAATTACTTTTGTGTTTCTACATACTATAAAAACCCGATATTCTAAAACTCAACAATTGTGTTTACCGTCTTTCCTTCTAAGAAACATTTATAAACGTCCTACTGTTCACGTCAAAGCGAATACATGTACTTTCTAATCCGACCGTATTAATTGCATAAGTCCGTTCATAGAATCATTAATACTGAACGATTTTCACTTTCCACGAAACACTGCTTATTGACTAAATTAACTATTTATTGGCCATATACAGGGCGATGAAAATCTATGGTCTCGTGGTCTTTGACATAAAATAATTTTCTAAATTTTTCCCATAAAAATTATATAACAATACATAACATCTGAAGATGCTCATTGGTTTTGATTGGTAAATCATGAATTGTGAAGATATATTTTTCATCTTTATGAATGCTGATCTTGTCTTCCCTATCCTACCTTCCCAGTCGGTCATCCGATTCGGATATCGTGCCACCTTAAATTTTCAATGATCTCTCTTAAATTGTGTCAATCTCATTCTGCCTTCCCTATATGCATTGTTTTAATTTAATGGAGTATTTTCGTTTACATAATCGTATCAAACGTCGTATATGTATCATATAATAGGCTATTGATTATATTAAAAATAAGATAGCTAAAAGGAACTACAACGATAACGGGGTTTTATTATTTCATATGGTCAGTGAACATCTATATATGAAAAAACCGAGGAGTGCTACCATTTAAAGGGGTGCGTTTTTGAGAAATGGGTGAATTAGTCCTTGAGCACAGGTTACATTAGGGTGAGTTCTATGCACTTTTGGTACAAACATATCTACATAAAAGTTGTTCCTGGTTAAATTTCCTATCTAAATATAACTTTTTAAAGTCAAAGATACTTTTTTTTACAAAAATATATTCAAAAGAAAAAGCACAAAGAAACCCAAAAGAAAGAAATTTTGTTTTTTGTCCCATAACTTTTGTCAAGGAGGATATAGGTATAGACCAGCGGGTCTCAACCATTTTTACTCAGCGACGCACTAATGTACTCCTTACAGATTCGCGACACCCTTATACATATGTACAAATTTTTGCTAGTGGTAGATAAGTACAGTAAACAAGATCTCCCGCTTTGCGCAACTATTCATAACGCAAGTTATGTCGGTTAAATTTTAAAAACCGGAAACGATTACGGATTGGCACTTTAGTGATTGGTATAACGTGGTATATACCTAATAGTTAAAAAAATGGTTGAATGCATGATTGGTATATTATAACAAGTAAAAAAATATAAATAAAAATATCGTATTCGTAAATCTCGCGACACACCTGATAGGTTCTTCCGGCACACCAGTGTGTCGCGACACGGTGGTTGAGAACCGCTGGTATAGACATTGCTTTACAGAAAAAAAAACTATATATTTCTTCTTTAAAATGTTGTTTAGTAGAGGTAATTAGGCTTTATAGTTTTCGAAATATGATTTTTCAAAGTTCGCCACTCACAGCAATTATGGGCAATTTTCCTTGTTATTTCGCAAATATTGTTCTGTAACTTTTTTCTACGTAACTTTAGGTATATGCAATGGTACACGTAATACGAATAGAAATCAATTACCTTTAAAATGGTCTACAGTATAACGTTGTACGACTTTTTTTAAAGAGATTATGGTTTTTCAAGTTTTTATACTTTTAACGTTTTTTTATAATATAAAAATAAAAGAATATTATATAATATATTATATATTATATAATATATATTATATATTATATATTATATATTATATATTATATATTATATATTATATATTATATATTATATATTATATATTATATATTATATATTATATATTATATATTATATATTATATATTATATATTATATATTATATATTATATATTATATATTATATATTATATATTATATATTATATAATACCTAATATAAAAAAATATTATTTTTTACATTTTTTACGATTATTTTTGAAATTTCTCAGTATAACTTTTTTTTCTTGCACATGAATATACTATATTGCTCAATAAAGGGAGCTTACTTTCTGTTCTTTAAAATGGTGTATCATCTATATTTAAATATGTAATGAAAACCGAGTGATTCTTTGATATTTTTTTACCTGTATTATTTAAAATTATTTCTTTTACAAAAATTACATAAACATTAGTCTTAGAAAACATCACTTTAGTTAAAATTATTTAAGCATTGACATTTAAAAATTTTTCAAAATCAAAGTCCATCTCTTCATTAGCATTAGCTTCAATATCTTCCTCTGACACCTCAGTGTGCCCCAGTTATCTTAGAGTTCCCACAATTAGTACTCATGCACATGCACCCTTTGCAGAATATTGAACAACTAATTCCTATCTTCCTACAACCGCAGTTTTTTGTACATCCTTTGGTACACTTACATGCTATTTTTTCAAGTAAAGCTTGTGGTGCAGGAGCTTTGACAGTAAATATTGGAATTAATCCATATTTTGAAGTTTGCCCGGCCGAGTCAAGCGGATCCAAAGTATTACCTATAAAAAACAAGATTCAATCATAACACACAATCGCTAAAAAAGTTATAATGAGGAATTTAAAAAATAATCCTAAAATCAAAAATCGTTGATAGTACTTATCACATTTTGAAAAAGCATATCTTCTTCAAAAATAATCTTAGAATTTTTTATAATACACCATTTTAAAGTAAACAGAATAAGCTTTCTTTTTTATTATATAATATATACCTAAATGTAAAAAAAAGTTATAATCGGAAATTTTAAAAATAATCGTAAAAAATATAAAAACTCGTTAAAAGTATAAAGTCTTGAAAAAGATAACCTCTTTAGAAGAAGTCGTACAACATTATACAGTAGAACATTTTTAAGGTAATTGATTTCTATTCCTCTTACATGTACCATTGCATATGTCTAAATTTACGTAGAAAAAAGTTACAGAACAATATTTGCGAAATAACAAGGAAAATTGCCCAAAATTGCTGTGAGTGGCGAACTTTGAAAAATCATATTTGGAAAACTGTAAATCCTAATGACATCTACCAAACACCATTTTAAAGATAAAATATGAAAGTTTTTTTTGCCGTGAAGCAGTGTCTATACCTATATCCCCGTGGACAAAAGTTATGGGACAAAAAACAATATTTCTTGCTTTTGGGTTTCTTTCTGCTTTTTCTTTTGAATATATTTTTGTAAAAAAAAAGTATCTTTGACTTTAAAAAGTTATATTTATATAGGAAATTTAACCAGGAACAATTTTTATGTAGAAGTGTTTGTACCAAAAGTGCATAGAACTTACCCTAATGTAACCTGTGCCAAGGGACTAATTCACCCATTTCTCAAAAACGCACCCCTTTAAATGGTAGCACTCCGCGGTTTCTTCATCTATAGAGATTCATTGACCATATGAAATAATAAAACCCCGTTAACGTTGTAGTTCCTTTCTATAGTACATAATCAATAGCCTATAAGAGAAATTGTGGACTTTTACACACGATAAATGAGTACGCTACCTTTGAATATATATTATATTTTATTTGGGTACTTACTATTTAAGGGGAAATGCGCAAAATGTCGCCTGTCAAAATTTTCAATGTGTTTAAAATGTATTAATTTTTTCAAATCCTGAGACAACTAATAAATATTTTTGAAAAATTTAAAAGCAGAATGAAAGATTACGTTATTACCGGGGGCCGTACGTCCCTCAGAATAAATAAAAAGTTTCTTTTGAATAAAATATTTGCAATTAAAAATCACACTAATTTTTTTTTATTTTCATCACTGTAACTTATTAAAATAAACACGATAGAAGTTTTCAGGGACCTTCTGCCCTCAGTAATAATGTAATAGTACATTCTGCGTTTAAGTTTTTAAAAAATATTTGTTACTTCATTTATATATTGTTTACTTCATTTAAATATTTGTTAGTTTTTTCGGGACTCAAAAAAAATAAATACTACATTTAAAACACATTGAAAATTTTGGTAGGCGACATTTTGCGCCTTTCCCCTTAAAATAAACACACTAGCTATTTTATCTAAACGGATGACATAAACAAATCTTAGGTTTTATTGTTTTATAAGGATAAAACATTAGGTATAATATCAATACCTAAAACGAGGAGACACAATATAAAAAGTTGTCTAATAAAGATTCTGGTAACATCCAAAGTATTAAGCTTAACTCAGATAATAATTTACGAACTGTTTATTAAAACAAATACTTTAAATATAATTTGTTTTTTCTCACTCTTAGTAAAATTGAAGCAGTTCGAATTGTTTTGTTATATAACGCTAAGTAGATAGAGACAGGTCGTGTTAAAGTTTTAAATCTTCCTGTAGGTAGGTAATGCTAACTTAACAACATAAATCAATTAGCCCATAAGTAAATTTGACGTGAAATAAACGCGCATCACATTTTTTTCAAATCATTAACATACTGCGTACTCTCTGCCGCTGTGGCTTGTCTTAGAGTAGACTGAGAATACAACATACCAGTTTTTCCCACCATCGGTCATCATATGGGCATTTTATTTCCATTTTGTTCATATGATTTAATAGACAATCGCTTGCGCAACATGAGCAGCGGACATTATCACGTACTGGATGAGCTTTACATACAACATTTAATTATCTAGGCGAGCTTACAGCCGCCGCGGTTCGTACGTTGATCACCCACTGTAGATATTCGTTTCGTTTCCTAGTGCATGTTGTAGGTTTCTTTGATCTGCGTTAACTATATCGACTACTTTTAATTTCATTTATTTCTGTAAATAAACTTATCAATACCTCACCAGGGTCAGAAATTTTTCGTTTAATTTAAATTAATAAATGAAAATAGTTTATATCCTTGTGGGATCGGTACTCACCGGAGGGACCACAGACGTTTGGATACAATTAGCGTCTCTTTGCAAAGACAATGACGTCGACTTTGCAAAGTAACAAGACACTTACTCAACACACACACTACACATGACACTAGGTACCTAACTGCAAACCTGCATGGTACCTACCATGCCAATGGCAATTAGTTGTCGAGGCATTAGCTAAATAAAAAAAACTTATAAATACCTAAGTAAAATGACTACTGTTTCTTTATTTTCCTTTTTTCTCAATGTTCCTTTTTTCAACGAAATATTTCTATTCTACACAGTTTTTATAAATACATACCATTCGATTCGTAAAATTGTTCTCTATAAATCAAGATATTTTGTATAGTTAGGTTAATTTAATCGGTTATCCTTATTAAAATCTTTATTGGCTAATACCACTACACTTATAGCAACAGATGAACAAGAAATCATCACGTAGCGCTACAACCCTGTGTGGGTCCTTCTTTTCTTCTTCATGTACCATCTCCTCTAAGAAGGTTGGCAACCATCACGGCAATTCGCACTTTCGATACCGCTGCTCTAAAGAGATCAGCAGAAGTACAATTAAACCAAGCTCTCAAATTGTTTAACCAGGAGATGCGTCTTCTTCCGCGACTCCTTCTACCCTGTATTCTTCCTTGCATTATTAATTGTAACAAGTTATAACGCTCGCCCATCATAACATGTCCCAGATATTGTAGTTTTCTGACTTTAACTGTATTTAAAACCTCTTTAACTTTTCCCATTCTTCTCAACACCTCGATGTTCGTGACTCTATCCACCCAACTTATTCTTAATATTCTTCTGTAGGCCCATAACTCGAAGGCTTCTAATCTGTCCGAAACATCCTTCTTTAATGTCCAAGCCTCCAACCCATAGAACAATACGGAGAACACGTAGCATCTCAGAAGTCTTATCTTTAAATAAATTGTAATGTCCCTGCTACAGAGTATTTTTTTCAGTTTGTTGAAAGCATTTCTTGCCTGTCCTATTCTTGCTTTAATCTCTTCTGTGTACTCATTAATTTCATTAATTATTGTACCCAAATATTTATATTTTTCAACCTTTTTAATTTGTTCTCCATGTATTGTTATGCTTTCTTGGCGCTGTTGAGCTTTTGTGATTACCATAAATTGTGTCTTTTTTGTGTTTAGGGACAATCCGTTTTCTTGGCTGACTTCTACCACTCTGTCAACCATTTGTTGTAAATCATCAAGACATTCGGCTAATAAAATAGTGTCGTCGGCAAACCGTATATTATTGATTGGTCGGCCATTTACTTTTATTCCCGTGGTTAGGTCTTCTAGTGCTTCCTGGATTATTTCCTCTGAATACAAATGAAACAAAGTAGGAGACAGGACACAGCCCTGTCTGACGCCCCTCTCAATCTGTATTTCATTTGAAAAGGCGTTGTTCTCTTTTACCACAGCGATCTGATTATAATAGATAGCACTAATGATCCTGATGTCCCTCATATCTAAGTTTTTCTTTTCAAGTAAATCGATAAGGCGGTTATGTCTGACCTTATCGAAGGCTTTGTTGTAATCCAAGAAAGACATATATACTGGCTGATTAATATCCATGCACCTTTGCACAATTACATTTACAGCGAACAGGGCTTCCCTCGTTCCCATTGCATTTCTAAATCCAAATTGCGTGTCGCTTATGTCCTGCTCAAGCTTGTTATGTATTCTCCGGTGTATAATTTTTAAAAATATTTTGAGTGTATGACTCATTAAACTTATTATCCGGTGGTCTTGGTATTCTTTTGCGTTTGGTTTTTTTGGCAGTGTTATGAACGTTGACAGCAGCCAATCTCTGGGAATGATTCCTGTACTGTATATTGTATTAAATAAGTCGACCAATATTTCAATTTGCTGTGTGGGTCCTGGCTGACTGTATTTCCAATTTGTTCGGTCTTCCATCAACATAGGGTCAAATGGAATGTTCATTTTTCGGAGATCTGATTAAATGTTAGCTCTAGATCGCATTTTGGGACGTCCAAGTGGTCTTTTGCCTGTAGGAATCTGCTTCCATACCAGTCTTACAAGTCTCTCGTTATGAAGTCTCTGCATGTGGCCTGCCCATCTTAGTGATTTAATTTCTTGGACAATATCGGTGTCATTGTAGAGTGCTTTTAATTCGATGTTGGTTCTGATCCTATACTGGTTTGTGTTAATATCGTGGTGAGGTCCGACAATTTCTCTAAGTATTTTTCGTTCAAAACGCCTAAAAAAAGATTAACAAGAAATGCTAAACATTAAGTGTTATGAATTTGACTAAGGATTAAAGAGGGTTATGGTTGCTGGTAGAAAAATCTCCAATTTAAGATTTGCTGATGATTAGACTTAGACAAATATGCAAATAAAAAAGTATGAAATGTGCGCATAAATATGCAGTATTTTATGCAAAAATATGCAGTATTTTATGCAAAATATGCATATTTATCTAGGAAATAAGCATGTAGTAAAAAATATTTACAATATTTTTTTTATTTACAAAAATACTTACAATATTATAAATACATAACATATACAATTATTTTAACGTATAATTATTATTTTGAATTGTGGTAACAATAGATTATCAAATGATGTTCAAAATTTTCTAATAAAAACTTATGGCTTCTATCTGAATACATATATTTGTAAATAGAAAAACTTCTTTCGACATCAACTGAAGTAACTGGGGCATGTTTCAAATTTACTATAATAGATGGTTCTAAATTAAGTGGTTCGGAAAATGTCCCAGCTAGTACTTGAACCACTTCAGAAAGAACCTGGTAACCACTATTTTTTTCCATGGTTACTTTAAATTTTTGAAAAATTTCCTTTCCAATAGTACCTTTAACGTTTTGACACAATGACTCAAATTCTTTTATTAAAACTGTACTCTCTAACAATGATAATTTGGAGGATTCTAGTTGAGTTATAGTTTTCTGGATAAAACTATAATTTGATTTTATGAATGACAGTTGCTGTTGGAGGATGTTATTTTGGAAGGCATGCTTAGCTTCCAATAAAGATTGGCAACTATCATCCGTTAAAAGGTTAATTATTTTTTTTAAATCAACAAAATGATCAGCATAGAAATTAGCTGCTTCCAACCATGTTCCCCAACGTGTTAAGATGGGTTGCGGTGGCAGTGGAACAGCAGGAAGCATATCTCTGTAACATTGTATTCTTACAGGTGATTTCAGGAATACCTTTTTGACGCTCGCTATTAAACTGTTAACTAGTGGAAATTTTTTTCTTATTTCCTCCGCAACTCTATTTATTCCATGCGCTAAACAAGTGACATGTATTAAGTTTGGATAAAATATTTTTAAATTTTGTCCTCTTTTCACCATATATGGTGCGGCATCAGATAAAATAAGCAATAATTTATCATTAGGCACAGCAGCAGGAAGAAAAAAGTTTGCTAATGCTTCTTGTAGAAACCGTGATATTGTTAGAGCGTTGGTTTTTTCCACTTGCTTACAGAAAATTAGATACGATTTTGGAAAGGTTTCCTCGCTAAGTACACCAATCAATAAGTGTACAATGTACCTTCCTGACGAGTCAGTGGTCTCGTCCACACATATGTAAAAGTAATTATTACCTATTTCGGCTTTTATGTTGTGGATAACTGAGGAGTATAACAAATTTACATTATTTCTCTTTAGAGTTCGTTCACTGGGAATGTTTTGTTTGCAATATTTTTTTAAAAAAGAACTAAAGTTTTCATTAGATAATTTTGAAAGCGGTATATTAGAAGATACTAATGCACGACACAAGTCTTCGTTAAAAGTTTCTTGTTCGGTTTGTTTTTTGGAACTTGACTGAAAGCACTTGGACACTGAAGGTTGATATTTTTCACCGGATGTGGTTTTTACTTTTTTAGCTAAATGTTTCGCGGTTCTGACATGTTGATCTATTTGAAATTTTTTTTCACATGAAATCTAAAAAAAAATATATAAATATTCTATAGTTGTACCCATTTTTAAAATCTAAGATTGTAGAAATAAACTAAAAATGAACCGTTTTTGCATAACAATTAAAATATCTAAATTAAATCAAATAAAAATCGGTGTAGTAATCTTGAAAATGTCAAGAAATGACTGTGCAAGAAGGAAGAACCCCCAAATATTCACAAGAGGCTCTTGGTCTTTTCTGTTTACATTTAAAGAAAAAATACTGTGAAAATAAATTAAAAGCACTTAACTAATTAAGTTCAATATATGATATGTTTTTGCCTTTAGCAAAATTAAAGCAAACTATGCTATTGTTAGAAAAAAAATGTTAGCGACCTTTCAAGCGACCTTTCAGTAGACTATTTAATGATTTGAATTTTAAATAGGTATCCTATTTTTTATCGCAAGGAGCTTAAAAAATGCTTGAAAAAAGAAATAATCTCCAATTTTAAAATCTTTGTTTGTACCACCGTGTAAATTTTTAAAATAAAATAAAAAAAATAATACGTATGTACTTACGGTTTTGCCACAACATGAGCAATAAACTTTATCCATATCCATAGATAGCTCATTGTAAGGTTTTATCCAAGTTGAAACATTGCCTATTTTCGGCATGTTCAAAGCACAATAATTATTCACAATAAGAAATACTAATTATTCACAATAAGAAATACACGTTGTTTACGCCTCCAATTTTACAACAAAAGTGAAACCAAGTGAAACTGACCGTCAAAATAAAAATTTCTACCTAGAGTCATAAACACAAACCCTTAATTCCAGGACAAAACGTGACAAAACTATAAGCCGCTGTCTTTTATTAGTTACTATCTATAACCAAGAATTTGAATACCAAGTGATTATAAAACAAAATTAAATATTGGCATGTTCATGCTATCTGTAAGTTTGAATATAAAAATATATAATTAACACCAAATTTTCAACTTATATGCACTTTATGCTCACTTTTATAAAAATATGCAAAATTTGACATTTTTGCATTTTTTATGCATTATATGCAAAATATGCAATTTGCATATTTGCTTAAGTCTACTGATGACAGTGATGACACTACACTTAGCAGCAGATTAATAAGAAATGCGACCTATTGCGAAGAGTTTAATTGGAAAAACTTAAAGTTGGTCTTAAAATTAATAAGGACAAGACGAAAATAACAGTGATCGACAAATTTAACACTATTCAGCTGAGTAATCACTTATAAGAATATCAGATTATAGACTGTTTTAACTATCTCGGATCTACTTTTACTAACGACGGTAAATACGAAGCATAAGTATAGATATAAGGTTAAATAATGCCATGTTTGAAATAAATATGATAGATTGTTATCTGTATTAATAGTTCTTATGTGGAACCGTGTATTTGTTTTTTTTTTGTATTTCCTAAATTTGTCAAAATAAATATCTATCTATATCTTTATAAAATTTTTTTTATTAAAATAAGTTTACTTTTTCTATACATACCAATTTTGTTTTAGTGAATTGCTAATGTACAAAGTTCTATTAACAAAAGAAGGAAAAATTGAGGAAGTTGGATTTGCCTCTCCATCCTTTTATTGTTGTGTAGAAGCCCGTGGTTTAAGAGTGGAAAAAATATTTGTATGTAATAATAATGTTTTATATCTTGTTTTTATTAATAAATAATGATTTTACCTTAACACAATGATTTATTTCGCCGTATGTAATATCACTTTATTTTCATGAAATGTTAACTCTAAATCTTCAATTATATCTGCGAAATATATTTCTTAACATTAAATATTTTAATTATTAATAGTAAAATAATAATATTCCTTACTAAGAAATATTATTGCTCAGAAAGAATAGCTTTGTAATGTCAAAAAAATATATTCTTATGATTAATAAAATCAATTAACATCAAGTGTAATTTCTTTCTGATAAATGGGTTTAAGTTTGCCAGAAAGTGATAGTTCAATCATTTTTAAGACATATTTCTTTGGCTATAGTAAAATTTATATAAAATATTTTAGAAAATTATATATTACATACAAAGATATATTTCTTAGGCAATATGCTAAGTCGACCTTTCTTAAATATAAATAAAGTTTCTTTATGTCAAGAATTTTTCTCTCTCGGTGTACGCACTGGTATGACGAAAAAAGCGATGAGTGGACCAAGTAAAGTTTGAAAAAACAGATCTATCTTTAAAAAGTTAAGATGAGATTGGTGAATACTCTTGTATTCTCAAAATTTTCATATGGAACCGAAACTTGAACTCTTTGCATACAAGAAAATCAAAAAAGTTATGCCTTTAAGATGCGATGTTAAGGAAGAATGTTGCACATACCTTGGATAGCTCATCGGACAAACTTTTCCACTTTTCAATTTTTAACTAACTTGACATTAATAATAGATTATACACAATATGGATGCAGCGAATACTATAGGTCTGTGGTGACGTGGTTCGCAGAGGTAAAGATAATTTAGATTACCTAATTGTTTCTGGAAACGTTCCAGGGAGAAAACGAAAAGACCGGTTACCACCCGGATGGTTCAATCAAATTCAGAATTCAGTGGCTCTAAGGGTATTTCAATCTGAAAAATCCTTAAAGCAGCTGAAGCTAGAGACCAATGAGGAAACTTTGTTAGGAGTATTGGAAGTAATCACGATTATCAGTACTGGGAACATGACAAGAGAGATGGGACTGATTGGAATTTTTTCTAACCAGAGTTTTTCTCCGTACATATGTACATGTTCTGTTACGGGCTGGAATACTTTTCTACCATTGAATTTAGTTCTCTAAAAACACTTTCAAAAAGAACAAACGTTCGTTTCGTTTCCTAGTGCATGTTGTAGGTTTCTTCGATCGGCGTTAACTATATCGATTAATTTTAATTTCGTTTACTTCTGTAAACAAACTGATACATATCTTTCAAATATCTATCAAGTAACATGACTATTATTTTCCTTTTCTCAACAAGAAACTCTTATTCTACACACTTATTTCTAAGTACATAACATTCGATTCGTAAAATTGTTCTCCACATCTAAATATTCTCTATATCTCTATTTTGAAAAAATTTAAGCTAATGTTCCCAAGCAGATACTAAGTAAATACGTTTTATCATGTAAAACTGGTTTCATATAAATTGGCTTAAAATTTGTAGAGAGTAAGCTTTGGTCATGTTGACCAAAAGTTCTCATTGCCCCAATACTCAGAAATCAAATAATGTATCTGAGTAACAGAGCTTAAAAATGCTCGTTTTAGTTCCTAAATAAGTATGACAAACGTCAAGGGCTGATTCAGCGTGAAAAAAAAATGACAATTCGCTATATAAACGTGTGTCTGCAAATGCTCCGTTTTCCGCGATACGGGGTGTTGAATTTTTGCTTACGCGCTCACAATTTATTTATTGCCTCTGACTGCTTGGCATAATTCCAGAACGTTTTCGATATAAAAATACCATTATCAGTGCTGCTTACAGGTGTACATGCTTGAACCATCAAAATATATAGGTGAAAATCCTTTAAATTTTATAAAGTTGTAATAAAGTTATAAATATGTTTATCAAAAATTAATAACAATTTTTAATTTCGTTGCAAAACGAAAATACAGCAGCATCAAATTTTAGTCCAATCAGAGAGTGCAGCAAGCACCTCTACCGGTTTCGAAACTTATTAGTCTCTCATCAGGAGGCACATATGGTGCTCTCTTTGATCCAACCAAAACAAACCCCGGCGTGCAGTCACGGATTGCAACGAACGAAATGGCATAGATGCCCTACTGCTAGCAAAAGACTAAGTTTTCAATCCAATGGCATATAAAACAACATAATGTTATTCTACATCCCACCAGACTGAAAACAATGGGAAACTTCTCTGGTTACACCTCCGAGGCTTCTACAATTTGCAAACCATAACGGATGCTGAGACTAAGGAAGATGAGGGAATTTTACAATTAATAATTTACGTCCCATCTGCTCGGCGCGGTAAAGTTCCAACGAGAATGGTTCCCTTCGTACACCAATCAGAGTAAACATTTCTTCATGTGCCGTGCTCGATTATCGAACGTTGGCTATCAAATTGGCTATAGTAATTTTGTTAACGGCAGCTCGGAAAAGGGATGCAGAGGATCTGTTCTGAGAGGATCTGAGAGTAAACATGTAAATCAAAAATGAATAACCATTTTTAATTTCGTTGCAAAACGAAAATACAGCCGCATCAAATTTTAGTCCAATCAGAGAGTGCAGCAAGCACCTCTACCGGTTTCGTAACTTATTAGTCTTTCATCAGGAGGCACATATGCTGCTCTCTCTGATCCAACCAAAACAAACCCCGGCGTGCAGTCACGGATTGCAATAAACGAAATGGCATAGATGCCCTAGCGGCAACTGCTAGCAAAAGACTAAGTTTTCAATGCCATTGGATTGGTTTGGTTATATGCCATTGGATTAAAAACTTAGTCTTTTGCTAGCAGTTGGCATCTATGCCATTTCGTTCGTTGCAATCCGTGACTGCACGCCGGGGTTTGTTTTGGTTGGTTCAGAGAGAGCAGCATATGTGCCACCTTATGGACTAGATTTTGGTGTGGCTGTATTTTCGTTTTGCAACGAAATTGAAAATGGTTATTCATTTTTGATTTACATGTTTACTCTGATTGGAGTACGAAGGGAACCATTCTAGTTGGAACTCTACCGTGCTGAGCAGATGGGACGTGAATTATAAATTGTAAAATTCCCTCATCTTCCTTAGTCTCAGCATCCGTTATGGCTTGCAAATTGTAGAAGCCTCGGAGGTGTAACCAGAGAAGGTTCCCATTGTTTTCACTCTGGTGGGATGTAGAATAACATCATGTTCTTTTATATGCCATTGCATTGAAAACTTAGTCTTTTTATATGTTTATATAAAATTATATGTGATTTTTAAACTACTCCTTCAGGTAACGTTGTACTTCCCACATTGTGGCAACAGTGAAGTTCGATGGCCAAATTCTGGCATAAAAATTATAAGTGAACACCATATCTATTAATCGGGAGATGACACAACAAGAAACAGAAATGGCGTAGCGATGATAGTAAAAAGGGAAATAGCCAAAGCAGTAATAGGATTTACGCTAATATCAAACAGAGTTATTGTATTGAAGATTAATTCAAGTCCCTCTAATATAAATATCATTCAGGTCTACGCACTGACATCCGAATCAACTGAAGAAGAAATATAACATTTCTACCTGACTCTAGAAAACTCTCTAAAGCTGACAAAAAAACATAAGCTAACTATCATCATGGGCGATTTCAACGCCAAAATAGGACAAGGAACAGTCGAGAATATTGTGGGGTCATATTATGGTCTTGGCACAAGAAACGAAAGAGGAGAAAGGCTGATACAATTCTGCCAAGAGACGGATATGGTTGTAATGAACACATTTTTTAAATTACATCAACGAAGGCTTTATACATGGAAAGCACCCGGTGATACCCCAGGGAAAATCATAAGAAACCAAATTGATTTTATCAACATAAACAAAAGGTTTATAAATTCTGCCACCTCAACAAAAACATAACCAGGCGCCGATGTCTTCTCAGATCATAGTCTATTGGTTGCAAATATCAACATACGACTGAAAATAATTCATAAGGAAATGAGACCCAAAATAAATATAAAACTACTGAAAGAAAATAGTATCCAGGAAAAAGTAAAAACAGAGATTAATAAGAATTTTGCGAAAATAGTTGAGGACACTCCTAGTGGCACAGAAGAACAAAGGAACGAAATGAAAACATCTATTAACACACTTTCGCAAAAATATCTTAAATCAAAAAGAGAAAGGAAGCAAGACTGGATGACAGATAAAATATTGCAGATGACGGAAGAGCGAAGGAAATTAAAAGGTAGAAATGACAATGAATACAAAAAGTTGCATAAGAGTATACTAAGGAAAATAAAAGGGGCAAAGAAGCATGGCTGATAGGCATGATGGCATTGTCGTAGACGTCGAAGGTCAGATTTTGACTACAATTGAAGATACATTTAAGAAGATGGGAAAAATATATGCAAGCATTATTCGAAGATGCTGCACGAAGTCCGTATGAAATAGACAATCCCTACGGCCCATAAATAACAAACGAAGAAGTAACTATGGCCATTAAGCGGATTAAAGATGGGAAATCACCAGGATCTGACGAGGTCCATGGTGAAATTTTAAAGCTATTAGAGGCACACGAAATTACAGCTCTTACGAAGTTATTCAACAACATATACGAGACTGGTTACTTACCAAAAGACTGGCTACTATCGATATTCATTCCACTTCCCAAAAAAGCCAACGCTAGAAAATGTGAAGAACATAGATTAATTAGTTTGATGAGCTATGTACTTAAAGTACTCCTTACTATCATTCACTCGCGCATATACACCAAAGTAGAAGAACAGCTGAGTGAAGTTAAATTTGGATTCAGAGCAGGACTCGGAACGAGGGAAGAATTTTTCAGCTTGCAAGTTCTAATACAGAGAGCCAGGGATGTCAACTGCGATGTGTATGTATGTTTTATAGATTTCGAGAAGGCATTTGTTAAAGTCCCTCATGGAAAACTAATCGATATCCTAAAAACATCAGGACTCGATGGTAAGGATATAAGACTCGTCTCAAACTTATATCTCCAACAAAAAGGAACAGTTCGATTTGAAAATGAACTGTCCGAAATCTTCACAATCGAAAAAGGAGTTAGACAGGGTTGCATACTGTCACCAGCATTATTTAACATATACTCTGAAAACATCTTTAGAGGGGCCTTGGACGAATCAGAAGAAGGTATTGCAGTAAATGGACAACTTATAAATAATATTAGATATGCAGACGATACAGTATTACTGGCAGATAGTGCGCAGGGGCTCCAAAGGATTATGGATAATGTTATAGAAGCATGTAACAAATACGGCCTAAGACTAAACGGTAAGAAGACAAAAATAATAATCATTAGTAAAAACACCAACATAAACCCCCAAATTACCGTAAACAATACACCCCTAAACAGAGTACAGAAAATATGCTATGTCGGCTGCAACACTAAGGATACTTGGGATCATAGCTACGAAGTAAGAACTCGCATTGAAAAATCCAGAAGCTCTTTTAACAGTGTTAGGAAAATTATGTGCAACTTGTCTTTAAGTATCAATATACGCATAAGAATTCTTAGATGTTAGGTCTTTAGTGTCCTCCTCTACGGAGTTGAAAGCTGGAGCCTGACAGAAGATGCCATAAAACGGTTAGAGGCGTTTAAAATGTGGTGCTACTGACGTATGTTGAGGGTCTCTTATATACACCACACAACTAATATAACCAGTCTCCAGAGGCTAAGAAAAGACAAAGAAATAATTAACGCCGTACAGAACAGAAAATTGGCTTACTTCGGCCACATTATGCGTAATGAAAAATACCGACTGCTACAGTTGATTCTACATGGCAAGATTGAGGGCAGGAGAGGCCCTGGACGTAGACGTATATCCTGGCTGGCCAATCTTAGAAAGTGGACTGGTCTAACGTCAACTGATCTATTTCGAGTTGCCGTAAATAGAATAAGATGGGTCAATGTGGTCGTCAAGATCTCCAGAAGATAGGCACCTTTAGAAGAAGATGGGCTTTCACCCATATATTTTGGTGGCTCAGGTATGTATACCTGTAAGCATGTATATATTATAAGCATTCTAAATAAAGAAATATGTATAGAGGCATGAGAGGAGACAGATTTAAATCAAAACTAAACCGTCCATTTTCTATTTTTATTAATACCATACACTGTGTTGAAGTACAAAGGACTCGTTTCGAATGGGTTCTCTGAGATCGCATGTTGGAATATTTTTCTAGTGGCGCCTTTTGATATTTTTCCCTGATATCCTGATTCCCTTGATATCACTTATTCCCCGTTAGAGGGCGTTCTAACCTTACTACGGTATAAATAGTTTTATTTTATACCGAGAAGATCGGAAGCTGTGATGTAAATTTTTGTTCTTGCATAGCCTCCTTGACAACAGGTAGACCTAGAAATAGCTATCGGGGGATAGCAGGATACAGATTTAAATCAAAACTAAATCGTCTATTTTCTAATTTTACATATTATTTAATTACCAGGACAACCAGCCGCCGTACTATATCTTAAAGCAGAACTATCCAAACCTAGAAATCTGATTAATCTACCATATTCCTTACTTCAACTGTACAGTATACGATTAGCTAATTCCTTTAGAATAACCTCATATTTGGATAGGAAGAGAACATTTGCTCTTTATTATTAAGACATATTTTTTAACTTAAGATGCAAGTTAGTGGTCCAGAACAACCCCATAGAACTGGTGATACAATTCAAATATCTGGGCGTAGATATATAAAACACCCACGACCCATTAAAGGACCTGAGGAGTCAGATCAACAAAGCATCTGTATTGTCTAGATGTCTGCGGGAGATAGTCTGGTCAAATCCATATATGCGCACAGATAGTAAAATTAGAATCTACAAGACTTGCATACGACCGATCAAGACATATGGCGTAGAAGTGCACGAAGACACCAACAAAACGAAACAGATGCTAAGAGTAGCCGAAATAAAAACCCTAAGAACAATAGTGGGGAAAACAAGAAGATACAGGGTGAGAAATACAAACATTAGAGAGCAATGCAAAATTCAAGATATTGTAAGATAGAAGGCAGCACAAGAGGATGTGGTACAACCATGTAAGTCAAATGGATGAGAATAGACTCCCACAAATTGCTCTAGAAAACAACCCGCCCGTTTCAAGACCCCTGGAAAACCACCTAAAGATGGAGGGATAGTTGGCAATCTACCTCCTAGGAAATTAACTAGAGGCAGCTACAGAATTAAACAGATCGAAATATCTCCAAGAAATAAAACTAGAAGAATAAGATTAGGTTCATTTTTGATTCACTTTTAATTATTTTTATCACTTCACTTGTCTCAAATGCTACCGATATATTTGGTTAGGAAGAGAACATTTGCTCTTTATTATTAAGACATATTATTTATTTCTTAATAAGATTAAGTTCGTTTTTTTAATTCATATTTATCATTGTTCTTTTCTCAAATGCTACCGACAAACTTGCGACATTCTTTGCAGACAAAATATTTTCACAAATCAAATAAGAAAACATTTTATAAGAAGCCCAAGCATATTTTTAATTATATGCATGTATGTGTGCGGTAGACGGTCAGCTCAAAAATTGATGTCCGGCATTAAGTACAAAAGAATTTGATTCTTCTTTTGCCTTTTATCGTGGAGGTATTCAGCCGTTAACAAGTGTCCCCAGATCTCCATAAACAGTTAAATTAATGCCTGGCCCCTGCCCGTTAATGTGCCTCTAATCTGATGTGCCAGGCCGTAAAGTTCGCGGAATCTCGACAACTATTAATTCAAAACGACTGGGTTGTATTTTATAAGAGACAATAACTTCCTTCAAGATTAATTTTTGTAAAACGGGAAGGTATTTTGCAAATTAGTTACGGGTTGAAGTGGTTTTGAATCTTATGCTATGCAAAATAAACTAGAAAGATGACGTAATATGTAAATATGTGTCTTCAAAAGAATAGATGACACGTAGGAGTTTGGTATTCTTCTGTATGTCTAGTCTACATTTCGAACGCTTCTAGTCTTTTACACAGTATATCTGTTAGTGTATCCATGTGAATAACGTATACAAGAATGCTGACAATAGAGAAAGCATACTGAAAACAAAGAATATTAAAAGCAAGTATTTGCGACATTCCTATTTCACACTTCTTCTTCTTGACTGGCTTTCCAATTCGGTGTGTCTTCTCTGCATCTACTATAGCCCTCCATCTTCTAAGATATTGCCCTTCAATTTACCATTGTTGTACCCCAATCCTAGATAAATCGGCTCCAACAATATTTTTCTATATTTTTCTGGGACGGCCTACTCGCTGTCCCGGTGGAACAATGACGTAACTGCAAATTTATAAAAAATGGTTTAGGTCGTCACTGGGTCCAATCTTGGTTACCCTATTCGGTAGATCACTGCCAGACGTGTTGTTCAGCTTTTAGCGACCAGGGAACAGATGCGACATATTTGAAAAATCATCCGACCTCGGAGAAACAATGACATAATTGTACAGTTGTGCTTCGATAGGTCGAGGGTGTGCTTGTACCTACGGTGCTACATTGACGCAATTGTATTTTGTGTTATTAAAACTTTTACATAACTGTATTCTGTGTAATTTTTCATCTGAATTTCTCCCTATTGGGAGGCAACATTGACGTAAGTGCATTTTATGTAAGTACTATTTTTATGATATTTGATTTAAATATAAATATGGTAAATGTTTCACTGACGACTATTATCCTTCCACTACTGAGGTATCATCATCATCAGAAGAAGAAGAAGAAGCAGACATAAATATACACCAATATCCCCAAACACCAACACTTGTAATGCTCTCTTAGTCAAGCAGGAATTAATTAGGGATGCTAAAAAACAGGAGCTCCTTTAATTTTTAAAGAAATGGATTTCACTGTAACGGCCTAAGAAATGGAGTTTTACGATGTAGAAGAACTGTACAATGAAATGGGACTGGATGTTAACTTAATGATAACTGAAGTAATGTTATTTCAAATCTTAAAAGGGAAAGATTACTTCCTGTATAAAGAAAGTTATAAACAACCAACGTAGACGAAAGTTGATGTTTGCCAAAAAAGAAGGAGTCGGAATTCGACAGAAGTTTTCACCGAAATACCAGCTGCGTAGGGCTTACTCTTCAAAAATTCCTTTAGGTGATAACAAACTAAAAGATTTGAAACAATTGCTTTCAAAATATATAATTCCTGGATTTTGTAAAGCCTTTTACGATTAAATTTTTCGTTGATAATTTTTTTGTAATTTCAGTTTCATTTTATTAAAAATGTTTGCTTTTAGTATACTGCAATTTTCAATTTGTTTAATAAACTTTTTCAATGACTTCTTGTTCTTATTTCCATGCCACCTTTCAGACCACAACCAAAAATTTTACACAATGAGTATATCTGTGGAAATTATTTAGAATTATATATGAAAATTTAAAATTTAGTTTTAAAGATATTATCTTTAAAATTAAATTCTAAATTTTTCTTTCTAAAACTAAATTCTTAATTTTCCATCCCTAAATTTGATCCCCAATTGCAATTGTGTGCAATTACGTCACTGTTGCCACAAAATAACTGTGGCAACAATGACGTAATTGCAATTGGGGATCAAATTTAGGGATGAAAAATTAAGAATTCATTTCGAATGTGTAGAGACTTACAGTATATCACGGTGGCCAAGTATAACTGCAATATTAATCCAGTAACTCTATTAAGCTTCATTGCATGAGTTATTGTATAGTGAAATAATTTTATATTTTTGGTTCTCCTGAAAAGTTACAATTTTGTAGTTGCGTCATTGTTCCACCGGGACAGCGTATTGATCTTCTAGCGTCTGGTACCTCAAAAAACAGTATACATATTTAACACTATGTTTTCCTCTGATCTTACCACATGAGCTGTCCATCTTATCCGGTAAGCTTTTTATGTTTGACTATGTTTTCAGTACCACACAGTGTCACCAGTTCAGCATTGCGGCGCCCTCTCCACTCTCCTTTCAATAAATACATCTCTTTGGGGGATATATCATTTTGAGAACCTCTCTTCAAAATACCAGCAGCTTATTTATTTCTGGTTGATGTAGGGTCCATGTTTCACTTCCATATGTAACAACTGGGCGAATTATTGATACGTACAGTCTTAATAATTTAGATTGTCTTTTTAGCAGCTTAGACCGTCATAATTATGATAGAGAGTATAATGCCCCATCCTCCTCAGAGGTCCTTACTGAGACCTCTTTTTCTATGTGGTTGTTATCTATGATTATCGCCCCCAAGTATTTAAACTTTTTAACACCTTCGAAGTTGCGGTCATTATTAGTTAACTCTTGGTTTTGGATTTTTTGTTGCTAGCATGTATTTCGTCTTCTCTTCATTTATTCGAATGACCAGACTACCTATTTCCTCCTCGAGTTGTAAAAATAATTCTCTCACTCTCTTGTAGAATGAGCGACTGCACCTAGATCATCAGCAAAGGCACAATAGTTTTGATCCTCGACTTGCAAATTTCCCTATCAGCTCAGATATTTTCTTTTATCAGCCTTGCAACATTCAATATTGGACATAGGCCTCCCTTCGCTCCTCCATGTTCCTCTATCCTGAGCCATGTGCATCCATGTTCTCAGATATTTTACTTATTGCATAGTCTAACCATTTTTCTCTACCTGTGGCCGCAGTTCTCGAATTTGTTATCCTTTCCCGATTGTTTCAAGGTATTTCTTATACGCTTTTAGCCACTTTTTCAGTCTCTTCTCTTCTTTCCTCCCCTCTCGGCAGTGAGTCCTTTGCCCACCTTCCGTCAGCCATTCTCGAAAGATAAGTTAACCATCTAAGTCTCTTTGTTCTGACGGTATGGCTAATTTCTAATTTCCGGTACAGCTCTATGATATCTGCATTTGTTCGTCTCTTCCAAACGTCGATTGTCTTTTACTCCCCCGGATATCTTCATTAAAACACTCCACTTATAGATGTTCAGCATATTTTCTTGAAAGCAAAATGTTTTGATTTCGTAAAGAACTGTGGGCTGGATCACTGCTGGGTATAGTCTCAATTTTTCCTCTCTGGAGATGTTTTCTGCTCTTAGTAGTTTATGTAAGGCTCACAGAGTCTTCCTTCTCCTCGAAATTCGCTTTTCAATTTCTTACCTTTTTTCCCTTTACTTATTAGGGCAGTGGCGGGTCTAGACATTTGCCTTGGGAGGGGAAATTTGCCTTAGGGGAACTTCCAATGAAACACCAACCAAAAGACATAAAAAAGATAAACTCAAACTACATAAAGACATAAATAATAACTTATATGCATTAAGTTCCCTTAATTTTCCTAAATAGCGTGTTTATTGGGTTGAATTTGTCTGTCTGTGGTGTAAATTTCATGTCAGCTAGGATATTTTTAAATTTCAATAATTTTTTTCTTTAATTTTGGTTCTTGTTATTGCTCATTAGCAATCAGTCCATACCGCTTAGCCTTCGCTTCAAAGAGTTTGAAAATCCTCAACAGTTCTTGCCATTAACACTACCTCATTCATAAAGGCCAGGACGTGGCTTCCATTGTCATACATCATACCTTTCGTTCATATTCCACCCTTTCTCAATATTGTCTCCAACAAGAAATTAAAGAGTACTTACTGTGGACAGCGAATCTCTCTGCTTTAATCCCCTTTTAACTTCAAATTTTCCTGTTAAGCTTCCTTCTATCTTTACTCAATTTTAGGTATTCATTAAGGTCGTTTTGATTATTTTGATCATCTTCTCCGGAACTCCAAGTGCTCTTAAGGTCTGGTACAGACGCCATCTTATCGCACAATCGTAGGCTTGTTTGAATTTTGCTATACGAGTAAAGAGGAGGTTTACTTTAACTCTTGCTCGTACGTAGTGCTCTGATTCATTTTCAACAGCAATATTTGAACTATGGTGGAGCTGTCCTTTTTGAATCCTTCCTGGTAATCAGTAACCTTCTTCTTTAAGTGCCTTTCTAGTCTGCTTCTTTTAACTCTGGCGAGTACCTTATATGTTACACCTAGAAAAGTGATGCCCTGGTAGTTTTCTTACCCACTCCTTATGAATGGTATATACTACTACCTCTCTCCATACTTCCAGCATTTTCTCTCCCTCCCAAATTTTCGTTAGCAGGCTACATATCCGCGTTATAAGGGTTCTCCCCCTTGCTTAATTAATTCTGCTTTAATACCATTGCTTTCAGGCGTACTTGTATTGTATTTCATGCTATATATGATTTCTCTTATTTTTTCCAGGGTTGTAGTCTCCATTGTTTCTGCCGGTTCGTTAACTTCCACTAGCATTTTTAATTGCTCCTCATCACTTCCATCCGGTACTTCATTAAGCAGCTCTCTAAAATGCTCCTACCAGCTACCTAGCTGCCCCTGCTTCCTTATCTCCTATTTTTGATATTTACTTGAATGAGAAATACCTACTTGCCTGATTAATTCTGCAGCAGACTTTTTGAATTTTGTCCCACTGTTTACTTAAGAACATCCAAGGTATTTTAATGTTATTACTCTCGAGGATTCACGACGTGGTGTGGAAAACGAATGGCAATAAATGTAAAATGATATACGAGTAATATATGCAGTTTGGTAGGCCAGAAACCGAAACTTTTCTCCTCGCAATTATTACAGAAGGGATCGATTTGCTTGAAAATTTGAGAATAAGTAGTGGATAGTCCAAGGATCAAAATCTATATGATTCTGAAAGGCGCTTTTAACATGGGGGTGGTTGCCACCCCATTCCGGTGGTGGAAATGTTTTATTATATTTTGAACGCAAAAGTTAATAAAAACATCGATTCTAAGCAAAAAATGTTCTATACATTTTCTTGATAAAATTAATAGTTTTCGATTTATTCGCTATCGAAAGTATTAGTTTTGTATAGAAAAATCAATGTTTTTCAATATAGTCATTTACGATTCACTCAATTTTTGCCGTAGAAAAATTTTTTTTAAACCAGGTTCTTGGAAATTAAATAACCTACAATTTTATTATTAACTATATAGATGGGAAATAAGCCACAATTAAATTGAAAAAATTATTTTATTAACGTTTCGAAGCCCAAATCGGGTTTCGTTGTATAAAATATAAATATAAACCCTACAATTTTATATTGAAACATTCTTTCGTATCTCTGATGCTAATCTTTCTATTCTGAAGAAGATGGCATTTTTTACCAAACTACAAAAATTCGTTATTTGATTTTAACTCCAGTTTTTTAAAAACTGATCATTCTAAGCCAGTAAAACTTCTAGAATCTATTAATAATACATAAATAAATAAGAATGAATAAGGCCAATCACAAAAAACACCGCTAACTTACATTAATATGCTTCCAATTGGATTTCTCCTTTTTTTTTTCAAAAAAATTTATTGATTTTTAACCGTCACTTTTTTTATTTTTTACCTTTGGTAAAAGTTTGGTAAAAAATAATTTTGTAGGTTTTTACACTGTCTATTAGCCTATTAATATTAAATCTTTTTAAAATCCTCAATCGCAAAAAGAGGTGACTTTGAAAGGGTTGGTAAAGGTGGTTTTTGCATGTTATTACAACTTTTAATTGTTAATAGCTCACTCCATTGTTAAAGTAGAAAAAATTTTTGCAAACCAGGTTCTTGGCAATTAAATAAGCTACAATCTCGTATTAAACATTTTTTCGTATCTCTGATGCTAATCTTGCTATTCTGAAGAAAAAACATTTATTTCCAAACTACAAAAATTCGTTATTCGATTTTAACTCCATTTTTTTTAAACCTAATCATTAAAGCCGGTCAAACTTCTAGAACCTATTAATAATACATAAATAAAAAAGACCAAATAAGGTCAATGAATAATTTTAATTAGGGTGGTGATTAGGGGGTTGCTTGCGTTCACTTCTTCGCTGAAAAAAAAATAGGGACTGACAATTTTTTCATTATAAGTCACTTAATTTTTGAGCTATAGACTTTTTTCTTATTTCTAGAGATATATATTTTTAAGTACTTTAAAGTAGTTTGAACAAGTTGTCCTCGAAAAATGCATAGTTTTCCCGTCTTTTTACTTTAAAACTATAATATTTAGCATTTGACGAAGAAGACATAAATAAAGTATAGCTCGATTACTATTGGTCTTAAAGAAAATTAAAAAAAAAGTTTTTGTTTATTTTTTCAGTAGGTACATTTTTGTTAAGTAAAGTTGTTTTGATAAAACGAAAATTTTGGAGATATTAGCAGAAAACTTATTAAAAACATTGATTTTTTCGATATAAAACTAACTTTTTTGATAGCGAATAAATCGAAAACTATAAATTTGATCAAAAAAATGTATATAACGTTTTTTGCTTAGAATGAACGTTTTTACCAACTTTTGCGATTAAAATATAATAAAAAATTTCCACCTGCGAGATGGGGTGGCAACCACCCCCATGGTAAAAGCGCCTTTCGACATGATATAGATTTTGATCCTTGGACTATCCACTACTTATTCTCAAATTTTCAAAAAAAATCGATCAATTCTGTAAAAATTGCGGGGTTTTGTCCTATTTCAAGCTTCATTACTTGGACTATGGTTAAAATTTAAACAGATATTTGCTCACAAATACTTTTTGAATTTATTTCTAATAAAACGGAAGCTGGTTCATTGTTAATAACCAATGTTTCCGCCTTGTATCGTCGATAGCAACCGCAGTCATTCCTTCTCTCCTTTTTATTGGATCAAATGATATACTACCTACAGTTATATTAAATGATGCCTACGTAAATGATCCATGCGTACACCCGGAGATGTTAATGTGCGTTATTTTGTGCCATTAATAAATTTGATATTGGTGTCCGTAATAAACCGAAACGTTTTGTGGTTGTGCATTGTTTCGGCACCGAAATTTAGAGGTGCTTTATCATCCGGCGTGTCAAGGTAGATTTAGTGTACCGTAATTACAGACATTCGGAAAATTATATCATTATTTTGGAAACATAAATTTTGGAGCGTTGTTTAATGGAATGGTTTGCTATACTGTGTTATACGGGGTACCGAAATATAGTAACGAGACCAATCTTTTGACCAGAATGTATCAAGCATCTCTTACTAGATCTTTTTAATTATGACTATGTTTTATGCAATTTTATTTCAATGATGACATTTAGACGCTAGTCTAGATGATTGAGAGCCTTCTGGTAATGCATAACACTTCGATGAGAGTTAAAGTTTCCGAAATGAGATTTAAACCTGCCCCACGTCATTATAAGGTTTTAAAATTCCGCAGATACCTACCACACGGATATAGGGTACAATACCACACCAGTTTTGTTTTGTGGAGGTATATTTAATGTCGGATTTCATTCCTAGTGCTCTCAGTACTACTTTGTTCGTTATTACTTTCAGGAAATAAAGGTGAATACGATCAGATATTATTCGGCATATTCTTGGCGCCATATAAGTTTTATTTTCCTGCTTACGTGAGTAAAGTATTGTTAATGTTTTAGATTTAATAAATATTGAACCTTAGTTCGTGAGTTCTATGTCTCTTATAACCCTCTCTAGCGCAATATTAAAGAGGCAGCACGCCAAACACCTGTTGGTGGTTTTAGGACAGCTCTGGTCTACTGGTGACCAACCAGGTACGAATTATCTTTATTATTCTTCCACAATTTTTCCATAATAATATTGGCACTCAGACTTGTGTAATTATGTTAGAATGTATTTTATATATTCAAGAAAATTATGTCTCCGTTATTTATTTATTCAAGCTAATCGTATTTTTTATATAATTGGTATGGCGAAAATATATTTTCTTACTCAGATATTTGCTCTTTGTTACATTATCTTCTTTCGGTGAAAAATTAGTTGGTTGGCAATTATAGTGGTGAGTTGTTAGCGGTTTTCACCTAATCAATCGAAATAATTTTTTGGCATTGCCTATTCTGGTCCAATCGCCAATTTTATTACTTAGCCTCTAAATTTTGCTTATTTTCAATTTATTTGTGACACTCGATTTTACCTTTCAGTATAAGGTGAAGGATCAGTCTTCTCTAAGAACATGCCATAGTTGTGATGGCATCTTCTTTCGTATAAAATTACTGCCCAAATATGAGTTGTCGTTACAAAAGACTGATTTCATTTTCAGAAACGTTGTGTGAGCATTTGTTAAAACCTTGTTCATATCTTTATTTGAAGTTAGTTGTTCTGTGATGTACAGATATTTAAATTACGTAACTCTTTCAATTTGTTGCCGATCTATCTATAGGCATTGTCGTTCGATTAGCGGATGAATATCATACATTTTATTTCAGCGACATTCATTTTCAAACCAATTTTTGCAAGTGAATACTTCATATTGCTCGGTATGGTGTTTTTGCACGAGCCGAAATGCTATTTAGTGTCACTCTAAAAATCGAGACGTGCATCATATAAGTACACTTATTTTAAATTTCTTAGTAAACCAGGTACAGAACTTTTTACTGGCTGATTTCAGGGTGAATTCAACCCTTTGGTAGTTGATTTGTTCAGTGGATTTTTATGGTAAAACTACCCAAGTAGCACAATAAAAACATTTTAGTTTTATTTAAGGTTTATAAAGGTTTTATTGTGGTAAATAAGAAGACAATGGTTTTAAAGTTACCTTGTAAATATACTGCCAGAACTATAAAACTGTTGAGCATTTGTCACTAGTTTTAAAGTATCTAATAAGAGTATCAAATAAGACTAATTAATCTTAATAGATAATTTGTCTTATTGTAGTTTTAAAATGGTTTATTCTCAGTTCACTTTAAAACTAATCAGTTTTATAATGAACTTTCGGGCTGTTTGGTTTTATTAGATTCTTGTTTGTTACCTTTTAGTTTTAAAGCAGTTTTAAAGATTCTCCTAATATGACTATAAAACCTATTATTAAAACTATTTGATCTCAAGACTAATATGTCAATAAAGCATAAGCCTTAAAACTATTTTTTTAGTTGTCTTTAAAGTTGCTTTCTTAAAAGCAATTAGTAGGCTATATTAACACCAAACGCTCTTAACTGAATCAATTTGGTTATCGTATAGACTAAACTATGCTTCTTATCAGAAACAATAAAACTAAACCCATCCCCTCTTCTTTCATGTCCAAAATGGTCGGTCATTTGTTTTAGAGCGAAACAGTGGTGTAGTGTGTTGTAAAAAGTGGAATTACTGTTAGTATGGAAGAAATATGTCGCAGGTATTTAAAATGTAAACGAACTGGTCATTTTAAAAGAAAAATACAACACACACAGCACAGCGACGCCTCGATTTTAGGTTAGATTCACATTAAAACCGAGTGGCATTATTGACAGCAGCATTAAAACTAAACGGTTTTAATTCCAAGGCAACCTTGCTTTTACGTAGGATATATGCTGTTAGCAAGGTATAAAATAAAACCATTTGATCTTAACAGTTCTCTGTCGATAGACCAAATAGTTTTATTTGGATTTCGGCCATATTGCTTTCTGGAGATGCTGAAAACCATGATAGATTACAAAATAAGGCTTTCATAAAAATTATATATAAGCGATTGAAAGACATAAATTCGGTTTATTTTAACATTTAAACATTAAAATTTTAGATAAAATTATTTTTCTTTCAAATTAATATTTTTCGGATTTAAATTTTTTTATTATTTTTATTCTTTAATCGCCAAAAGTCAGAAATTTTAGGACGCGTGAGTTATTTAGAACTCTTTTTGTTAACATTATCAATAAAGTTAGGTGCGCAAGTGTTTTTCTACTTTGACAGTCCGAAATAACCAAGTACTTTTTATTATTTTATGATTACAAATGCGTATGTACCTATCATAACACTTGTAAAAATTTGTTGGCCTATGTGTAGTAAATGGGTTTAAAGAATCATTTAATATGATACATTGTCTTTAAAAGTCTCCATTTAAGAAACCTTTTTAGGTTTGCTATAAAACTGTCTGCACTTAAAGTGTCTTTTATCATGGTTTTAAAAGCACCTACACAGCAGCTCTAAAACTAGTTGCTAAAGAAAACAAAGTTTTAAGAAGGTTTTTATTTTGGTTTTATTGACCTCTTTCAGAGTGGGCCCTTTTATGCTGAAAGCGGTTTTATTGCAACCTTAAAGTTTACTTAAGAACCAAATGGTTTTAATTTTAGCTTTATTCACAGTTTTAAAGCATCCTTAAAAGACTTAATAAACCCATTCGGTGCTACTTGGGTAAGCGTAGATCACGAATTTTATATTACTGACTGGGTTTGGGGGTCGTTTCAATCCTTTTGGGCTGATTTGTCCAATTTTTCAGAAAAAATATAGTGCGACACATGTTTTTATGGCAAAATTAAATATAGTTTCCACATTCCACATTTTCCACGTTTGGATGGCTTTTGGATGATTTCAACCTTATACGGTTTGATTTGTACAATTTTTCCGAAAAATACAGTTTGACAATTTTTTTAAGGTAAAACTAGATACAAATTCAAAATTTTATATTAGCAATCCATCTCTTTAAATATTGAGTATAAAACTTCCTTTCGTTCCTCTTGTGAGAAACGAAAGTTTTATACTTCTATACTTTCTCTTTCGTTCCTTTTCATATTTCTCAATTTTTCTAAGATCCTTATAAGATTTAGTAGTTGCTCGTACTTTTCTTTATTCTCTAAGCCTTGGTTCTTCTTTACTATAGCTTACTCGCACCCAGCATTGATGCGGTAATTATTTGATTGTGGTTTCGCGTTCTGCATCCTTTTTGTTTATAATATCATTGATTTGATGTTGATAGCTTTTCACCGCTTGCTTAAATTTCTTCCTGCACGAAAGATAGCACATATCATATATAATATCATTGATTTGCTGTTTTTATCTTTTCACCGTTTGCTTAATTTCTTCGTGCAGGACGATCGTGCACTGAAATATATTCGTTCTGCAACAGGTAATAGAAAAACGGAAGGCAAGGAATCTATCTACCCACCTATTGTTTGTAGAATTAGAGAAGGCATACGATAAGGTACCTTTAAAAAACTGTTTCAAACATTGACGAAAGTAGGTTTTAGTAGAGAGTAGGTGGATGGTATCGCAAATATATACAAAAATGCAAGAAGTGTCGTTAAAGAAGGAAACTTTATATCTGCATTATTTCCAATAATAAAGGGGCTTAAACAAGGATGTTGTCTGTCTCCGACATTATTTAAAATATATATTCAATCATCGTTAGAGCAGTGGAGGAAACAAGTATCCCGAATGGGAATAGACATAGGCGGTGGTAAATGTCTAACAGCTTTGTTTTTCGCAGATAATCAGGTAGTCAAAGCGAATGATGAGGAAGACATGGAGTACATGTTTAGAAAACTAAAGAAAGAATACGAAAAATGGGGCCTCAATATGAATATGTCAAAGACAGAGTATCTTAAAATAGGGGATGCTGAAGAAGATCCAGATTTAGATATTAGAACCACAAAAACATGTAAAGAATATAAATATCTCAGATTTATAATATCTAAAGAAGGTACTACCAAAAGAGACATCAAAAACAGAACGCAGCAGGGCAAAAATGCAGTAAACATTCTAAACTCTCTACTATGATCTAAAAATATAAGACAAAAAAATGAAATTGACAATCTATCGTACCTTGGTAGAGCCTATTATGACTTATGGGGCAGAAGTTTGGCAGATTACGAAGAAATATCGAAAAGGAATAGAAGTAGTAGAAATTGATTATCTAAGGGGAGCGTGTGGTATATCCAAAAAAGATCACATCAGGAATGATATTAGAAGGAGGAAAAATCCTGTGTATTCCAGTGTAGATAGAATTGAAACGAGACAACTAGTGTGGTATGGTCACGTGAAAATAATGAGTGAAGATAGATGAACAAAGAAAGCTTTAAATTACATACCCCAACAAAGAAGAAGAAGGGGAATGCCTTCAGTTGCCTGGGAAGAAAATGTACCGCACATCATGAGAGATAGAGCCATCAAAGAAGACGAACGGATGGACAGAAAAAGATGGCGGTCGAAATGCGAGAAGCGGCAGAGGCTGTAGGAATCACGCTTATAGATAGATAGCTTCAATTTCAGGGGACTCTTGTAGCTCTTCACTCTTCGTAATACCTTTGTACCATACCTTGTCATTAATGTCTCGTTCATCAAATTCTCCTAGAGTTTTTTAATCAATATTCTTGATTATTTACTTAGACTGTATTTTTGGACTCGAGTGGCTCTCCATTTCTATTGATGATTCGTTGTCAGCCATTTCTGAACCACGGTTATTGTAGCATCTTTGGAGATGCCACAGAATAGTTCTGGATGTACAATGGTTCTTTGGCTGACCTATTAACAATCTTCCGATTCTGTTCTCATAGGTTCTGCATCAGATTCTTTTTCCCTCGTCATTTCTAAAATGTTAGATACGTTTAATACGTATTCTCCAAGATAATGCCTTGCAAGTCGCCATTCGGGTTTTGACCGCTGTATTCGATTTTACAATTAGGTTCATCATATAAATTCAAGATAGTGCAAATTCGTTTATGTTCCTCTCGTGTTAACAGGAGTTTTTTTTTCAAAAAATTAGTTTCAGATGTAAACTAAAACCAAAATAATTTTTATTAACAAAAGATTTGGTATATGTACACTTGGTTATACCGACCCCACATGTTTGTTTTAAGGTTAGTCTATAACTATCGTTTATTGGAAGGTTTGTCTTAATTTCTCTTAAGTTATTTATTGTAAATCAACTTTTCCGGTGTCAATAAACTCTGTAGATGAGACAAAAAATGAATAAAGAGGTAAGTCGCTATTTGCAATAATATGTTCAATATTGAGTAAAAATATGCATCTATTGTTTAGTAACATTTTATCCAGATCATTTTCATTATTTTTTGGTTCCACCTCGTAGGTGCTATTTATTTTTATATGCGAGATAAAAAGTAGTTTACATTTCGGTCGACACATTTGCATATAAAATTGTTATATATTAAACAAAGTGTGCGATACAGAGCAGCTGCATTTGCATTATTATGCTTGTTTAACGTCATAATTGAGACAATTTTCCGAAAGAAAATCGGTATACAGCATATTTTTATAACTGGTCTTTAAAAAAATTATATAAATTTGTTTATTTGCTCTCTAGGCCACAAAGGCCTATATTGCAGATAAATGCAAGAATGAGGTACAGAAGTACAGTACAGAATCATATTCATATAATATAATATTGCTGGGAAATTATCTACTAATCTAGCATCGATATTTTAGAATTATATAGTCCAGGGTAATAAGGTTTTTTCCATGACACTTGAACAGGCAGGGCACTGAAGCGTTTTTTCGACAGGGAATACCTATAACTGCAAATTGTAACTATTTCCTGCGTAGGATCTGGCAGCCATTTTTATTTATAAACAATTAAGTGTCAAAAATGGCATATTTCATTTTTTTTTCAAATCAATGGAAAACAGGGAAACTTATGGTTTACATAGTACAAATATCTTCGAGATTATTGAAAAATCTATAAAATGACGTATTACAAAGTTTGATATACTCATTTATTGTTAATATAATTGCGAAAAAAGGCGGAATTGCAAAAAAAATATTTTTTCAATAACTGTTGTAAACATTAGTGTACTTCTTTGAAAATTTTGTCAAATAAGGGTTCTTTGGTGCTTAATATGTGATGAAAATTTCAAAGCGATTCATTCAATTGTTTAAATTTTATTCAAATTGTTTATCCCAGAGAGCATTTTTTTTCAATAACATAGGTCAGAAGAAAATGACGTTAGAACCATTCCACAAGTGTCAAATGAAAGAGCAGGAGCTATGTTTTCAACTTGGTTTAAAAAAAGTGAATAAAAACTGCATATATTAGTAATAAATAATTATGCAAAAGTATCGTAAATCTTTCCTTATAAACTTTTTATTTTGTTATATAAGAAATTACCTATACATATTTATTACAATTTTTTATCAATAATGAAATAGATAACATTACTTGGTAGTTGTACATTTAAAACAGGGTAAAAAAATTAATTTTTTTGGAAAAAGTTATTCAAAATGTATAAAAAAAATTTACGATACTTTTGCATAATTATTTATTACTAATAAATGCATTTTTTATTCACTTTTTTAAACCATGTTGAAAACGTAGCTAATGTTTTTTTATTTGACACCTGTGGAATGGTTCTAAGGTCATTTTTTTCTGACTTTTGTTATTGCAAAAAAAATGCTTTCTAGGATAAACAATTTGAATAAAATTTAAACAACTGAATGAATCGCTTTGAAATTCTTATCACATATTAAGCACCAAAGAGCCCCCATTTTACAAAAATTTCAAAGTTGTACACTAATTTTTACAACAGTTATGGAGAAAATATTTTTTTTGCAATTCTGATATTTTTTCGCAATTATATTAACAATAAATGAGTATATCTAACTTTTTAATACGTCATTTTAAAGCTTTTATTCATAATCTCGAAGATATTTGTACTAAAAAATCATAAGTTCCACTGTTTTCCGTTGATTTGAAAAAAAAGGGGGAAATGCCATTTTTTGACAGTTAATTGTTTATAAATAAAAAACGGCCGCCAGATCCTACGCAGGAAATAGTTATAATTTGTTCCTATACGCTATGAGCTCGTAGGTAGAGGGGATAATTAACAATTCGCGAGTGCCATTAGTGACAAGTCTGTAAGCTTTTACTGGAAATTTGACATAAATGTCAAAGTGATTAATTTAAAACATTTAAATTAAAAACATTAATAGGAAATAATATTAGTTGGTCAAAGCTGTTTTTACCTTAAATATACTTAAGTTTTAAATAATGAATTTAAGTTTTTTTAATATTTTGTAATATGTAATTATAAATTAATATAAGCGCCATCTACACGATAATTGTGAAAGTATCCGAAGTAAAAAATTAATATTTCATTAATAGAACGTTAAAATGATTAGCAAAATCTTTAAAAAATCGATTACAGTTTAATTACTTTTTTGCGTTGTAAATATTAAGCGACAACAATTAAATAATAAATTTAAAAATTACCGGTGAAAGTTGCATCAGTAATCCGCTAGGAGCGACACCAGCGAAACTCAGAGCGTATAGGTATTACCTGTCGAAAAAACGCTTCAGTACCCTGGCTGCTGTCACGAACAGGGTATATTTTTTTCTTATTACCCTGGCCTAATAACCCTATGTAGCAAAATAAATAAGAACAATATTTTAATATACTCTTTACTGTATTCGATTTACCCTTCAACCTTTTATTACTTTTTTTAGGAATATTTATTCTTTTGATGTTCTTCTTTCTATTTTTTAAGTCGTCAGTCCATCTTTTCAGCTGTTGGCTATGTCGGCCGATACTTCTTTTACCGATTCGTGTTTCTGATTCGTTAATCTTGCTATTTCGACCACACGTGTCTACCCCATATTGCTTACGTGGTTATTCCATTATTTTTTATATTTAGTGTCCATTCATTTATACACTGTACGTTATGGTTTATTTTAATGTCTTTACTCCTCCTTCGATGTTTCAGCGTAGAATATTTCCTGTAATTCCCTTTAGTACTCTCATCTCTGCCGTTTTCAGTAGTTTTTGTATTGTGGCTATATCGGGTCTTGTTTTTGATGCCAAATATGTCATTATTGGTCTTACACGGCCTTTATAAATTCTTGACGTCATCTGATTGGTAATATGTTGGCTTCGCCATATAGAATTATTCATGCTAGGGATGGGAAAAACCTACCGGTTTTAACCTAAATCCGGTTTTTTTAATTCGCAATAACCGGTTTTATCGGTTGTCTTTTTGTCCCGGTCTTTACCAGTTTTTCTTTTTAAAGTAATAACCGGTGAAAACCGTATAAATTATCTCTGAAAAAAAAAATTAGAAATTCTGAAAAGAAATATTGTTTGCTTATTCATCAACAACTCTTGATTTGTTTAATGTTATATTCGTTAATGACTCTCACACTCACTAAAATAATATGTTTAAGAATTGTGATAAGCTGAATTAGCTATTTTGATGAACTTGAGAATTAGCACCTCTTGTTTATTGAATTGGGGAATCCTAGCAAAAATAGATATTAGTATCAATCATCTGTGCAGTCTGCATAGTTGTATTACAATTGTATAGTGAGGCTATACCGACACAAGCGACACAAGAAAAATCATTCCTGTGAAATCACTTCAAAAAATGAAAAAAATAAAATAGATTTCTGTATTCTGTGTAAAAAGGAATTATTGTTTTTCAGAAATACAACTTTGCAAAAACATTTAGAACAATAATACATCCAATTCAGAATTTTAACAATGATTCATTATTGGTTTTTATAAGTTTTAAGTACTATTTTTGATGTTAGGTACATTTTTGTTCTTATAATTATTATTCATGTAGGTACAAGTATATACGCGATATAGTCTAATTTGCTTCATATTACGTTTATAGTTTTATATAGGTACCTAATTTCACTACCTTTTGTATTTTGCAATTATTTGATATGATTTGGATCCGAAATTTTTATTGAGTTAGTTTATTATAAAGGTAGGTCATAAATTAAATCACATATTCTGGGACCCAAAAATGATCGATTGAACCAAAAAAATTTACAGCCCTTCGAAATTACCAAATAAAAATAGATTTTTTCCAATATATCGAAATCTGTTAGAGACTTTATATTGAAAATGGACATGTGGAGTATCAAAAATTAAAGTGCAATGTAAATGTAACGTTGTTACCAATTGGGTGTTGAATATTGTTTAAAATAACCGAAAACCGGTTTTTGGAGTAACCGGTTTTTTTGATCGGTTATAACTGGCAGGTTAAACCGTAAGTAAAAAAACGGTTTAACCGAAAACCGGTGTCAAAAACCGCCATCCCTAATGCAGGCATCCTGCCAGTCTATTTGCTTTTTGTAATTATATTTCTCAGTTCTTTGTTCAGGTCTCCATAGATGGACAATGCAATTCCAAGGTATTTTATTTCCATTGCTTGTTCAATACTGATGCCATCCATTTTTATTTTACAACTGATTGGTTCTTTACTGATTACTATTGTTTCAGTTTCGTGATATAAAATTATCATAATTAATAATTTTCCTCTTGAGTGTCCTATCAATATTGCGTCCTCTGCATAACAGACTATTTTTACTTCTTTGTTTCCCATTCTTTAACCTCTTCCTTTGTTGACAATATTGATGATTTCATACATGATTAAATTGAAGAACATAGGACTCAATGAGCCTTCCTGTCTTATTCCGCTGCTTAGGTATATCTATAGGTTATGTAAATTGTTCGTTCATCTTTTCTGACTTCCATTTTTTTGTTTTGGTAGATGTTTTCAGTAGATTTTATGATATCTAGGGGGACTTCTCTATCATACAGAAGATGGATCGTTGACTCTTACTCTGTCACATGATTTCTTCAAGTCACCAATCAGATACAGAAATGCTCGTCTATTATACTCTAGTGTTTTCTCAGTGATGGTAATCGGAAAACTTATTTCAATCTTGCACAATAAATGGGCACATTTTAGAACAGATCAATGGATTTAAGTATCTGGGATATTGGATCGATAGCAGCCTAAATCCTGATCTAGAAATAAGATCGAGAATAGAACAGGCCAGAAAATCTTTCGAAAGGGTCAAAAATCTCAAATAAAACTCGAAATGTGACTACGTTTATTAAAATGCTACGCCTGGTCGACTCTTCTCTATGCAGTTGACACATGGACCCTTAAAACATCAAGCGTAAATAAATTAGAGGCCTTTGAAATGTGGATCTACCGGAGACTCCTTAAAATTTCATAGACATCGCATACCTCAAACGAAGAACTTTTCATGTTACTATAACTTCTGATCCACTTACAATAAAAACCTGGTCTGACTCTAATTTACTCTCGTTTAACGTAGACAAAACAGTAGTATTGTCTTATAAAGGAGCTCTTCAACCCTTACTTCTTAATAAGAGCCAGATCAGTACCGTTGATTCTGTAAAATTTCTTGGTATTTTTTTAGAAAACAACCTTAAATGGTCCCACCATATCGATATGTTAAGGAAGAAACTATCCTCAGCTTGCTATGCTACAAGATCTGTTTCGAATGACTTCAATTTAGCATCTTCCAAAATAACATATTTTTCTTTGTTCGAGTCACATATTCGTTATGGTCTTCTTTTATGGGGTTCTGGTACAGCTGCTCAATTCGATGTTATTTTCAAATTACAAAAAAGAGCAATAAGATATCTGTTTGGCCTCAAAAGAACAACACATTGAAGAAGTTACTTCAAAGATCACGGAATTTTAACCCTTTCATCTTTGTATATCTTAGAAACTGTTTGCTTAATTCGTAAACATCTACCAAGACCTAATCATGACTACTTCACTAGAAATTCTACGTTTGACGTCTATTTGCCGACCCCGTCCTCTGAGTTAGTAAAGAAATCTATATTCCGCAAAAAAACTTTACAACCATCTCCCTCTACAACTTAAATCTGCAGCAACTTTCCCCAAATTCCGTAAACTGACAAAAGCCTATCTGAAAGACCATATTATTCAGTAGAAGATTTTCTTAATCAATAACTAAGAAATCACAGTACCCTTTGCGCAAATAGTACTTTTATTATTTTTTTGTCTATATTTGGGTGTCACATGCAGCAGCTTAACTTTTAAACTTATTAATTACTAGGTAGACTATGCATTTGCAATTTATTTAAATTTTGCAATTGATTATTTCCGTTTAACTTCATTATTATTATTGTAAAAATATTGACGATTTATGTAATTTTAGTAAATTGGATTGTTATTGTTTTGTTTTCTTGACATTTTACATGCTTTGTCGATAAAATTGTACAATTTTTCATGGCAATAAAGCATATTTCTATTCTATTCTATTCTAGAAGTAGTGCAGCATAGAATAGGCAAGGAAGGACAACTTTTCAACATAGTGAAAGTCAGAAAAACATCATACCTAAGCCACATACTGAGAAATATTAAGTACCAATACGCTCAACTTACAGTGAAAGAAATATTGAGAGAAAGAAAGGACTAGGAGGGAAAAGACTATCGTAGCTTAGAAACATCCGACAATGGACATGACTAAATTTAGAACAGCTACTAAGAACAGCTGAAGACAGAGAAGACTTTGCAATTGTAGTAGTCAACCTCCATTGAGGAGAGATCACTTTAAGAAGAAGTAGATTTCTCAGTAATCTGCTTTATGACGAATATTGCATCAGTACACGATCTTTCAGAACAAAAATCCTGGTTTTCATGTGCTAAAGTTATCGCTGTTTCCATTATAAGAATTTAAACGTGCGAGGGTTAGAACGCCCGACGACATTCCAATGGGGGTTCCTGTAATCAATTTTCTCACTAGACGGTGGTTGTAACGTTCGGTGAAGTCGCCGTGTTTATTGTTTATGTCGTCCCTTGCTACAACAAGAGACGGCAGCCTTAAGCACCCACTAGCATAGGTGATTTAATGCATCCTTTCATATGATACTGTCGTTCAGTCGCACGAAGGTAGTTTCCTTGGCTGTTTGGTACATTATTTTCATTTACATATTGGGGCTGTTTGAAGTAGGTGCATTGGTGCATATATTTTATATTATGATATCTCTATCGCAGGAAAGAAAATCTCAAATCTCAGATATGCAGACGATACAACATTAATAACTGCATCCGAAGAAGACATGTCCAGCCTGCTGCAGCTAGTGGAAGCCGAAACAATAGATGTGGTCTCAAGATCAATAAACAAAAAACAAAAATTATGATAGTAGAATATTCAAATTAACTTCAGACAACAGGACCCTTAGACCAGTTTGAAGTGGTTAGCGAGTTCAATTATCTAGGATGCTACATCAGTAATGCAGAATCTTGTGAAACAAAAATACGTAGGAGAATAGGCATGGCCAAAAACGCTCTGAGTCGATTATCGAAAATCTGGAAAGATCGCTCCTTGTCGAAGAACTCCAAAATAAGATTAGTACGTGCCTTAAGTTTTCCCATATAATTACGGATCCGAAACATGGACACTGAAGTCGGACGACAGAAAAAGGATTGACGCCTTTGAAATGTGGTGTTGGAGAAGAATGCTTCGGATCTCATGGACGGAACACAGAACAAATCACTCAATCCTCTAAGAGCTTAATATTCAGACTCAACTTTCCTCTATTGCCTCTCCACCGTCTTAAAATTTTTCGGCCATATTGCAAGAAGATGTGATGATAATCTTGAGAGACTTATAATTTCGGGAAACGTTGAAGGGTGCAGAAGTAGAGGTCGCTCACCTACTCGATGGACGGATCAAGTACAGAAAGCCAGTGGAAAAACATTCTCTGAATCCATGAGGGAAGCTCAGGACAGAAGCCGATGGAAAGAGATAGTTACTCGTATTATAGGGAATCACGACACTAAGCAATGAGGAAACGACTGAGTAGGAGGATGTCTCAGATTGATAGTGAAATATTAATAACATTAATTGAAGCGAAACCTCTTCTTTGGGACAAAACAATAGAAATATACATATACATATAAAGATAGAAACTTGACGAGAAATGCTTGGAATGGTGTATACCGTGCACTCAACAGTGAATTTTACGAAATAGGTGATAAAGAAAAAAACACATTTGGTAAGTACAGCAAAATTAATTATATTTTACTGATAACACCAGTAATTAAAACTGCTAAGGATATTATAATAAACTTTATTGTAGGTACATAGTTGCAATTAACGTTGAGTATAGAGGGTGTTCCATCAATAGGTGTGTGTGTGAATATAAAAATATATAAGTCGTATCTTTTTGCGTTCATAGGATGGACCCAATGAATTCGGTTCCTCTTATTTTTCTTTGTTCGACGAGAAATTAACTACGACGCCATAATTTGATTTCGCTCCATATAATATACCTATACCTTTTACTCTACGAAATTATATTTAGTTTTATAGGGTAAACGACTCGGTGAAGACTGGAGTAGGGTAGTAGACCGGCCGTCACGTCTTGTGTGAAATTATCTAAAAACAATATTTATAACGAGGGGAAGGACATTTAACAACGAGTGGATGACGGAGAGTCTTTTAAATTATGTACATGAAAAACATAGATTGTAATGTTGTTCTGAATTTATTTCTTTGTGGCATTTTTGTAATAAACTATTCTAAATGCGAAATAAGCAAAACGTTAATAAAATCATTTTTTTAGTTAAATTATGGCTTATTTCCCATTTGGAATATTTTATTACATATATTGTATGATCTAATTAGATGAGCTAATCCAAGATCCCACAAATAACTTAGTAGAACAACGATTATAAAAACAAATTAAGACTTTATTAAAAACGTAAGAAATAATAACTGACAAAATAGAAATTGCAAATAAAATAAATACGCATTACACTACATTAGGACAAAAGTATGGACAAAAATACCCATTTGTAATGATACATCGTAAAGATACATATCAGACATCGTATCATGTTACCTACCTCAGCCACAAAGTGTAAAAAATAATATACCAAACAACACAGCAAAATATATTCGTGCGACTCAATTCTTATTGTTTGAAAAGGACAAGTGCGTCAAGACTATCGCACGAAAAAACCCTCGCACGTTCAAAATTCTTATGTGTAACAGCCCTTATTCTCTGATTCATTAGTTCGTGTAAAATTGTAGTTGTAACTTTTAGGATAGTATTTAACAAGTTGATACCTCTGCAGTTTCCTGGCTGCTTTTTATCTCCTTTTCCGAATAGTGGAATTAGTTCGTTCGTTCTTCTGGTATATTATTAAGTTTTATAATTTTGTTAATGAATGTTGTTATTGCCATTGCTTCTACACAATATCAGTAATTCGTCTGGTATTTCGTATTTACCTGCAGCTTTTGTGTTCTTCAGCTTTTCACGTGTTTTTCGAACTTCCTGGGTACTTATATTAAATTCTTAATTTGCGGTAATTTGTTGTGTTTCCGGTTCCAGCGTCATTTCTTCTCCTTTATCAAAACTCTCTAGCTAAAATTGATTTTTGTGTTAATTCGTAAAAGTGGATAGATAGGATATAAAAAGTAAATTAAATAAGAAAAGTAAATAAATATAATTTTCATATAAGTTAGAGTATATTTTTAAAATTGAATAAACGCGCTGAAAATTACCCACCTACCAACAAAACGACTTTAAAAATTCTTTTGAACGCCCACTTCCAATCATTTTCCAACGACCCACTTGTTGAAAGGGTTTTTGTACAGCCCTAAAGTGATTTATTGAAAACAATATCCAATCTGTGTACACGACACAAAACAATGCGTTGAGAACCCTTGCCTTTCTTTGTTCCCCGTCTAAACTAGTAATTGGTTACATTGTTTCCACTTTTATCCTGCCGTTGTCAAGGATATTGTACACAAAAAAGCGGTTTTCAAATACAAATTGATCCTGGCTACGCTCGCCGAGAAGGGAAACTGGAAAAGAAGGGTTTTCCGAGGTGCCCCTGAGAGTACACGAGGAAAACTTAAATAACAAAACATAATTATTTTACATTTTTTCTCATTCATCGAATAAAGGCTGATTTATCTTGAACGGGGCGTACACGATACGTGCTGTAGAATAATAGAAAGCGCACCTCCCAGCTCTGTTGTCGCTCCATCCCGTTGTAACATAGACTAGCCAATGCTTTTCATATGAGACGATCTTCAACGTGCCCGCCCTAACATAAATCCGGCTTAAGAGTTCCCAAACAGATTATCAGAAGTAATTGCACAAGAACACCAAAATTATCTATGTGTTTCTTGAGTGACACTTTTACAGTTTTAATTACACGACCCGAAGGGGAGTGAAATTTCAAAATTATGTCAAAATGTCACGGGGGTAAGAAGTCGATAATAATTTTAGAGATCGAGTGTAATTCGCTGAGATTATTTCATGAATAAAACTGTCTTTTTAAACCGTTTTAACTAATATTTTATTGATATTTTCACCTGAATATTTGCTAAACCTCTTTCTTGGTGTCCCCTGTGACAAGTTGTAAAACATTAATTGTCATCAATGTCATTGAATGTTCATTTTTGCGTAGTAACGAAGGGCATCTGACGTAATGCTTGACGACGGGATATTATCAAAAATTATCGCTGTAATTTTTATTTCTATAGCTTTCTATTGGTCAGAATCTCCCATGAATGAAATAATCAGTAGTAATTGCACGAGAGCTCTAAAATTATCGATTTGTTTCCCGAGTGACACTTTGAGAGTTTAAATTATGTCAAAGTATCACGAGAGCAAGAAGTCGATAATAAAAAAAATGAATAACCATTTTCAATTTCGTTGCAACACGAAACTACAGCCGCATCACTATTCCAGTCCAATCAGAGAGTGCAGAAAGCACCTCTACCGGTTTCGAAACTTATTAGTCTCTCATCAGGAGGCACATATCTCTCATATGCACATATCTCTCCGACCTAACTTAGACAAAACTCGGCGTGCAGTCACGGATCGCAACGAACGAAATGGCAGGGATACCCTAGCGGCAACTGCTATCAAAAAACTAAGTTTTCAATTTAATAGCACATAAAACAATATCTAAAAATGTCATTCTACATCCTACCAGACTGAAAACACCAGACTGAAAACAATGGGAACCTTCTCTGGTAACACCTCCGAGGCTTCTATAATTTGCAAGCCATAACGGATGCTGAGACTAAGGAAGATGAGGGAATTTTACAATTTATAACAATTCACGTCCCATATGTTCAACGCAGAAAAGTTCCAACGAGAATGGTTCTCTTCGTACTCCAATGGGAATAAACATAAATCAAAAATGAATAACCATTTTCAATTTCGTTGCAACACGAAACTACAGCCGCATCACTACTTTTTTTAGTTTTTTTTCGTCGATAATAATTTTAGAGATCGAGTGTAATTGGCTGAGATTATTTGATGAATAAAACTGTCCTTTTAAATTATTTTAACTAATATTTTATTGATATCTTTAACTGAATATTTGCTAGACCTCTTTCTTGGTGTCCTCTGTGACAAGTTATAAAACATTAATTGTCATTAATGTCACTGAATGTTCATTTTTGCGTAGTAACGAAGGGCATCTGACATAATACTTGACGACGGGATATTATCAAAAATTATCGCTGTAATTTTTATTTCTGTATCTTTCTATTGGTCAGAATCTCCTATGAATTAGAGATCCTAATAATAATAAATAAATAAATATATATAAGAATACAAAGAGCGGTTAGACAAGGTTGTATAGTCTCGCCATCATGATTCAACCTGTACGAATTTAAAGCAGATCTTTACACGAGCTCTGGATAGGGGAAGAAAATATTAAGTCGACGAAAGAATTATTAATAACATCTGATATACGGACGATGCGATATTACAACGAAGTAAACAAGAACTACAAAATCTGCTGAACAAGATAGTGAAAGAGTGTAAAATTAATGCAATGAAAACAAAAACAATGATAATCACAAAAACCTCAAAACATGTAGATACATATTATTAGTAAATGACAAACTAATTAAACAAGTTAAAAACTTTTAACATCTAGGATGCTGGATTCATCAGAACAGAATTAAAACAAGAAGTCAAAGTCAAATGTAAAATATTACTTGTTATGGAAGCCTAGACGTTGACCCTAAGCTTGTTACGACCTTGTTAGACATAAATAAGTTTTAAGACGACATGTGAATAAAGAATACATGTGCATCAAAAGACAAAGGGGACGAGATAGAATAGGGCAAAATGTTACGATATACCCATATAAACTTGAAAGAGTCTTCTTCTTCATGTACCATCTCCTCTAAGAAGGTTGGCAACCATCACGGCAATTCGCACTTTAGATACCGCTGCTCTAAAGAGATCAGCAGAAGTGCAATTAAACCAAGCTCTCAAATTGTTTAACCAGGAGATGCGTCTTCTTCCGCGACTCCTTCTACCCTGTATTCTTCCTTGCATTATTAATTGTAACAAGTTATAACGCTCGCCCCTCATAACATGTCCCAGATATTGTAGTTATCTGACTTTAACTGTATTTAAAACCTCTTTATCTTTTCCCATTCTTCTCAACACCTCGATGTTCATGACTCTATCCACCCAACTTATTCTTAATATTCTTCTGTAGGCCCATAACTCGAAGGCTTCTAATCTGTCCGAAACATCCTTCTTTAATGTCCAAGCCTCCAACCCATAGAATAATACGGAGAACACGTAGCATCTCAGAAGTCTTATCTTTAAAGAAATTGTAATGTCCCTGCTACAGAGTACTTTTTTCAGTTTGTTGAAATCATTTCTTGCCTGTCCTATTCTTGCTTTAATCTCTTCTGTGTACTCATTAGTTTCATTAATTATTGTACCCAAATATTTATATTTTTCAACCTTTTTAATTTGTTCTCCATGTATTGTTATGTTTTCTTGGCGCTGTGGAGCTTTTGTGATTACCATAAATTGTGTATTTTTTGTGTTTAGGGACAATCCGTTTTCTTGGCTGACTTCTACCACTCTGTCAACCATTTGTTGTAAATCTTCAAGACATTCGGCTAATAAAATAGTGTCGTCGGCAAACCGTATATTATTGATTAGTCGGCCATTTACTTTTATTCCCGTGGTTAGGTCTTCTAGTGCTTCCTGGATTATTTCCTCTGAATACAAATTGAACAAAGTAGGAGACAGGACACAGCCCTGTCTGACGCCCCTCTCAATCTGTATTTCATTTGAAAAGGCGTTGTTCTCTTTTACCACAGCGATCTGATTATAATAGATAGCACTAATGATCCTGATGTCCCTCATATCTAAGTTTTTCTTTTCAAGTAAATCGATAAGGCGGTTATGTCTGACCTTATCGAAGGCTTTGTTGTAATCCAAGAAACACATATATACTGGCTGATTAACATCCATGCACCTTTGCACAAGTACATTTACAGCGAACAGGGCTTCCCTCGTTCCCATTGCATTTCTAAATCCAAATTGCGTGTCGCTTATGTCCTGCTCAAGTTTGTTATGTATTCTCCGGTGTATAATTTTTAAAAATATTTTGAGTGTATGACTCATTAAACTTATTATCCGGTGGTCTTGGCATTCTTTTGCGTTTGGTTTTTTTGGCAGTGTTATGAACGTTGACAGCAGCCAATCTCTGGGAATGATTCCTGTACTGTATATTGTATTAAATAAGTCGACCAATATTCCAATTTGCTGTTCTTCTATTAACCGTATTATGTCTACAGGTATTTGGTCAGGACCTGTTGCCTTGTTCTCCTTTGTTCGCTTTATCGCCTCTAATACCTCATCTTCTGTTATGTCTGGGCCGTTGTCGAACTTTTCCTGTTCTAGTACTATCTCAGTCAGTTCGTCTTCAAATAGCTCTTGAATATATTCCTGCCATCTTTTAAGCCTTTCACCGACGTCTATAATTATTTTGCCGTTTTTATCCAGCAGTATGTTTGATTTTTTCTTAATATTTGTGCCTGTTATTTCTCTAATTTTCTTATGAAGGTTTAAGTTATCATGTTTCTCTACCAACTGTTCAATCTCTGCGCATCTGTCACTATACCATCTTTCCTTTGCCTCTCTGATCTTTCTCCTTATTTCTGTGTGTATAATATTATACATGTTTTTGTCTTTGGTTTTATAAGATCGCCTTGCTTCCATGAGATCTAGAATCTCCTCGGTCATCCATTCATTTTTATTCTTAATTAGTTTAGGTGTTAGTGTTGTCTCACACTTGAAAGAGTGGCGAGTTTTAAATATCTCGGAGCAACAATCACTGCAGATAACGATATCACGGAAGAGATTAAAGGGAGAATTCAGGCAGCAAACAGATTTATGTATAGCCCCCACTATACTATTAAATCTAAAACCCTAACACGAGCATCAAAGATCAGAACATAAAACAGTGATTAGACCGGTGCTCATGTATGGTTGTGAGACGTGGACTCTAACCAAAGCAATTGAAAGAAATCTTAGATGTTTTGAGAGAAAAATCCTCAGAAGAATCTTTGGACCTTATCACGAACCTAATAGCAACCAACACCGAATGAGAACAAATGCTAAGGTCAAGCAGATGTATAGGGCGAGTGACATAGTCCAAGAAATTAAATCTCAACGTCTAAAATGGGCTAGCCATGTCCATAGACTCCCTAATAACCGCCTTACCAAATTGATCTGGAAGGAAGCCCCCACAATAAGAAGGCCTTTCGGACGCCAACGAATGCGACGGAGAGACAATATATGGTCAGATCTAAGAACAATGGGGCTACCCACTGACCCAACTATCATGGACAATCGTTCGAGATGGAACCGAGTTGTGCAGTCAGCTAAGACCCACCCCGGGTTGTAGTGCTATCAGAAGAAGAAGAAGAAGACGAATAAAGATCGTGAACTTGAATGAATTATTAAAAAACGAAAAACATCTTATCTTGAGCATATATTCAAACACGAGGAATACAACTTTCTTCAACGAATAGTGAAAGGAAATATAGAGGGAAAGCGCGGTCCTGGCAGACGACAAATGATATATGACTGCGTAAAATTAAGGAATGAACAGGACTAGATCTACAAACCTTAATAAGAAATGTCCCAAATAGAAAAAAAAAATGCAAAAATCAACGCCAACCTTCATTAGACAGCACCTAATGAAGAAGAAAGGCTTTAAGATGTTTTATTAACGGGATATTATGATGCAGATGTATTTACAATGGTTGTTTTTACAATGAAATCATTTGTTTTATTTATTGGAATGTAGTATATTTTATAGCTTGAGTACATTAGAATATAATGACATTTATAATCCTCTCATTTGAAAAGAAGATTGGAAGAAGTTTTAGTTTCAAAATTTGAATATGATGAAAGTAGGATCTACATTGACCAATAAGAGTGAGATCAAAAAAGGGGTACGGCTGGGCTATATATTGTCTCTTATTCTCTTTAGTATATACTCGGAAGAAGTATTTAAAACAGCTAGGGAAATGAACAGAAGGTATAAAAATAAATGGAGAAATAATTAATTAATAACTGAGCATATTACAATTGAGCATATTATGTTTATTGGCACATCATCAAAACACTTATTAAAATTTTATTAAACTGAAATGTAAATTTCACAAATACTCCTCGATCAATATCTAATATGATTAAACTTCAATAAACTTTTTTCGACAATACAACAAAAACCGTTTTAACTGTATATATCTGTTTCATCCCCCTGATGTCACTCATGCATATTTTAATCCTCTAAGGGAAAGCGATTCGGTTATATTACCAAGAGATGATGATGGATCCCGTCTCCCAACCCGTTAAAGTTGGATAGCATGTTGTCATTCCTCCATTAGTGGTCCCTAGTGAACTGACACAACGCCGGACGACGACCTAAAGCCCTTTGTACTTTCTTGTACTATGTTGTCAATATTTTAGGAAATTATCTGAATCGAATAATAATTTACTATGAACAGCCTAGTTATTTGATATTTAAATTGCACACTAAAATTTTGCCTTTTAGGTTATTTTGGAAAACTAAAGGTAAGATTAATTTTTGGTAAGAATATCTATACACCGTTCTTAGGCGTCAACGCCCTTCGGTAGGGATCTATGTAGGAGTATCACCAAGCATAGGCGTCATTTCGCGAATTTCATTGGGTTGGCAAAACCTGCCGGGGGTTTGAGGGGTAATTTTGTAAATTTTGATGCAAAATACAAGGGTTTAAAGCAATTTATACACTTTTTTTTAATAACTGTACACACTGGCTGTACAACCTAGGATTCTACTGGATACAGTTCTAACTCTTATAAATTCAATACAATAATTCAAATCTTTAATAAGCTTTTATTTACAATAGTATTTTAGTAAGATAAGAGCAACAATGTGTGTTTTAGAGGTGATGGATTTAAATCTAACTTAAATGAAGTCTCCTTTTCCGGATATTAAATACATCAATGACACTTTCAATATCGACTGGAATTTTCCTTTCAATGGCTAAGAGCCCCAATGCAGACATTCTTTCCTGGTCGCTAGCGTTTTTGGTGTAAGTTTTTAATCTTCTCAGGCATGAAAAGGTCCTTTCACACCCAGCTGAGTTTAGTGGTATTGTGTAAAATAGCCTGAATATTTCAAACGTCATGGGCAAGACATTTTTTAGAGCCTTTTCAACAAAAACTGAGGATTTTCCTTCAACTGTTTTGTTTCCCATTTCGTTCATGTTATGAAAAATTTTCATTTCACAGAAAAGTAACTCCTCATCCAAAGAGTGGTATTTTGGAACAAACTTGATGTCTTCTCAAGTATTGGCTCAGGTGGTTAAGTACATCCAAATTGTTTTCCTGAAGCCTAGATTTAATTTCCTCTTCCAAAGTGTCAAGGAGTGGGAAAAAAACGGTAGCTTTTAGGAGCTCTTTAACCGTTTCAAATGGAGCTTTAGAGTCTCCGCCAAGTTTAGCTGGGATTTTTCCTCTCCTTGAGAGCTCCGCTGGACGAAACCCACATTTTTCAGTAATTTTAGAGCAGTAATCAAATAGCTTGTCGAAGTATTGGTCTGTCCTAAAATTTTGTAGTATTCAATTGTGCTGTTCTTGACTGATTTCAGAACGTCAAAGGTCAGGCTGACTGACTGTAGTGTTTTTAACACTATGTCACATTGTAATAAGACCTGTTTCAAGAGAAGAAGATTGAAGACGAAGTTAAAGTCTTCCATGCTTTTTAGCAAAGCGCTGGCTTGGCCACCAGTATCTAGGTCAGTGTTTTCGATTTCTTGTAGAGTCGAAATTGTAGCTTCGAAGTTGTCAAGCAATGAACGTACCGCTGCGACTCGGCAGGCCCATCTAGTGTCACTTAACGACTTTAACGTCTTGTACCTCCAGCAAAACCTTTTGGGCTGGCTTGAATTTTTTCGAAAATAGCGTGACATTTTGTTGATCTTCCAATAAAGTTGTAAATACTTTGAAGTACAAAAAATGTGTTCCTTATGAACACAAGCAACAGCTGACTATGCACAAATTCAAAATATGAGTGTTACAATGAATGTACATCCATTTTCCACCACAGATCGCAGCACCGATACCGCAGAGACTGACGACGCAGAATAATGGTTGCCACTGTTTCGGTACAATCGGGTATATCACGCCAATATTGTCTAATGATTATTATTTTAATAACACATTTTTTAAGTTAATTTTTTGAATAAAAAATAACTCTACCACTACAGCAAAAAGCCTAAAACTTTGATTTCTATACATAATTTATTTCCTAATGTTGACTTTATTTGTTGTATGTTCAATTTGCAATTTTTATAAATTTTGCAATATATTGTTTTTGCTTTTCCTTTATTTTAATACTCTTATATTCTGTATATTGACGATTTATCTCATTTTAGTAAATTTTAATTTTTACTGATATTTTTTGACTGTATGTAAGCTTTGTCCATAAAATTGTAAAATTTTCAGCCAAAATAAAGCATATTTCTATTCTCTATTCTACTCATCAGGCAACTCAGCTCCTTGATGCTACTCGCGAGAATCACAATATAATCAGCATACCTTATGTTATTAATTATTTCTCCATTTATATTTATACCTTCTGTTAATTCCTCTAGCGCTGTTTTAAATACTTTTTTCGGGTATATATTAAAGAGAACAAGAGACAATGGGTTGAATGCATAAAACGTAGTATTTGCTAATGCTTCAAGTAAGAACTACATTTTTGTAGTACTTGCTACACATACAAAGCATTTGCTTTGTAGCCATAGAAGGAAGTACTACGCTCTTGAAGTATTTGCTAGTTTAGTAGAATTTGTTTCAATTTAGGTGAAGTTGGTGGATAAACGAATTCGGCGTAGGTGTTTATTGTTAAAAAATGGCAGCATATATAAATGTTCGTCGTAGAAAAATCTACAAACTAGGAAGAAGATACAATGACGATATTTATCGTAAAATATTTTGGTAATTATCATGAATCGTGCAATTTTATTCAAACAGTGCGCTGGAAGAATTGTTACCCCCCATATTAACTCATTTACTTTTAGTAAATAAGCAAAACGCTCGGAGAGGTCGATTTTTAAAATAATCATAGTATATTATAGCATTAATGTTTCGAACTTTACGCAATCCCTCTTCAGTTGACAGTCATAACTTTGATTTTTTCATATGGGAAATTACATCACGTGACACCCCATTTAAAAGTTTCTGAAGTACTGATTACAAAAATGTATAATACTTGGGCAAAATTTCGGTTAAATGCTTTTTAAATGTATTCATTTTTTTTTTCGAATTCTGAGAAAACTAATGAGTATTTTTGAAAAATTTAAAGGCAGAATGAAATTACATTATTACCTAGAGCCGAAAGTCCCTTGGAAATACACTCATTTTTACTCACTACTCACGTACTTACTTATTCTAGTAATAATTAGGTACGTAAAAATGTGAATCTACAAAACACAAGCGCATGAAAAATTATTTCTAATACGATTGGTGTGATGCACACAACGGCACTACGGTTGGCGCTAGGTTTAGTAGTAGATCCTTCAGGTCAGTAGCAAGTACTTCGGTTGTGTATTGCAGTCTTCTCAACAAAGCACCTCCTTTTATGTAAAATAAAATGCTACAAACTAGATACTATTTGCTGAAGCAATAGCATCTGGTTTTATACATTCCACCCAATATATCGTCCCTACCCAGGCCCGGCCCTAGAGATTTTGCCGCCCTGGGCAAGATCGGCAACCGCCGCCCCTCCCCCGACCTATTGGTATACCCAAAAACTCAAAAATTTCACCATGGCCCTTAATTTGCTGAAATCTATCACTTAATGCATTAACGGTTATGTTATAAATTTTAAATAGAAGTCAACTTTATATCGTGTCTCTGGATCTAAGTCCACACTTTCATCTTCAGCCTTATGGCCAAATTGTCTTTTCACTTTTCTCTTTCTGGCCATTACTATGCATCCTTTTCGGGTTCTCAATTTATAAATTTGATGAGCTCTTTTGCGTCTGTCAAATAGCCCTGGAATGTTAAATCACTTCTGAGAGACTTAATGTATTTCCGATTTTTCTAATAAACTGATAGCTTGATACGCTCCCATATAAATCCTCTGCATACGCGACTACGTTGATGTGAAGTAAAATGTCATGCCATATTACCACAGATCAAAGAAAAGTAAAATCACGGATTTGATTTGCCAAACAGCTTGCCTCATGAGTAACCAATATCGTTGATTTTATTCACAGTGATTTCTACAAGAGCATCGTAAATTTCTTCAAATTGGTACTTAATGGGAGTAATTGCATCAATTATTCTACTTTCCCATCTAGTTTCGGACAAAGGTTTCAATGTTAGGCTAGAAATATGATTTTTCTGCAAATTCCAACGATGAATAGATGCTGAGAAAAAGTTGTAAATTTTTGTCCCTAAGGAAAACAAAAAATCGGCAAACTGTGAGGCTTTTGCAGCATCGTTCACAACTAAGTTAAGTGAATAGCTAGAACATGGGACAAAAAACGCTCTAGGATTCATGTTCAAAATTCTGTTTTGAACTCCCAAGTTCTTCTCTTCCATGTTTGCCCCATTATCATACCCGTGTCCTCTCATATCTTCCAAAGGTATTCCCGGTTCATTCTGGGACTCTGTAACTCCTAAGCCAAGGGTTCCCACTACAGGCACAAATCCAAGAAAATGGTCTTAAATTTTAACACTTTGTGAACAAGAACCTAAATCGACAAAATGTAAAACAATAGTTATAGTCGGTTCGCTAAACTCAGACACAACTGGCTAGTGATTTTAGTAAGTAATTTTGCCAATTTGGTAAAATTGGTAAAAAAATAATTACTAAATAGTTAGTAACTTTGCCAATTTTGGCAAAATTGGCCAAAAAAAAAAAAATTACCAACTAAAATCACTAGCCAGTTGTGTCCGAGTTTAGCGAACCGACTATATCTGTTCCACCCAACAATATCAGATAGATATACAATTTAAAATTATGCTATAATACTTTGCTGTTTTCAAAAAGTTTAAAATTTTATTTTTGATTTGGTCATGGAGGAGCTGAATAATTTCGTTTTGAATACGTTTTCCCAAATAGTGATGCTGCTTGTTACTCCCATTAGTTATTCTCCTAATGTGCTCTTGTAAAACAGAATCAACATTTTTAAAGAGCTCACAAACCTTAAAAAATAACCATGGTTTTGATGAAAATGTTTATCAGAATCGCCCCTCAATGAAAGACACTGTTGTGATAATAATTGTATTATTAATATAGTTCTTATACTCTTATAAGTCGTTGTACTTATTACATTTTTCCAATGACCTGTTTCTGAATTTAGAACTTTTTATGTTTCTTCATCTATGATTTTGCCCGATTCCAGTCTAATTGTTAATTCTACCCACTGTCGCTGTAACTGTAGATAAGCGTGGCTGGACAAAGCTTCAGCCATATGCTTCTAATAATAATTATTAGGTACATCCATTTTCAGTAAAGTTAATTTTAAGTGAATTTCAGTAAATTTAGTTTAGTTCTAATCCTACTGTTCTTATGCGATGAAGAAGAAGGCGGTGTTGTCGATTTTCCGTCGAATGAACTTTGCAATTGTTACTGTTTCACTTACTTAATTCTCGTTTTTACAGTTGCAGTTTTGCCGCTCTTGTTTATAATATTGATTTTTTATAATGTTAAAAACATAAGTTATTATTTCTTCAATCTCAAAAATTGGCTGTCCTCTAAAATTTGCTGCTCCTGAATTTGCCGCCCTGGGCGGCCGCCCAGTTCGCCCACCCCTGGGGCCGGGCCTGTCCCTACCATTTTCAACTATCGAATGTGAAAAATCGGGTTTTTCAGATTCGATACCTTGCCCTCGCATTATACGTGATACATCATGTGGCAAATTCTCATTATTGTAGCTTGATTAGGAGCGCGGGAAATCTGCTGTTTAAACCATCTAATATGAACATTTCTTTATTTGGTTGACTGCAAACTGACGAAAATGGTTATATTCGATATTTTGTTTTGTATAAATATAACTATTAACTATTAAGGTATATTTGTACAACGCTAAATGTCGAATGTGTCATATTCGCTAGTTTGTGTTGTAATTTATTCAACAGTTATTCAATTATAATCTGTAAACTGTCTAAAATGCTAAACTGCTAAGAAGAATAAAATGCACGTGTTTACAATTAGTGCGAATTTTGTTTCAATACCGCTTCCAAGAAATTCTTGTGATGTAGTTTATGATTTCATTTTAACGGATTTTCATTATTTGATTATACAGTTATTCGCTATTATACATTGGCTACTTTGAATCATCGGACCGAAACAAATCTTTGATTAATACAAAAAGCAAAGTAACGAATGTGATTTTTTGGAAAGAAAAAAATGAAAAGCAGTTCAAATTTGTTATCAAATCTAACAAGGATTAAACATTACATACAAAAAATATAAAAATTTTCCCATTGTCAATGCGCTGATTTAGGAGTCTCTAAAAAAGAGTTATTTTGCTCTCCTGAAAAGTACCACTTTCACATTCGATAGTTGGAAATGGCAGGGACGATATAGCCGCCGTACCCCTTTCCTGATCTCAATCTTATTGGTCAATGTAGATCCTACTTTCATTATATCCAAATTATGAAATTAAAACAACAAAAAAATTTATACCTACAATTTCTTTTCAAATGAGAGGATTATAAATGCCATTACATATATTCTAATGTACTCAAGTTATGCAAAATACTACATTCCAATAAATAAAACAAATTATTTCATTGTAAAAACAACGACTGTACATACATCTGCATCATAATATACCGTAATTAAAACGTCTAAAGCCTTTCTTCTTCATTAGGTGCTGTCTCTAATGAAGGTTGGCGACGATTTCTGCAATTTTTTCCTATTTGGGACATTTCTTATTAAGGCTTGTAGATCTAGTCCTGTCCAATCCTTAATGTTACGCAGCCATATATCATTTGTCGTCTGCCAGGACCGCGCTTTCCTTCTATATCTCCTTTCACTATTCGTTGAATAGATATTTATTCTGGATATTTGAACTTTAAATTCAGCAGACGCAGGGAGTGAACACAAACTAGTCCTAGCAAAAATAAGAATGAAACTAACACCAACACATTTTCTACAGGAAAAATTCAATGAAGAATCACTGTGGAACGATTCTACAAGAGAAATGTACCAAAGGAGGCTGGCACAGAAGATACAGCTGAAACAAATAGACGACATCGAAGATATAAAGGCGAGCTGGGAGAAAATTAAAAACAACATTGAAGAGGCAGCAACATAAGCTCTAGGAAAACGCAAAGTCATACTGAACAAAAGAAACAACAACAATAAACCATGGTTTAGAAAAGAAATAAAAGAGAAATGTAAAAAGGAGCAAGAGGCCTACATGAAGTATAAAACATCAAACACTCCAGAATCCCGAGACACCTGTAGAAGAATACGAAATGAAACAAAGCAGTTGGTAAGAAGAATAAAAAATGAACACTGGGAACAGTTTACAAAAAGGATGGAATGCGACTTCTACGGAACAAAAAAACAAATATGAAGATTTATAAGAAACCAATGGAAAGAAATGGCAGAATTGAAGGAATACATTAACATACCAGCAAACGAATGGGAAATTTATAGGGAACTTGCACATTTTTTGTTATTAGATAATAATGTTCAGTTTTGTTTAAAAATGAGATTTCCAAAATTTCACGCTTCAAAAACTCGTAATAACTTAGAAATACATATTTAAAGTCTTCAGCGGTATAAAATAGTTCAAACGGCACGTGACGTCACATAGTTTTGCATTAGTTTTTATTATGGTTATATTTCGCTGTGTCTAGGTACACGCTAACGTGTACGCAAATAAAAAGTTAGGTAGACGCGAATTAAAATTCATTAAGCCAGTGACGTCATTATTTAGCTTGCGCAGTTACTATATATTTTGGTACATGCTATTTTGATATGTTTAGTGTTTGTTTGATGGAAACATATTTGTTAAGGGACGGGAAGCAGAACTATTCAGATGTTTCAAACTTAATTGTAATAAATCAGTGTGTATATATAAAAGCATATATTTAGGTTAGCAAAATAATTATATGTATTTAGTTGACATGACATGTAGGTACAAAATATTGTTAAAATAATTTTTATACATAATGAATTATTATAATCAACTATTCTAAATGCAAAATAAGCCACAATTTAACTAAAAAAAATATTTTATTAACGTTTAGACGTCCAAATCGGATGTCATTGTCAAAATACAAAAATTAGTCAGATTAAATAAATTATTGGAAAAAATTTTTTACTAAGCAACAACATTTTTGTTTAATTTAATAATATTTTGTATTTTGACAACGACATCCGGTTTAGAAGTCGAAACGTTAATAAAATCAATTTTTTAGTTAAATTGTGGCTTAGTTCCCATTTAGAATAGTTGATTACAAAAATGCCACATAGGGGAGTGCATTTAGATTTTCACTTCGGAAAAAATCAAACAAGATAAAACTTTTTGTAATTTCATTAAGAAATGTTTAATAAACAACATATCAAAAAGTTCTACTCGAGAAGTGGGTGCTTCATTTTTTATTAAACAAATGAACAGCGAAGTTAGATGTTTTTTTAAATAACTCCGAAAATATAATTTTTAGAAAAAAACTGACTTGACCATTGAAAAATTCAGAAAATTTTACAAAAAAACCTTATATAAAGATTTTTCTAAAATTAAATCTCTAGCTTCTGTAATTTTTTATTTATAACGCTAAAGTCACCCTTCTCACACACATTGGCGCAATGTAAACTAGCGTTGGAAGAAGTGCACGGTTGAGTTTTTTTAATGTAATTCTTTAACTAATAGATCAAAAGAAATTTTACAAATTGGACATGAAAGAAGATAAAATAAGTTATCTTATGGTTGTAATAAAAAGAAATAAAATGTATGGACATAAGTACGGTGTGGGCGGAAAGTGAGACTTACATGAATTTTGTTTAAAAATGATTTAAAAATGTGTAACTAATACAATTTTACCTACAAAGCTCTCAAATTTGCACAACTTACCTCTCAATCATCTTACTAAACGATGTTTCATTCAAAAAAAATCTCAAAAATTTAATTCAAACAATACGCTGGCTCAAAAGATGTAATTTTTGAAAACTTCGTAGTTCTACAGAATTCCCACCATTTTAAGACGGTATTACTCAAGTTTGAATAAATCTAATACAATTTTTTTAATATTTTTTTAAAGCCTAGGATGTAGTCTTTAAAAACACTGAATTATTTTAGATTAAAAATGAAATAAACAATTTCTTTTTGAGAAAACTAAGAAAGATAACAAAAATGTAATACAAAAACCGAAAATTACCAGCTGAAAAAATGTATATACAGAGTGATCAAAACTTTTTTCTGTTAAACTTACCTAAAATTAATTTAATAATAAGCTTCAGAAATAATAAATGTTCAACAAAAAAATTTTTGTTTAGCTCTTATACAGTATGCCTGCGTAACTTGGAACCTATTGATAACTTTTTTAATATCAGTTTTACGAAAAAAAGTTATTCTTTATAAAATACTCTGCATCGTATATAACATAAGATGCAACCATCAAACATCAAATTTTGTTAATTTTGTACGAGGTATGTCAAAAAATATGAATTTCACTCAAGAGTAAAGTATCTTTATATCTCACAATATCGAAAATTTTTATAAAGAAAAGTTGTTTAGAATTAAAAACTATGTTCCAATATTTAATTAGATCCTTCTAATCGAAAATTTGTTTTTTTTTAATATTGTTTCAAATTAATTATACCAAACATCATTAAATTTTCACTTATTATTTATGATAACTGATTTATTATTAATTTTATGAAGAAAGTTATTCGTCATAAATAGCTGTGCATGGTCTAACACTTAATATCCAAATATAAAATATTATATTTTATCAATATTATACGAGGTATTATGTAAAAAAATTGCATAAAAGTGTAATTGCATATTGACACATCGTTTTTAATTCTGAACAACTTTCCATAATAACAATTTTCAGTATTATGAAAAATATAGGTATTTTACTCCTAACTGAAATTTTTATTTATTGACATATCTTGTACAAAATTGATAAAAATTCATATTTTATGATTGCATTTAAAGTTTTAGAATATGCAGAGCTTTTAACTAAGAATAGCTTTTTATTTATGATTCCATTGCAACAATTTTTTGAATATTGAAGAGATAGATTTTGAATAATTTATTCTTTCTTTCTAATACATTTTAATTTTTAATATTTTTGTGAAAATTATTTGTTTATCTTTTTTTTTAAGAATGAAATTCCATATTTGTTTGATTGGATTCTACTTGTTTTTCATTTAAATATCCGCCATTTTGGATCCGCCATTTTGAAATTTAAATTTTTAATCTTTAATTCAGATTCAACAACCTGTTAAAAATAAAGACAATAAATGTTTTAGAAAAATGTTCTTTTTTATGTTCTTTTTAGAAAATCCGCATTTTGGATCCGCCATTTTATAGTTTATAATGTTAACATTTAAGTTAGGTTTATCAAAGCTCTCAAAAATAAATATATGTAGAAATAAATACATTTTGTAAAGAAATTATGATTTTACAACTATTTTTTAAGTTATCCGCCATTTTGGATCTGCCATTTTATAATTTAAATTATCAAAATTTCAGGTTCAGCAACCTCTCAAAAATATCCACATATATGTAAACAAACACGTTTTATAAAAAAAATCGGATTTTACAACTGCTTTTTAAGGAATTTTAGGAAAAAATCCGCCATTTTGAATCCGCCATTTTGAATCTGCCATTTTGAATTTGCAAATTGTAATGTCAGATTCGGGTTCAGCATAATCAAAACTAAAATAAAAACATTTTTTATCAAAATAAAATGTTGAATTCACCCATATTCTTAACATTATTTATACAAAACAATTGTTATTGTTTAAACAATTAATAAACAATTAGCGGCGAAATTTGTGAGTAGAACTTTTACTTTAACATATTTATAAACTAACAAAAAAAGTTTTAGAAAAATATAACCTTGTTTGATTTTTTCCGAAACATTCTATCTTCTCGTTCTAATTGCACTCCCCTAACAAGGATAATAGCTTTAAAACAAGTTAATTATTATTGTGAAAGCTTTAGGTCTTCCTTTTATTTTAATCTTTTACGGTAATACTATTTCATTTATAACTAAAAAAATATATATATTAATTTATAGTCTCTTACCTTTTGCGTACTCTTTTAAAATGTTCTTAAACTCATTAAAAGAACTAAATAATTGTCCGCACTCCGTAGTTAATTTAAAAACAAACACTAAACAAATAAAAAATAAGAAATCACTGACACTCTTTTTTATTTGCGTACACGTTAGCGTATACCTAGACAAAACCTTATATTTAGGTATATTCTTCTTCTCATTCTTTAGTTTATTGGCCTCCACCTACTTGGGTATTTGGCAAGCTCATCGTCGTGGAAGGGGTGTAATGCTAGTTCGCCTCCATGTGGTGCACCCTGGGTAACGCTAAATGAACTAGCAAAAATTTGGCGGCAGACGAACGAAAAACAAAAACAATATCCTGCCAACATCACAGATCACAAACAGAAATCTTTTCTATACGTAAACATACGATGGGAACAAATAAAGGTTCTTCTCAGAACCAACTGACTAGAGATCTCGGACCGTGTATCCGAGTCTGTCACCTTAACATCGAGGGCATAAGCCAGGCAAAATGCCAAGTGTTGCAAAAAATCCTACACGATAACGACATTGACCTGGTTGCCATACAAGAGACCCATACTGAAGACAAAGTCCAGCTTGATTTAAGGGGAAAGATACCTGGCTACGATTTACTGGGAGCCACCTATGATGAACATTACGGCGTCGCACCCTACATTCGCTGCAATATAGAAAATGGTTTCCTACTTTCTGCTTCCAATGAAAATAATATACATGAAGTAGTCACCAAGATCGGAGATATTACCGTAGTTAACATATACAAACCTCCAGTCACTACATGGAACCCAGAAGTGCTAAAGACTCATCCACATCCTATTATATACATCGGCGACTTCAACAGCCACCACGAAATGTGGAAGTACACCACGAATGATGAAAATGGGGAGGCACTAGTAGAATGGTCCGAAGAGCAAAACACATATCTAGTTTTTGATGCCAAAGACAGAGGAACATTTAAATCAGCTGCATGGAGAAAAGAATATAACCCAGACCTATGTTTTGTCTCAAAAGATACCGATGACAGGCCACTAACAACTGCGAGAAGTGTCCTTGCAGACTTCCCACATACTCAACATCGTCCGGTGCTTATCACCATCGGAATATCAATTCCAATAATTAGATCATATCCTCGACCCAGGTGGAATCTTAGAAAAGCAAACTGGAAGAAGTTCTCTGAACAACTAGACCGGACCTTGAGCTGGGTTCCTCCAACCAGCAAACATTATGAGAGGTTTGTGGGCGCAGTAATAAGCACTGCCAAGAAAACCATCCCTAGGAGGTATCGCAAAGAATATGTGCCTGGATGGACTGAAACATGTGAAGACTTATACACGAAGTTTCTCGAAAGTGGTGACCGAGAAATAGCCGATGAGCTTTTACACAACATCGATACAGCTAGACGCCAAAAATGGATAAAGACTGTCGAAAACCTTGACTTCAAAAAATCAAGCCGGCAGGCATGGTCCTTGTTGCGGAAAATTGGAGGAGCTAACCAGCTGGAATCCAGAGAGTCTAAAATGTCTCCTAACAAGGTCGCCTCCCATATAGTATCTCTATCCAGAGCTCCACGAGATCGAACACATACTACCAACGTGAAAAGAGACTTAAGGGCATTAAAACAAATGAACAGAACGAACTCCGAATATTCAGCAAGAATACTTATTTCTGAAATCACACATGCGCTGAAAGAAATGAAATCAGGTAAAGCACCTGGCTTTGATGGTATCCATCCAGAGTTCTTGATACACAGTGGTGCATACACGAAACAGTTGCTTGCAATGTTCTTTAATGATATACTTCAGTCAGGTAGCATTCCTTTCTCACTTAAGCGAACAAAGATAATTGCAATTGCGAAACCGGGCAAATCAAACGATAAGCCAGAAAACTACCGCCCCATAGCTCTACTCAGCATGGTATATAAACTATTAGAAAAGCTTCTCATCAACAGAATTAGTCACAGGATACTAGAAAATGTCCCCATTGAACAAGCTGGCTTCCGCCCTCATCGAAGCTGTACGGACCAAGTGCTGTCATTAACAACTTTTATAGAAGCTAGTTTTCAAAAGAAACAAAAGACAGCAACAGTATTTATAGATCTAACAGCAGCATATGATACTGTTTGGAGACAGGGATTAATATATAAACTGGCCCGCATTATCCCCTGCAGAAAGATAATTAACCTCATTGACAACATGCTGACCAACAGAGCCTTCCAGGTTATAATGGAAAAGGAGACGAGTAGACAGATGAAACTTAACAATGGTCTTCCACAGGGTTCTGTCCTTGCCCCTTTACTTTTCAGCCTCTATATTGCTGACATGCCTGAAACCGAATCTCGGAAGTTTGGATATGCTGACGACTGGACCCTTGCAACAAGCCACCAATCTTTAGAAACTACAGAAATTACTCTCACGAATTACTTATCCATCCTCAGCGAATACCTTAAGAAATGGAGACTACAGCCAAGTACTACAAAAACTGAAGTATCAGCTTTTCATCTAAACAACAAGTTGGCAAACAGATAATTGCGAGTGTATTTTAATAACAAGCTGTTAAAACACAATAATTACCCGAAATACCTTGGGGTAACTCTGGACAGAACGCTCACATTCAGAGAACACCTGACGAAAACAGCAGCAAAATTGAAAACACGCAACAATATCATACAGAAACTCTGCGGCACTACATGGGGGTCCACAGCATCAACATTAAGATCCTCTGCTCTTGGCCTGATATATCCGGTGGCAGAATACTGTGCTCCAGTGTGGCTAAATAGCAGGCATACCCACCTGGTCGACACCCAACTAAACCGTACTATGCGTATGATAACAGGCACAATTAAGCCCACCCCTACAATGTGGCTACCTACCCTTAGTAATATAGCACCACCCAACCTACGCCGCGAACATGCATTGGTTAAAGAATATAACAAAATAATGGACAGTCGCCAGCTTCTAGTCCACAACGACATCCTCGATATTCTTGGAAACCGTCTCCGATCCAGGTTACCCCCTCTACAATCTGTTCAAGCGCTGCAGCAATCCAACTTTGACTTAAATACCCGGTGGAGAGAAGATTGGGAAAGTAGGACAGATCCGCATTACCATAGTCTACCGGACATCATAGGGAAACCTGGCGAATTTGAACGTCCCCGTAAGATTTGGGCAGCCCTTAATCGAATTCGAACAAACTGTGGAAGATGCGCCGACTCCCTCCACAGATGGGGTAAACTCCCCTCGCCTTCTTGTGACTGCGGCGCTGCAAGACAGACGATCAGTCACATTGTTCAGGACTGCCCACGCAGAGCATACACAGGCGACCCTATAGACTTTGTAATGGCAACCGAAGGGTCAATCGAATATATAAAAAAATTGGACATCTGTTTGTGATGCATTGTATAATGCATAAATCTAAATATATTCTGTGATATACTTAAGCCATACGCTAAATAAAATCGTCGTGGAATAAGTCAAAAATATTTATATTCTAATGACATTTATCGTATGTCATTGTAATAATATATACTAGTTTGTTAAAATTGTAGTTTTATACTGTTTTTGAAGGAAAGGAACGAAGGTTTACTATTGAAAATAAAACCATTTTATCAAAGTACAAATTTTCTATGAATAGGTCAAACGATCAAAAACACTCGTAACGTCACATAAATGTATTTTCTACTGACGTTTATAACGTCTAATTTAAAATTCTGTTTACTTTATTGGAAAAATGTAAATGTAAAACCAAGTGACGTCACGATGCGTTTTGGACCACCTGTTTGAATTTGAATTTTTAATCGTCTTTAGGGGCTAAACGAAAGACAAACAAAACTTTTTTATCTTTGATACATGTTTTAAATTATGTTCTGTTGTGATTTATAACATTTTTTTCGAATTTAAAAATTTATGCAAGTTCCCTATTGACGGAACTGCTTAAAGGGAAGGAAAATATTTAACACTAAAGCCTACCTGAATTAAGACACGAAATTGAGATCAGTTTTCAGCAGGTAGAGATTGCCATAAATTCACTCAAAAATGGAAAGTTACCAGGACCAGACGGAATAACCAACGAGCTTCTGAAATACGAAGGAGAAAGTATAACCCTAGAGATAATAAAACTTATACCAAACCTAATATTGCACTGCAAGATACCAGACGCATGGAGAAACAGCATAATGATACCAATGTTCAAGAAAGGAGACAAAGAAGACCCCAACAATTATAGAGGTATAAATCTACTGATCACCGCACTTAAGCTAACTACAAAAGTCCTAACCAACAAAATCAATAAACTAACAAATTTATCAGATGAACATCAAGGATTCAGATCCGGAAGATCCTGCGTAGACGCCGTATTTGTACTGAGACAAATCACAGAAAAGGTCATTGAGTACAATAAACCAGCATATTTATGTTTTATAGACCTGACAAAGGCTTTCGATCGCATCCAAGTCGAAGACGTCTTACATTTAATGTATAGAAGAAACATACTAATCAATATTATTCAGACCTAGGGATGGCAAAAACAAATTGTACATCGATATATTGTATCATATAATACATCGAATGAAGATATCGATATACGATATATATCAGAGAAAAAATATCGATAGGTAAGATATATCGATGTGTTCTTATATAATTAAATAAAATAAAAGAATGACTAAAATAAACTACTAAAAAAGTAAATTATACAAAATAATAAACAAAAGGATGAGGTTTCCTTCAAAATTTAAAAGTAAAGATGCACTTACGTATAAAATCATTTAATATTTTTTAAACATACAGAGAATCAGTAAAGAAGTACAGACAGTATCAATACAGAATTTTTAAAACTATTATATTAAAAATTACTTAAATTATAATTATGTAGATTTGTATGTTTATACAAATTTATGTCTTATGTATGTATTTATGAATATATATATAATTTTATATCTTGCCAATATGGCATATTAATCTTGTGTGGGCGATATATTCAATCTTAAATATCGATATATTTTCCGATAAATCGAAAGTTGAATATCGATATAAAAATATCGATAAACTTTTAAAATATATTGATAAATTTAATTTATCGATACATCGTTGCCATCCCTATACAGACCATCGAAAACATCTACTTTCATAATCGAATACAGGCAAAGATAAATGGAAAACTAACGCAGTTTATACCAGTACAAAGCGAATGACTCGTTAAGCCCACTGCTCTTTAATATATAATAATGGACGAAATAATAGAAGCAGTACGTAAAGGTCATGGTCATAATTACAGAATGGGGTAAAAGAAATATATACAAAGAAATCCATATATACAAAGAAATCCAAATATTATGTTATGCAGACGACGCCGCATTAATCGCCGGGACAAAAGACGATCTCCAAAGATTAACACACATCTTCAATACAACAGCCAAGAAGTACATTATGATAATATCAGCAGAAAAAACCAAATGATGAAAACACCTAAATACCCACTACGATGTAAAATAGACAAAGGCTTTGGGAGCATAGCAGGGTAGTCTGCTATATCTAGGGCCTACGGTATACAAGGAACCTGTGGAACCTATTATTACCCCTGGTTTTACCCAATGTACTCATTTTATTCAGGCTGAGTCGACCTAGGGCCTATAAACATTTAGTTGTTCTTGCCGGCGTAGGATTTGAACTCCGGCCTACCAGCACACGAGCCAAGCACACTACCGCTTAGCTATGCCGGCCTTTAAATACATACAGGTTGAATAATGATGGCGAGAGTATACAACCTTTTCTAACTGCTCTTTAGTTTCTTATGGTCTCAGTGTTCCTGATCTCCGCTGAAAGAATTGGTTTTTGGTTTCAATAGAGTTCACCACCTCTTATGTTTATTTCAACGGAACCTTTTTTTTGTATACATTCTATTATTTTTTTTTGTGCTTGACTTTATCAAAGGCCTTTTTATAATCTCTGAATCCCGAATGGGTATCTTTTTGTCGATAGCGTGTTTTTGGAATAGCACAAACAAAACGAGGCTTATCGGGTTCCCATACTGTTCTTGAAGCCAAATTATTGTTCTGTGTCCATATAGGTACCCTTGACACTTTTTGTAATATCTGCTGTGAATTATTTTTAGAAATAATTTTAACGTACAAGAAATACTCGTATTTGTGTAAGCCACCACATATTTTCGCAAGCAAGGACCAAAAGACAAAAAATATTTGAAATGTTTACATAATATCCACTTTAAAGAAATGGAACTGTAATCGAATTAATAAAAAAATATTATAAATAATATAATAATTATTAAAACTCCCACAAAACGACATTATGGCAATTTATTAGTCCAAATTGCGTTATATCTACTACAGCTTTATATATTACAGTGGGTGGACACTCATCATTTGATTAAGTAGTCAATTAATAAAATGGAAAAGTGAATAAACCGACAAAATTGGACGGTTTGGTAATGGTAGATGGCATATTTAATTTATTAAAGAAACGTATATAATATTACCCATGATACAATAAAAAAATATTAAATAAATTGAAAATCTGACGAAGAAATGATACGTATTGGTTTGTTTAAAAGGAAAGGGATACTAATTGGTTTGTTTAAAACCGTCTACAAACGCTCTGACAAAACGGTCTGACAGTTAGAGCTTGTGTAGGCCTGTCGCACGACTAATATGTATGAGTAATCCCGACAGTCAGGCTGACCGATTTTTTCGTCTGGTCTTGCTATTCCAACATCCTGACAAATTTGTTGAGTCAGGACGTGTGTAACGTTGTTTACCTGATTTCTGACTCCAACACGGATGAATAATTGTAAACAATCTATACGGATTTCTTTTGTAACGCGGTGGACACAAATTACCAGTGGCGGGTCGTGGCTTTAGGGACAGGGTCGGCAAGGTTTTTGTCTCCACAGATAGGTATACCATCTAATTAAAAGGCTTCAATCACCATAGAAGATTTTTGGTTTCTGTTTTTTTTTTATTTTTTTTTTGTTTTTTTTTTGTTTTTTCACATAGATTTAGAACCTAAACATGTTTATAAACTAACTTTATTCTATGTTGTTTGGACGTAGCAAAATGGGTTATAATATAATCGTCAAATTTATTAATGTTTTAGAGAGATTTTAATTGTTTATTTTATTGACAGCTTGACAATGAAAGCTTGACATTCTCTTTTGTTTCATGGTGTTTCGACAATACGTTTTGACACTTTCGAGACAAGAGAAATCCCGTTCATTTAAGGCAAAAGTTGGTAGCAATGAGAGAATTCATGATAATAATTTATTAATTTCGGGAACAGGGTGTTGCAATGAATTGCAGTATATAATATTATACATATTTTGTAACTTATTCCATCTTCCGAAAATATTTGGATCAGCATATAAAACTTAATTTCTTTAGTTGTTTATTTGATTAAAGAATAAAGCATATTTTTATGCACTTGTCTAATAGATATTTTAAAAATTCTTTGGCGTAACTTTTAAATTTTTGCAAATCTTCAAAAATTTGCAAATCTTCAAAATTTGCAAAAATGAGTATCTATTTGCACAATTTTGCCCATCACCGATCGGCAGATTGTTATCTGCGAATCCTGCCATTCAAATACGGGTGAAATTGTGGTGAAATGTATAATTGGTTGCCTATCGGCTAATATTTCACAGCGCTTCTTACAAGTAAATCGTAAATCTAGGGACGGACGGCTTGCCGTCCCTGTCGAAGCAGATCTTATAAATAAGAATTCACACAATCGCAATCGAATACATGGCTGGGATTATTAATTTGAAAAGTTTCTTACGCGTAGGGATCACTTAACGTATCGGATTGATCGGATTCTTTTAAAAACAATGAATATAATTTAGTCTGTATTATCTCACAGGTTTAACTCTGATTAAATTAAATAATTAGAAAATCTACAATGTGTCCTTAAATGAGTGGGTCGCCACTGCCGACCCTGCCGACCCTGACCGGCCGCCACTGCAAATTACGTCAACTATTCTAAGGTCTATAATATATAGAGTACATAATTTACTACCTGGTGCTGTATAATTTAAGATGTTGCATTTTTTTTACTCCAATTATTACGCTAGAAATTCAAAAATACGGCTTATACACAGTAGGTTTAAAAAAATGTAAGTAAGATGATTATTTCATTCATAGGAGATTCTGACCAATATAAAGCTACAGAAATCTAAATTAAATCGATAATTTTTGATAATTTCCCGTCGTCAAGTATATTACGTCAGATGCCCTTCGTTGCTACGAAAAAAGACATTCAATGACAATTAATGTTTTAAAAATGATAAAAGTGTTGACTTTCAACCGTCAAATTAATATTTATAACAACTGTTTGTTTAATTGTACTAATTTGTACTTACATAAATAAATTACAATAAAATTTTGGTTTTGAATAGTTTTATTCATGAAATAATCGCAACAAATTGCACTCGATCTCTAAAACTAATATAGAATTTTTGCCCTCGTGACACTTTGAAATAATTTGTCCATAAAACTGTCAAAGTATCACTCGGGAAAAATTCAATAATTTTAGAGCTCTTTTTTTTCGTAATACGTTGTTTATTCCGTTCTTTCCGTATTCGTTAATGATCTATTTATACTGGCGTGTTAAATATGAAAATTTACTACTTGGAGCTGTAAACAGATTGAGCGCGCAATTAACCGGCAAAATAACGCAAAAGATGGAAAACATAATACATTGCGAAACAAAAAGGGATGAAACTAGTGGAGGTGGAAATGATTGTTATAAACGTATAAAATAACATTACATTATATAGTTTTCCACCTTTAGACGTATCAGAGGAGTATGACAACTGTCACTGTAACAGTAGAGTTTTATAAAATACTCCTGTCACAGAGGTCTAAAAGTAATGTTAACTATGTAATGTAATGTTAACTTATACGTTTATAACGATCATTTCCACCTCCACTAGTTTCATCTCTTTTTGTTTCGCAATGTATTGTGTTTTTCATCTTTTGCATTATTTTGCCGGTTATTAGCGCGCTGATCACTGTATTTTAAAACGTTGCACTTTTACACCCCAATTATGACGTTAGAAATTAAAAAATACGGCTTATACACATTATGTTTAGACAAAATGTAATAGTATGGGAGGAAAGTATGCTAAATGTGCATTCACTCGAAGGCTTTGGGGACCTATTGAGTAGTGAAGAGTAGGTTCTAAAAACAAAAAAAAAATAAAGTAAAGTTTTCCATTTAAGGGGGACTTTTCATTTTTAATTTAATTTTCCATTTCCAACAATCGTTTTTCCCGATTATAGCGCCATTTATGCATAATTCGAAAAAATGTTTCAAATAAAAGTGACTTATTTTTACGTAAGGAATCCGAATCTGCAATAAAAAATGGGGCTCCTATTTAAAATTTTAAAGTAACCTCCACCCCACCTCCGTGGGGGGTCGTGTTTGGTGCCATTCGATAGATTTTCAAACATATTGAATAAGTGTATTATCAGTGTAAGAATTTCTCGATCTGATGTTCATTTCGCGGAATATCGCGGGATTCGTATTTAAAATTTAATATTTACCCCCCCTCCCCTCTCCGTGGGGAGTCGTGTTTGGTATCATTCGATAGATTTTTGACAAATATTGAGCACGTATTTTTTAGTTTTTAGATCTATCGTTCATTTCGCAAAATATTCGATTTTTTCTTGTGAAATTTTGTGACTTACCCATTTCCTTACGCCCCGCCCAAATCGTCAAATTTTTAATTTAATCTGACGATTTCGAGTTTTTCTAAGGATGCATTTCCTTTTTCGCCCCCCCCCCTTAATGAACTCCCCTGTGTTTAGAGCCAATATATGGTAGAGGTACATCTACAGGGTACCAGGTTTTTCCCATATGATAATCTGACGTGCTCGAGTTACTGCAAAAATCCCCGCTTGGGCTCCCCCGAGTGTAGACACGTGTATAGCCGACCCCGACAAAAATGGTCAGGGAGTTTTGTCCTGTCAGGAGGTCAGATTGTCAGGGCGTGTGTAGACGGTTTTAATATACATAGTAAAGAAACATATCGGAGGTTAGCCAAATATTCATTTTTACTTTCTTATTACTGGAGGCCAAAAATTTATTTACTTACTACTTTATTCAGGTATTGTCATTGTCGAGAGCACAATTAGATGGTAAATTATTGACGAGTAGTTTTTATAAAATTTTCAAAATTCATATCGTCGTTATAGTCATGCTAGTGTTTTTGACATACTTTATAGAAATCACTTCTTCCTCTTCTTAAAGTGCCCTCTCCTCAATGGAGATTGGCTACTAAAATTGCAAATTCTTGTCTGTCTTCCGCTGTTCTTATTATCTGTTTAAAATTTAGCCCTGTCCATTGTCAGATGAAGAGGGACAGTACAACCAAACTGCCAATATTAAAGTGAATGACCAATTGATAGAGACAGTCTCCATAGATGAATGAGTGAGACAATGATGCATTCTGTCCCCGGTGTTGTCCTAATAACCCCCCGTCTAAACAACAACCCCCCGTCTAAACAACATTAGATATGCTGACGACGCAGTAGTTTTTGCAGATAATCTAGATGTTTTTATATAGTTTTGGTTAACCAACAACCAATTGACAGGGTGGAGAGCTACACATACCTTCTTCTTTTTCTACGGCACTACAGCCCAAATTGAGCCTTGGCCTCCTTAATTTTTTGCCTCCACCCTTGCTTGTATGTGGCTACACTCAAAAAAATTTAGTTCGTAATATTGATTAACAGTGATTATTGAATAGTATTTCGTTGTCACAACAATTTAATTTGTTGTTTCAACGAACTTTTAGACATTGACGAATGTACTTGGTTATTGCCACAATGATTGAATAATAATTGTGAGAATAACTAGAGTACATTAATCAATAACACTCAATTTATTCAGCCAATAACTTAGTTTCGTATATTTAATAAATACTGTTAATTGTGGCAGCAACTCACGTTCTTGATTTCGTAGATGACAAGCAATTACCTTGGTTTATCGTGACAACGTACAGATTTCATTAAAACAATGTACACATGTTGTTAATATAGAGTAATATATGATTATTGAATAGATGTACACTGATTGTTGTGCCAACGAATGCATTAATCAATCTACTACTGCCTTTAATTCCCACAAACAATGCGTTAATTGTGACAATAATCGTGGTTGTTGAGACAATAAATGTTTTGCTTGACCATTTGAAATGTAACGGCTTTTCCTTATCGTGATACCCCTAGCTTCTCTGTGTTACTATTGTTTAAAAAAGAGTTCTTTGTTAAACAATGCTGTTACCTCTACCGAAGTGCCGAAAAATAATTGCATTTTGTTTCCAAGTGTAGTCCGTAGTAGAAGGAAGATAAGGATAAGATATTACTTATTTTTTATATTTGAATAAAAGTAAGTTTTTTCTGATAAGGTAAATACGGGAGAACATTCTAATTAAAAATAAACTTGTCAGTGTCTTATGTTTGTAAGTGTTTACTTTTAATATTGTCTTGTGATGTTATTTATAAGATGAACTAAAAATTAATTTTCGAATCCTGAATGAAAAAAATAATTAGTATTTTTGAAAATTTAAACGCAGAATAAAATATTACAGTATTATCGAGGGTCTGACGTCCCTGAGAACTTCTATAATGATTATTTTAATAAGTCACAGGGGTGAAAAAGAGAAAATTTAGTATGATTCTTTTATTTCAAATATACTATTCAAAAGAAACTTTTTGTTTATTCTAGGGGACTTTCAGCCCTCAGTAATAATGTAGTCTTTTATTCTGCGGTTAAATTTTTCAAAAATACTTATTAGTTTTCTCAGGATTCCAAAAAAATGAATGCGTTTAAAAATAATTCGATTGAAATTTTGCCCCTGGGCTCTCAAAAATGATTAAAGTGTTATACATTTTTGAAATCACCATTTCAAACACTTTTAAATGAGCTGTCACATGATGTACTTTCCCATTAAAAAAATCAAAGTTACGCTTGTCACCTGAAGAGGGATCGTGTAAAGTTCGAAACATTGATGTTATAATATACTTTGATAATTTTTAAATCGACCTGTCTGAGCGTTTTGCTTATAAAGGTTAAGGACAAAAAAGGGGATTTAAAAAATTATTATTAATCAATTAATATGATAAATTGGGCTAATGCATTCAGTAATTATTAATATAAAATACGTTCATAGTAGGAATGAACGAAACTGATTGTAACAATGAATAGAATTGCTTGTAAGAATAACCGTATTTATTGTGCCAATGAACGGAATTAATTGTAACAATAAACGGAAATAATTGTAGAAATAAACGAAATACGTTAGGAGAAATAACACTGTTATTGGCACAACGAATGGTCTTCGTCGGTCAATTAACGACGTTGTTGTTTCAATAAATAGTGTTCGTTGACTCAATGAACAGAGTTCGTAATATCAATAAAGTGAGATTATGGTATACATAATGAATGTTCGTCCATTCAATAAACGTAATACATTGGCTCAACTAACGAAAATAATGAATTGATGAACATCGCTTTGTTGTTCCAATAAAACCAAGAATTGGACAAATTTTAAGAATTGCGTTTGTTGTCTGAATTAACATTTTTATTGATATTACGTACCTTTTTCGTTGAGTGTACTCTTCTCCATACACGGACACCTAAAAAGGCTTGTGCGTCGCTGTTTACTGTGTCTTCTCAGCGCTTGCTTGGCTTTCCAACCGGTCGCTTTGCCTGCATTCTAGCATTCAGTGCTCTCTTTGGTAGCCTTTCCTCTCCCATTCTTATCACATGTCCGGCCCATTGCAATATTTGTATTCTAATGAAGTCAGACAGGGGTGTTTTCTTATAAAGTTTATAAAGCTCGTTGTCGTATCGATTTCTGAAGATTTCGTTTTCCCTCACAGGTCCTAGTATTCTCCTCAGTACTTTCCTTTCGAATGTGTCGAGTTTGTTGTTGGATGTTTCTTTCAGGACCCATGTTTTACTGCCATAGCATGCTATTGGTCGAATTAAGGTTTTATAGATTCTCATCTTTGTGTTTCGGTGGACATTTTTAGACCGAAATATATGGGAGACGGCAAAATAAGCTCTGTTTGCCTGCGTTATACTCTTTCGTATTTCTCCATCTTCTGATCCGTCGGCATTTCTACTCCCAGGTATGTTAACTTTCCAACCGTTACACATACCTTGGTATCAACATAAGCAGCCAATGGGACCGCTGAAGTGAAATAAAACAATGCATAGAAAAGGCGAGATCAGTGTTCATAATGATGAAGTCTTTTTTCAGAAGTCACGATTTACCACTTGTTGCCAAAATCTCTATTATCAAATGTGATGTATTTCTACGCTATTATATGGAATATAGGCCTGGACATTTCCGAAGTTTCTTTAAGAAAACTAGAGGCACCGAGATGTGGTGTTTTTTTTTCAACTGGGTGGATCGTGTAACTAATGTTGAGGTTCTACATAGAATGGGCAAGAAATGCGAGATTAATACCATCAAAGAGCGAAAACTAGAATATATTGACCATGTTATCATGAATGAACAGAGATAAGACTTCTAAGACTTCTTGCAACTTATTCTTCACAAGGTATTTGGAAAGCGAGGATCGGGGAGAAGAAGAATATCTTCGCTTCAAAATCCGAGAGAAAGTGGTTCAATACATCGAAAAACCAGGCTATTCCGAATAGCAGCAAACAAAGGTAGAATAGTCATGCTGATTCAAAAAGAATTGTCGGATATTTCTTAGCCACGATAGTCGTTTCCCTCCTAGCCCCCACTTTCCCTCGACCTTTCCTTTCACTATTAGTTAAGCATATTGGTACTTATTGTTTCTCAGTATGTGGCCTAGGTATGATATTTTTGATATAAATAATTACTGAGGATCTGCTGATTAAATTAGATATCTTAGCAAAAAATGGACAAGGTGGACCTCTGCACAGACCTGAGCTCCAAATAGACCGCCTATTAAGACGATAAAGAATACACAAATAGTTGTGTTTCTAGCTTTCAAGAAGTTATTAGCGAAAGGGGAATCCATATAGATAGAATATGCCACAGAGATAATAACACCAACATTTGCACATCCAAAAGGTTAAGGAGCTAAATTATAGAATATGTAAGCTCACTATGAGCTTAAAAATACTAATATTCTAGCATGTACATACATAATATGTGTAGTCAGAATACATCCACTAGCCATAATAAAGTTTTTGGTATCTACATAGATCTTTGATATCTTTATGGTGCAGATTAAGGAAATGACAGGGTTTGGTACAAATGTCTCAATGTACCAAGGTGACAACGTGTCTGAATTAAAGAAAAAAACCTAGCATTTTACGTCTTTACTGCTCTTGAGTTCTGTTCACTGATGAAAAAATGTTTTAAATCCAAGGAAAATAAAGTGAGCAATTTATCTGACACTCTTTTATTTTTAATGTTCGATTCAAAAAAGTTCATTCGTTGTGAACGATACAAATAGGTTTTTAAATGACTACAGTATAAGGAGTTTGTATATGTAGTCCTTTGTCTTTTTCTTTCTCTGCCTTTGATCAGAACGACGAGCATGTTCTTGTCTTTGTGTAACTTTGACCTTAACTGCCTGAATGTGTGTGTAGTTTATTCTGTCTTTTATAATATTTTATAATTTCATGTTTGTTGAGATGTTGCAAAATTTTAACTATTTACAATGGGAAATAAGCCACAATATTATTAAAAAATGATTTTTATTAACGTTTCGACGCCCAAATCGGGTGCCGTTGTCAAAATACAAAATACTACTAACATAAACAAAAATTTTGTTGCTTAGTAAAAAAAAATTCTTCTAATGATTTATTTAATTTGACTCATTTATATCGGCAATTCAGATACATGTGATACATTTTAAAGTAGAAGACTTTAAAATGATATTGCCAATATTTATGAGTTGCGTTCCTGGGACGACTTTAATGAAAGATAGTTCAATCGATTACATGAAATCAACTCCAACTCAAGAATATCCATCACAAAAAAATCATATACCCTATTCCACGAACATACGCCTGTTTTGGAATACTTCGACAACGAATATTTTACTGTGCAAAATAAGAAGAACGAAAGTTAATTGCAAATTACATTGTTGTTTATTGGAATAATTATTAGCGCCATTTACTTTCGTACTTCTTATGTTACACAGTAAAATATTCGTTGTCGAAATAATCCAAAACAGGCGTATGTTCGTGGAATGGCCCATAGCATGTGATCTGTCTTTAAAAAGACAACCACATGCAACGGTGACATTAAAATTCTCGCGTTAGAGATCTCCTAGTAAATCACGACGGAAAACCAGGAAAAACTCGTGATACTATCCCGACATCGTAAGTATTTGGTCTTACATTTAATTTACTCTCAAAATTAATATCAAATTCTGACTTTACTATAGTTTTGTTTAAATTATAAATAATATCAATAATACATGGATATATAAGTATGTAATACTAAAATATAAAATATGCACTAACTCGACTATTGACTTACTAATTGTGGTATTTTCTTTCTATTGACTTCCTCTTTCAATATGGGTATCCACATCCTACTGCATTCCACCGAGGAATTTGCGACACAATTGTTCCGTTTAGCATAATTAGAGCCGCTTCTTTGATTTTTCTCTTTTTACTATCTGTTTCTTTCAGGACTATACTTGAATCTCTCCACTGAACTCTATGTTCATTATCCCATGCGTGTTGACATATTTGAGATCTATCAAACTCTCTATTTTTAATATAAGATTGATGTTCACTTATTCTAACGTTTAATGGTCTTGATGTTTCACCTATATAAAACTGTTCGCATTCACAAGGTATTTTATAAATACAATTCTTTGTCCTTTCTTGTTCATTGTTAGGTTTAGTTTTAGATAGAATAGATCTCAATGTGTTGGTTGTCTTGAATGTTGTTGAAATGTTGAATTTATTTCCTATTGTTTTAAGTTTCTCGGATAGTCCTTTTATGTATGGTATTGATATTTTCCTCGTATTATTTCTTGTGAATGTTGTAGGATCCCGTTCTATGTTGTTCTGTTCCATTCGATCCAATCTTGACAATTCCTTACAATTCCTTATTTATAAACGATAAAGGATAATCATTTTTTAATAAAACAGATGTTAAGAATTGTTTTTCTTCTAAAAATGAATTTTCCTTAGAACAAGTAATTTTGGCTCTATCATATAAGGATTTTATGATTCCCTTTTTAACGTTGATGTTGTGATTTGATTTGTAATTGAGATATCTGTTGGTATGTGTTGGTTTTCTATACACTTGAGTCTCATATCCAGTATCCTTCTTTGAGATTAAAACATCGAGGAAAGGCAGGGTGTTATTATATTCCTTTTCCATTGTTTATTTTATTATATTATGTTTCTTGTTTTATTATATATTTATTATATATTTATATTATTTTATTATAATAAAAATTTTGTATTTATTTTAATAACTTATGTAACAAATTTTTCTTAGAATCTGCCCCTCTATTGAATTCTAGGGATATTTTTAATAAAATAATTTTATAATTTTAACTCCCGAGAAGGGGTGACATCCACCCCCAGAGTAAAAGAGCAAGTTGACACCATGTCACCTTTGTTCCTTGAGATATCCTCTAACCACTCACCAATTTTCATACAAATCGATGGAGGTTCAACGAAATCGGAGGTAATAGCTCATATCCACCTTCAGTGACTGCACTAACTCTTCTTTAAATATTAAGATGTCAATTTGTGATTTTATTGTGGTACTCAAATGACCATTTAAGTGAATGCATTCATGCACGAATGATGTATTTTAGTCGTCTTTATTTTGTACCAGATTTTCAGCTTCTTTAATAATTTCTTCATTGCTTAATTTTGGCAAATCTGTTAATAACACGAAAACGTTGATTAATAAGTCGATAAGATTCCAGACGTCTATTTAGGTCTCTTATCAAAGTGTCGATTATAATATAGAATGTGTGAATTTTCATCTCATCACTAGCTAAAAAGTTTAGTTCATCATCGGCCCCCTCGTCAAATTGAATTTTCCTTTTTTCTTTCTTATTTCTTTATATGTTTTATTTGGGCACAATTTTTTGGCTTCATTGCGGTAAAGTAATTTGACAGAGCTTCATACTCTTTAATGACAGAACCCAGATCCATAATTTTTATATACAAATATTTTTTGTACAGTATTTTTGCCGCCCTCTCATAATACGCCGCCCTAGGCAACTGCCTATATTGCCTAATGGATAAAGCAGCTCTGGTGATAGGAGTCAGATCAGAATTCGCTCAGCGATACTTTATGACATATTTACGTCGGTTATTTATTTTTTTGAGATGAGAACGTGGTCAACTAGATTGGCTTATTGTACATCCTCCTCTACTTCTTCTGGATAAGACCTGATGGGGTATAGGTAGGCAAAATATGTCTGTTAAGGGGTTTCATACTGGTTCTAGGGAGAATGACAATGGAAATATAATTTATGATTCAGACGTAAACATATATGTAAACTGTTGTCAGAAGCTATTGTTCGTCCGCTATAACTTTTCCCATGCGTCACGATTCATTTTCAAACAAATTCAGTCAAAACATAAAGTTAAACGAACGTCGATGTGTATATACATTTTGTATACTATATACTATATACTACACACATCGGCGTATGTTTCACTTTATGTTTTGACTTAATTTGATTGAAAATGGATCGTGACGCATGGGAAAAGTTATAGCAGACGAACAATACTAATCACAAAACTTAGCTTAATTACTTGTTTTAACACATTAAACGTCACATGAGTTGTATTTAACTCACACCCCGTTTGGCCCAGGCGTTATGTGAGTTAAATATAATTCACAATAACATTGAGATTCTAAATTTGGAGCCTGAAGGCCAAAACAAAAATTTTTAATTGGGCGGTTAATGTGTTAATCATCCGTTTCAAAAGGTTTTATTATTTTTATCAAACTTAATTGATATGACTGCCGTTGACTTTTCAATTTTAAAATAAAATGGAACATGGCATTGTGCAAAATTATAATTAACGACAAATACTTAAAAAACGGTTCATGGTGCATTACTTTTAACTAATAGCATATAGAAAATAGGTAGCGAAACTCATATTCTATTAATGCCTTTTAGAAATTTACTGCAAATGACAACATTGTTGTTTACACGATTAGTGGTCCCTGTTGGCCAAGACGACCCTTTGTATACACCCCTCGTACCTATTTACAAGGAGAAGGCCCAACAATCGTATAAACTCCGGTGATCTAATGTCATTGGGGTCCATAAATTTCCTTTACCTTATCAAAATATATGTAATATACACTGGGAAATGTATTTCTGTTTTTATCCGATAAGTTCTTACACATTGATACTAAAATTCAAATCGTGTGAGAAGTCATAAAATAATAAATTTCTTCTTCTTATTTCGCCGTCTCCTTTCAAAGGTTGGCGATCCAAATGGCAATAGTAGCTTTGGAAAATGCTGCACGAAAAATTTCTGCGTATGATCGGTCAAACCATCTTCTCAGATCTTTCAGCCAAGAGTTTTAGCGTTTTCCTACTGATCTTTTGCCATGTACTTTACCTTCCAATATGATTTGAAGTAATTCATATCTTTCACCTCTCAACACATGGCTTAAATATTGGATTTTTCTTTCTTTAAAATAATAATAAAAAAATCAAATCCCAATCAAATGGCAGATAAGTCAAAAAACGTTGAATTGCCACCGCGAATATTAATATTTTTCCTGATTTAAAATTTTTATTATATCAATATAAGACACAAAATACTTTTTATCGCCAACCGTCACTAAAGTCATTCATTATTGTACTCATTTGCCGCCATTTGCGGCAGTAAAGTAACACTTTATTGTACTGAAAAAAGAATTTTACTTTACCTGCCGCGATTAATCAAATCAACTGAGATTGAATGTAAATGGTCGATGGCAGTAATCGATTATTTATTTGAGTGACCTTAAAATTTATTTACTTTAATTATTCAAAATATTGTACAAAATTTACGTTATTATTAATTAAATTTATGTCAGAAAATGAAATTCTGTAGTATTTTGCAATTATATTTATAAAACATAAATCACAACTTTACAGATAATTAGGTATTCAATATTGATACCTAACAACCATCGATTAAAAATCGAAGTCGCCCATCATGCAAGCAAGACTGTCGTTACTGTCATACGAAATTTTTATTGTGTGTAAAAGTAAAAGAATTCTTAAATCTTTTAAGTTTCGTATTAATGCGAATATGGTATGAAATGGTGTTTTTGTTAATTCTATTATATATAGGACGGTGATAGATATGTAGGTACTGATAATTTGTTAGCAAATATATCTATTTAGATTGTCTACTATTTATCACGGCAAATCAACTTCGCTGCGGCAGGCTACACTACACTCCATAAACAATGGCGTAACTATTAACGGTATTTTTAATTTTTGGTATTTTACTTTAAGTATTAAAATTAGTATATTATTTAAATATAAATACGATAAAATTGTTTAAAACATATTTATTTCGTTGAAATCATGGTAATAGAAGTATAACTTCTTTCGTGCGTACAAAGTACACACACTCATTTTTCATTAGAAGGATGTAATTAAGTAAGTGTTAATGTTTTTTATGATTGGCGATAAAATTTTGTATGCACCACGTCAGTAAAGACTCTTGATCGAACTCGTCTGTTATTCGCCTTGCTCGCTACGCTCGCTCGGCTCATAATATCAGACTCGTTCGATAAAGAGTCACTTTACTGACTTGGGCCTGTTACTACATATGGACTGGAGACCATGGCCTTTACAAAGAAAACCTTAGAGCAGCTCAGTACAACTCAAAGAGCGATGAAGAGGGCCATGCTAGGGATTATTCGAAATATCGACATTCGTGAAAGAACAAAGATTACTGATGTCGCAGAACGTATAGCAAGGCTCAAGTGGCAATGGGTCGGACATGTTGCCCGAGATAATCCCGAAAAATGGACACAGAGACTAACAAACTGTAGACCAAGAGAGAACAGGCGAGGAGTAGGCAGACCGCAGAAGAGGTGGGCAGATGATATCAAACAAGTCGCGGGCAAACAGTGGATGAGAATTGCCAAGAGTAGAAATCGATGGAAGCAAATGGAAAAGGCGTCTGTCCAGCAGTGGACCAACACAGGCTGAAGAAGAAGAAAAAGACTGATTTGGTATATAAATAACTATTATCACATTCATTTATTGCTCCATTATCAAGACTCCATAATTTGCATAATTCTTGGCATGTTATTACTGACTACGAAAACAATGGTATATTAAAAATGCTATTTATTTTTAGAAGGAGTTTAGGGATATCCTGGTTGTTTAATCTCAAATATTGATCATTCATATATTCGTAATTAAACAATATAAAATCACACCCCGTATATCAAAGCAAAGTTATTGTTATTGTACATCACGAGTACGCTCCAGTAAAATTCGGTGCGTGAACAATATTTTTGGCTAGGGCACACTAATTATACTGACTAAATAAAATCCTTTGTTCGTTGGTCGCGTGGGCTATGACCCAATTCATTTTGACACCAAGAGAGAACATACATTTAGAATCACTCATTCGAGTCAATTTAACCAGTCAAGATGTGGCTTTAAGTATATTCATTCGATTCACTTTAAACAATTAACATGTACTCTTATAGATGATTATCAATTTAACAGTCAAACCAATCGCGCAGTGAGGCTCCGTCAATCAGTAGAATTTTAAGGCCTCCCGGGTAGAGTGTGTAGTTAGAGAAATAAAGTTTCATCTTTAATTTGGTGTTCCACTATCGGCGATCCAGGGTACATCTTTGCCGATAGTATACATGGTCCTTCGAGCCGGATAGCTAACATACTAACAGTTTTCCCACATAATTTTCAGATAGTTGGTACTTGAATGAGAGAAAAGGGGCGACGTTTAATAATTATATGTAAAATTTGAGCTCTATGAATTAACTATTTAGAAAACATCATAATATATTACAGCTGCCAAAGTAAATAAATTGTGTATGATACGTTGTGTTAACACTACTTGCATCCATGAAAGTTGGCCACCGTCCTGGTTAACATGGGTAGAACCTGTTGATACAACTGTACTTGGACGAATAATAGGTGACAGGATCAAAAGAGCTTCCAAGTGTTGAGCGCACAGCGGCCAAGTAGACTTGAATAGGTGAACGTAAATACTGAGTTTTGATTTGAAATAAATTTTATTGTCGTAAATGTGATCGTTAACAACTAATATGTCTTAAAGAATTAAAAAAAAAAACAGTATTACAAAAAACCAAAAAAGCATAAGTATCTACAACTAAAGGTGAAAACCTAGATTCCTGCTCGCAGTTTTCATAGCAGTCTGAATATTGGGGTTTTTTAACAAATTTGTGTACCATGCTAAACCTGTGCTAAACCATGATCTGCATCTTCGCCATATTCGGCCTTCAATATGGAAAACATGTTCTAATATTTTTATGGGGTAATAGGCTAGCAATTTTGAATTCTGGAAAAATGAGATTAAACTTGTACAAATTTTGATTGTTCTCTACGTCAATATCTACTCTATAATTCTGTTGTCCTCGTACCAGTATCTTTATTTGTATAAAATATAAATAACTTCGGTTTAATCAAATAATACATTCTTTTCAGTGTAGATTTTATTTTGTGTGGTCATTGTGTCACCAAGATAAATGTAGTAGTGAGATTTTTTAACGCCTGTGACTAATTCCTGTCACTGCTGTCAAGGATTATGTTGATTTGAATAGTCGTCATAACTGAATCTTTTTAATTTCGTTTTTTTTTCTCGTATTCGGAAGCTATCCAATCTTAGCGGTAGTTTTCATAGAATAAAGTAAAGACTGAATGAAAAACAGTTACTTTTTTAAACACTTTAAATTTCATTACTATTGGTATGCCCGTATGGAATGATATGGAAAAATAAATAATATAAATATGGCAAATGAAGGGAAGGAGAGATTATACAGTGATGAGCGCGATAATAACCGGAAAAATAAACCAAAAGATGGAAAACATAATACATTGTGAAATAATAAGAGATGAAACTAGTAGAGGTGGAAATTATCGATATAAACGTATAAATTAAGATTACATTACATAGCTTCCCACCTTTAAACGTCTGTTACAGTGAAACAAAAAGAAAGAAGAACTTCTGTTGGAGTGAAAGTAAAGAGAAAGATAAACTCAAATAAAAGTAAGGAAAAGAAAAGTAACTAGATGTAGATAAGAATGAAGAGAGAGAGTGAGGTGGCTTCTACGTTGAGAAGCCGAAGTAGGAAAAATTGAGGATAGAAAGAAAATACTACTTTGCAGTAGAATTAGAGTAGGGGAGCTGATTAGATGAAAGAAGTTGTGGAGAGGGGAATTAAAAGGGATAGAAGTAGAAGTATGAAGAGACAGGGGCAAACTAAATGGAGTGACTAGCAAGAGATGCAAGAGAACAACTTGACACTCAAGGATGGATACGGCTCGTTTGCATGCCTGTCGACGGACAGTAGCTCAAAGTAGATGCTGATGACTAGGAAAGGTATATACTAAGATAAGAATAATGTTCTGAAAATGCATAAAGATGAATAACTGCTAAATAAGAACAAATTGAATAAACCTAACAAATCATGGGCGCCAAGAAAATGATCTTCGATCACTCTCCCAGGTATCTTACACTGCTGTCAAATATTAAATATATGAAATCAGTAATAATGAACATAAAGGAATAATAAAAATAAATGATATACAAAATAAGTAAATATTTATTAAAAATAACTACTAGATTTTTTGACAATCTCTGAGTTACACAAAGTGCATATCATGTGACTCTAAAATGACAAAGTTATACATAAGTTATATCTAACTAAGATAACAACAATAATGTTACCTGTTACAAAATTACATAAGTACCTCTTACTTACATATAGGGTACAACTCACATGAGATTTCTACCAAATGGTTATAGTACGCTTGGTACGTACAACTAAATTAAAACCTGAAAAATATTGAAAATATATAAATAAATAGGCACAGGCCTGACGAAGAGAAAACACAATGATGAATTAAGCAAAATTACTTAATAAAAGTTACAGAAATGAAGCTAAGATAAATACCGAAACGATGACCTAAATTAACCGAACAAATGGAATAAAGCGAATAAACAAATAAATATTTGGGAAACAAGCAATTAATATTACAAAATAAATATCAAACCGATAATAAAGTATAAAACCCTAATTGTCTAGACCTGATTACCTTGTGCACACAAGTAACTTACCATAGATACAATAGTTTGGGAACCAAATATTAGTATACAAATATGTCATATAAAAAAACAAAGGTAAACTATATCTGAAAAAAAATTATAACATAGTGCATTAAACCAAATGTCTGAAATGTAAAACCAATAGTTATTCAAAGCACAACACTAAATGTTCCCAAACAAACTCATTCATCGAACGATTTCCTAAAGAGGTTGCGGTTGCATCCTCGAAAATGAGCACCAGGATGGTGCGATCCCATGACTCCTGTAGGACCAGGTACCAAAACAAAAAGAAGCCGGAATGCCCCAAAAAAGCTTATTTCCCCAAGTGACTACTGCCAGTGACTTATGGCTGGAAATTGGCCTCTCGGTGTTTCGAGGTGTTTTTAAGTTTTCACATGGGTGGCGTGTGATACGATGGTTTTATGCAGAAATCCCATTGTATTGATTCCTTCCAAAGACTTCTGAAGAAGTTTGGTGATCCATCCTCCGAAATTCACACATTTTAACTAAAACGAGCTCTAACCTCTAAATTTGATCTTCACACGCCACCCATCCATGCTCGTTGAATCTCCAACCACAAGTGAAAGCTCACGTTCTTTTCGTCTCACAAGGACGACCTCAGAACACGAAGCCATATCCGTTATGGCGTCATAAAATAAATATTTTTAAGATATAAAAGAAAATAATAGTTATAAATGGGAATTACGAGCAAATTAGAGAAATTTAATTAAGCGATCAAAAGAAAATAATTTAAAAAATATTTAAAGAGCTAGTTCCGTAACGTGAACCGTTACAACAGGAGGATTTTATAAAAATTCTCCTGTCACAGTGACAGTTGTCATACTTCTCCGATACATCTAAAGGTGGGAAACTATGTAATGTAATGTTAATTTATACGTTTATATCGATAATTTCAACCTCTACTAATTTAATCTCTTGTTACTTTACAATGTATTATGTTTTACATCTTTTGCGTTATTTGGCCGGTTATTAGCGAGCTCATCACTGTATTATATTACATGGTATGTATATCTTTAGTGGTGTGCCAAAACTTGATATAGTGGGTTCGCTAAAGTCAGACACAACTGGCTAGTGATTATAGTAAGTAATTTTGCCAATTTGGTAAAATTGGCAAAAAAACAATTACTAAATAGTTCTATCTATCTATCTATCTATCTATCTATCTATCTATCTATCTATCTATCTATCTATCTATCTATCTATCTATCTATCTATCTATCTATCTATCTATCTATCTATCTATCTATCTATCCATCTATCTATCTATCTATCTATCTATCTATCTATCTATCTATCTATCTATCTATCTATCTATCTATCTATCTATCTATCTATCTATCTATCTATCTATCTATCTATCTATATAATTAGCCTTCTTCGGTCCATCTTTGGACATAGGCCTCCCCAATCCTTTTCCATTCTTCTCTGTCTGTCGCTACAGTTATCCAATTAGAGCCCACGTGCTGCTTTACATCATCTGCCCATCTGATTTGTGGCCTTCCTCTGCTTCGTTTATATTCCCACGGTCTCCCATTTATGAGAATTTTGTTCCACTAGTCTTCTTTTTGTCTTATAGTGTGTCCGCAAATCTCCATTTCAAGTTTGCAACTTTTTGTCTAACATCCCTGAATTTGGTTTTCTCTCTTATCCACTCGTTTCTCTTTTTATCCATTATTCTTATGTGCAACATTTGCCATTCCATTGTTCTTTGCGTTTTCATGATCTTGTCCATGTTTTCTTTTGTAAACGTCCACGTTTGAGAACCGTAAGTGAGAACAGGGAGTACGCATTGATTGTATACCTTGGTCTTAAGATGTTGTGGATATCTTTTGTTTTTAAGGATATAGCTTAGTTTTTCAATGCCGCCCATGCCAGTCTAACTCGTCTTTTGATCTCTGCTGTTTGGTTTTCCTTGTTAAGCTTTATAATTTGACCCAGATATATATAATCGTGAACTTGTTCTATTGCATCTTGTCCGATCCTCATTGTGATGTCCTCATCTGTATTTGTTATGATTTTGGTCTTGCTGTAATTCATATTAAAGCCTATCTTTCCGGCTTCTATGTCCAGTTGTTTCATCATTTCAAACAATTCTTCTTTTTTTATCGGTTATCAATACGATGTCATCGGCGTACCTTAGGTGGTTCAATCGTTGTCCACAAATTTTTATACCTTTTTCTTCTCATTTTAATCTTTTAAAGATATCTTAGTTATATCTTATAACTAGAGCTCGGGAAATATGCAAAATGCATATTAAGTGCATATTTGCATATTTTGGATAAATTTTATAAGTGCATATGCATTTATTAAAAGTGCATATTTTGAGTTATTTACGAAAAACCGCTATGCATTTTTTCACGAAACATCAAAATTTTTGATCTTTGATAACTTAAAAATTATTTATTTATTTTAATAACTTTATATAACAAATTTTCCTTAGAATTTGCCCCTCTATCATTTGTGGGGTTATTTTAATTAGGATTTTAGACGCTGTACGAATTATATCCTCAATACGATATATTTTAATTTTTCTCGACATTTTCCTCTTGAGTTGAATCAATTAAAGTGTTGTTCGAGGATTAACCCTTAAACGCCCAAGGGTGGGTAAAAAATGTCCACCTAATGCGTATTCCCTTGTAACATATTTATTACGTGTTTAAATTTTTTTAAAAACTATTTATATTTAAAAAGACCGCCCATTATCGAATGTTAATTTGGTTCTACCAATATTTTTGAAAATAAAAGCAGCATCTTGAGTTAAATATGGATGGACATAAAAAGTACACCCTTGGCAAAACTTGTTACTAAAGGTTTCTATATAATTTCTCGTTGGTAGGAAGATAATCCATATAATTATCGATGTATAATTACATAATCTACATAATTATCCGCCAATGAGGAGGCTGAAAGAAAGAATATGGAGAAAATCGGCAAATTTGAATTACTGGCTTTTACTGGTATGTTAATTTTGATGTACATTTTAATTTTGTTGTAAGGTTTGTAAATTGTTTATATTAATATTTTAGAAGATGCTATGTTTATTAAGCATAAGATTCTTAAGTTTAATCCATTTTCAACAACTCTAAATAAATATTTTAACTATTTTCGAGGTGGACATTTTTTACTCACCCTTGGGCGTATATTTAACCTAAAAAAGGTTGGGCGTTTAAGGGTTAAGGAGATAAGCCCAAAAATCTAAACTATGTCACTTCGAAAGCTCGTACATTTCTCGTAATTCCGCTGCAAAGATCAACTCAAATATCTCTCTTTTTATGTTGGGAGGGGGCTGCATCAGCCCCCACAAAAATATTAAATTTCTGCCCAGTGTAACGAGCCCAAAATTTTTAATCTACGGTATATGAAATCTGATAAATAGCTCGTAATTTAGCTCTATTTGTATCTTAATCTCTACAAGGTGTGGGGGGGGGCAGCTCAACAGGGGTGAAATATAAAGAAGTTTTTCCGCGTATAAACAATTATTATCAAATAGAGGGCACAGTTTTTTTCTAGAAAATTTAGAAAGACATTTAATAATAATACATGAATATAGTTTTAACTTTAATAACAATATAATAAAGAATGATGATGATGAATATAAAGAATACATGAATATGATGATGTAGAAATTTCAATAAATATTTTTGTGACTTTAGCATAATAGTTATTTATGATATAAATGTTAAAAGTACAATTTTAAGGCACGCATGTGAAAGTTTGCAGAATGAGCGAAGCGAATTCTGCAATTCACATTACAGTTTAAATTAAATTTTAAAAAACTTTTTAAACCACCTTTTTCAAATTGCGTAAGTTGTACTATTAATATTGATGTTAATAAATGAAATATAAATATTTTGACGTTGTACAATTTGACAATTCACTTTTAACTCCAGTGCCTTAAAAATTTTAAAGCACTAGTGCTTTAAAGTAGCATTTTTAACGCTCCTATGGAGTGCTAAAAATTGCATTTTTAACACGGTTGTAGAAAAAATAAATTAAATACTTTCAATACAAAGATTACTGCGTTTTTTATTTATATGCATAAAAGCATATTTTAGTGCATATTTCAACTGTTTTTTGTGCATATTTGCATGCATATTTTAGGGTTTTTAAGTGCATATTTCCCGAGCTCTACTTATAACTAAATAGTTAATAATCATTAGTAAATAGTTAGTAATTTTGCCATTGGCAAACAACAAAAAAATTGCCTAATCAAATCAGTAACCAGTTGTGTCTGAGTTTAGCGAACCGACTATAAGGGTGATTTTTGCCAAAAATGTGATTATTTATTTGATATGCTATTTAGTAACATTACGTAAAGTACTTGAAATTGAGAATGACAATATAATATGATGTCCTGTGATAATTATTACGTAGGGAAGAACTTGATATCTAACTTGATTTCTTATGTTGACACTATGGTTTTCCGCTGTATTTTATTTTTTGCCTTCTCTTTCTAGTCTGTAATTTCCATCGATCCTATATCTTCCTGAAGCTCATCTTGCCATCTTTTTTTTGGTCCAGCTCGTCTCCTTGCCCTAACTGGTCTTCTTAGAAGTACCTTTTTTGGCATTCTTGCCCTATCCATTCTCTCGGCATGACCTGCCCACCTGAGTCTTTGTGCCTTTGTTTATTTTTTTATACTTAGTTCCTTGTAAAGCGTCCATAATTCTTGATTAGTTATTCTTTGCCAGAAGTCTTTCGTATCTTACCCCTGAAAATAGCTCTCAGTTTCTTCTCTTCCCACCTCTCTATCATTCCTTTTTCAGTTTTACTTAGCAGCCATGTCTCATACCCGTAGGTGACTGTTAGTCTTATTACGGTTTTATATATTATGGTTTTCGTCTTTCTCGACACGTACCTACTTTGATTGTAATTGGTTTTTTAAACTGCCGACCTTTCGGTTACCAATTGCTATCCTTCGCTTTAGTTTATTTTGCTCGTGCCTTTTTCGTCTATTATGACCACTAGATATAAAAAGTACTTTACTCTTTTAAATTTATACTATTTTTCATCGAACACTGTTAACTTTAGCATATCTTCAGGTTCTCTTTCTGTGTTTCCTAGCACCATGTATTTAGTTTTTTCTTCATGTTTTTCACGGCCGAATCTCTGCCTTTCTCACTAATCTTCTCATGATTCTCTCTAATTATACAGGCCAACAAAACAAATTTTTTATAAAACTTTTCTTACAAATTTATGTGAATCCTATCGACGCTTGAAAGGTAAAATATATAATACGCTACTTTTTATAAAATAGACTTTATACAGGGTGTTTCATTAATAATAATTTTCCATATAGTAACTGAAGAAACCTTAGCACAAAATACGAAGATTTGACCTAAAACACTTAAATAAAATGTGGTCCCTTACTAAGTTACAGGGTGTTTTATCTAAAAATTTAAAAACTGTTTTTGCTCAGCATTTTAAACTACGTATCCTTTTCATACTTGGCAGGAAGTGCAACTACTAGACACCCTAATAAATTATGATAAACAAACGTTTCTAGCTGCTACCAGAGGCGTACGACAGGGGATGGTGAATGGTTGACCTTTCTCAAATTCTACGCCACTGGAGGAATTACTATTTTAGTGCCATTTTTAGATTCTCCAATACTTTCTACGTAAATAATATACTCTTTATTGGTAACGATAAAGTCATTCGTTTTCGAGATATTTGCAGTTAAATATGAAACGGCACAGTTATTTTGATTAATTTATGATATGATTCATATGATTAAAATTTAAAAATTATTTGTACCAAGTACTTTAAAACTATTTGTCGTATCCTTGTCATACTTGGCAAAAAGTGTAGGTACTGTACACCCTACTAAATTAAGATAAATAAACGTTTCTAGCTACTACCAGAGGCGTACGACAGGGGATAGTAGCTGGTTGACATTTCCCAAATTCTACGACACTGACGAAATTGCCACTTTAGTGTAATTTTTTGATTTTGCAATACTTTTTATGTAAATTAGATACTCCTCATTCGTAACGAAAATATGATTAGTTTTCGAGATATTTAAAATTAAAAATGAAGCCACACAATACATTAATCAAAATAACCGTGTCGTTTCATTTTTAACTTCAAAGATCAAGAAAACTAATGACTTTATCGTTACGAATGAAGAGTATATTATTTTCATAGAAAGTATTGGAGAATCCAAAAATTGAACTAAAATAGCAATTTCGCCACTGGCGTAGAATTTCGAAAGGGTCAAACATTCACTTTCCCCCGCCGTACGCCTATGGTAATAGAAAGAAACATTTGAGTAGCTATACTTTCTACCAAGTATGAAAAGGATACGTCGAATAGTTTTAACATGCTGAGCAAAAATAATTTTCAAGTTTTTAGATAAAACACCCTGTAACTCAGTAAGGAACCACATTTTATTTAAGTGTTTTAGGTTAAATCTTCGTATTTTGTGCTAAGGTTTCTCCAGTTACTATATGGACAATTATTAATGAAACACCCTGTATACCATTAGATTCAGTGAATTTTTCTACATATGTATAAAGGAGATTTAGGCTGTTTGAACTAGTTTTTTGGCGTATTAAACATTTTATTTTTGGGATAGTTTTGAAAGCAGCTATATCTTATGCGCCAAATTTTAATCAAAGAATATGATATCAGTCGTATAATACACCCACCACGTTTGATTCTAGCAAATAAGTTAATTTTACTTTCAGGTATTAGAGCCTTAAAGTCGTGTTAGTCATTTCATATGGCAGAATATTTTTGCATTGTGGTGCTTAAAACAGTTTTGATTACATCAGTTACGGGTGCAGGTGGCGTATTATACATTTTATCTGTTTAAAATAATATCAAGCGTGCTACATTATCCACTTCGAAGACGGTCTCTCCAAAAATAAAAGGCATTTTAAACAATTACCCTTTGTTTTCTATGATAAAAAAATACGCAATGTTAATGTTCTAACAGTTTTTTTGTCGAGTCTTGCATTATTATGTTTATTACACACTCTTAAATGCTTGTTATGGTTTGGGTAAAGAGAATATGCGAGGAAAAACTATCCCTCCGAATAAAACAAAGGATGAAATCTTAAATTCTGTAAGAGACTTCATTACAAGTTTGCCAGCAGTGCCGTCACACTATGCAAGAAAAGCCTCCACGAAACTTTATTTGCCCAATGAGTTTAAAAACATTACAAATCTTTATAATATATTGTTATATTTCTATTTGATATGAAAATTAAATTTTGATAATTATAAACAAAATTCACTTTAATATAAAATATTTTTAATTTTCTCAACCTCGGGCATATAAATTTAGAACAACCTGTATACAACAAATTGTTATATTTAATTTTAAGAAGTGATTAGAATAAGCGTACGCAACTCGGAACAATGTGCTTAGATAAACAAAGTGAATGACGCGTACCATTATCGTTCTTCTCGGAAGGTCGATCATTAGCCTATGCTAAATAAAACTCAGTGAAATAGATGATAGTTCATTATCGTTTTTCGCGGAAGGTTTCGATCATTAGCCTATGCTAAATAAGACTCATTTGAAAGAGAGAATAGGTCATTAAAATTTGTAAATAGTTAGAAAGTATTTTAGAATGGGAATTAAATATTTTCTTTTGAAATCCATTAAGCACATTTAGAAAGATTAAAAATTGGTTTTGAGGAATATTACGAATGAGAGTTGGTGGTGGAAGATTGATTTGTGAATCTGGAAGGGATATTTAGAAAGTAGGAGAATGTTTTGAGCTGTCGAGAAGTGAAGTCGAGTAGTAGACGGTAGTGTACGGAGAGTGAGAAAGCCGATGTAGTTCCGTGAGTGTGGAGTATCTATCGTGGAACGAGAAGTAGGCCAGGTCGAGAGTAAAAGAACCTCCTTGAGCCAAGAGTGTCCCGGTAGCTGATAGCAGTTCGAGAAAGGTAGAACACAGCATCACGACAGACGCAGGAACGAGAGCTATACGAGCTAGTTTTTCAAAGGAGAACATTACTGGAAGCCAGGACGAGGTTTGATCGCAGCCAAGGATAGCAGGAAACGGGTCTTGTGTGAGGACATTTTCAGTTCACCAGGAAAAGGTCAGTCTCATTTGTTTGGACATGAATGTATGGGTTTTTCGTATTAAATTCCACATAAAAAATTGAATAACATAATCAATAATATCAGAAAAGCTTCATCAAACTTAAATAGAGTTGTTCCTAATAACTCCTAATAGTTAAATGTTAATAAAAACTTTCAATTGAAAACCAAAAGGAAATAAGATTCCCATTTGTAAATGTTATGTTTAAGAATAATAAGAAATAGCAAATATTAAGCATTGATTGCCTTTTAAATAAAATAAAAAATATTTTGATTATAATTGTAACCCATATGTGTATTTTTTTACTCTTTTCTTTTCTATCCCGATTAGGAACCATTAAGAAATATTTAGAAGCCACGAAAGTAAGTAATTAATTTATAATTCGCCCTGAGATTGAAAACATATTGATATGTGATCTGGTTAATTAATTAGATTAGTATTAATACATTGATTAAATTAAGTGACATATAAGAATATTATCTCATATCAATAATCAAGATCACATCAACTGGCGCCCAACGTGGGGCATTGTAAAGTATTTCTAGTGGCAAATTTGAAGGATAGAAAGAGTAAAGCCGGTATTTGAAAATTTATATGCCTGTGGTAAAAAGTGAGATACTTACATTTGATAACATAAAATTTTAGATCTCTTTAGGTACAAATTTTACATAACTGATTTAATATTTTATTTTTACGATATTTACATTTGATATATTTATTGACAATTTATAATATTTGGGTGAGAAAAAGTCGTCTTGGTAACATACTAGTAAAATTTCATATTTGGCGGGGATAGTACTTCTTGAAAACAAATGTCTGTGACAAGAAGCCAAAGCAAAGACAACAAAAAACAAAAAGAACATTCAGACCAAGAAGATATTTTAGACACGACAATCATGGCATCAGAACAGCAAGAATTATCAGGAATAGATAAACTATTACAACTGATGCAACTCCAGTCACAAAAAATGGATGAAGCAAAAAGGACAATGGATAAAAATCAGGAAGAAACATCAAAGAAAATGGATGAAACACAGCAAAAAATGGATGACAATCAAAAGGAAACAAAACAAGCAATAGAAGAGAACAATAAGAAAATAGAGGAACGCATAGAAAAGTATGAAAAGGAAATAAAAGGATGTTTGACAACAATGAAAAACGAGATAGAACAGCAAGAAATGAAAATTAAAGATCACATGCAAGAACAAGAAATTAGAATGAAGGACCACATGAAAGAACAAGAAATGATAATTCAAAACAAAATGGAGGAGTTAACGAATGGCCAGAAAAAGGAACTAGAAAATTTGGAAAATAAGTTAGAAAATGCTATTCAAGTAGACAGAGAAGAAGTGGAAAAAAGAATCACAGAAATAGAAAAACAAGTCACCGAAAACAGGACGCAACAGAATGTCGGAGAAAGAAGAGAAATGGTTATACATAGCACAGATGACGTGAAGATAAGGTTTGGCGGGGATGTAAGAAGATTACACCCAGTGCCGTTCATAAATAGCCTGAAAAAGAAAATACAGCACACCGGAAAAAAGGAAACAATTACTCTACAGGTGGGACTAAATAGATTAATACAAGAAGAAGGGATATATTCGTTAAATGAGATAAGGACAAACCAAGAAGACCTAGAGGAAAGAGAGAAAAGAAGAGCGGAAATAGAAAATAACATATATTTTAAGAGAATAGACGGAAAGGAACTATATTTAGTGACACAGACATTGGCCGAAAAGATAATAAAGAAATTACATGAGGACAATGGGCATATCGGTAGCAGAAAAGTTTGGCTCGTTTTTAGGGAAAATTACATCAGCCGACAGGATTACCGCATTGCAAAGGAAATTACCCAGAAGTGCGATGTATGTCAAAAATATAAGAGTCGGAATTTCAAAAACGAAAATGTTGCCAAAAATATTGAAGCCCGAAACAAACTAGACATTGTAGCAATAGATATGTTAAGCGATCTAATTATGACCACTAAAAGGAACAAACATATTCTGGTAATGGTGGATGTGTTTTCAAAATACGTAAAATTATATAGTTGCCGCACCACAAAGGGGCAGGAAATATTAAGAAAAATCGACAATTTTATAGCCATAGTAGGAACACCAAAAAAGATTCTACTGGACAATGCAACGTATTTCCGAAATGATCGTTTCAAGGGACAACTTCGAGAACGAGGAATAGAGACAAATTTTGTCAGCATCAGGCATCCACAGAGTAATCCTTCGGAACGATTCATACAGGAAGTGACGAAATTTCTTCGCATTGCAACAGATGGTCAACATCGCCACTGGGACAGGAAAATGGCGGAAATAGAAAGGTATCTAAATACAATTCCGAGCACAGTAACAAAAGAGACCCCAGAATACATCATGAAGGGTGTACTGCCGATAAGGCCATGGGAAGACCAAGAGCCAAAAGAATATCAACAGGTGATTGAAACCGTACAGAGAAGATTACGGCGAAGCAACGAAAAATATATCCAAAGACAGGAACAAAATAGAAAAAGAAGACCAGTGACTTTCCAAAAGGGTGAAAAAGTACTCGTGAGGGCATTACGAGTATCAAATCTTCCTGGGGGCATTTGCGCAAAGTTGATGCCTGTTTTCGAAGGCCCGTACATCGTGAATAATGAAAATGGGATAAATAGTTATGAGTTGAGGCACAGGAACTCGGAAAAGATCCGAGGAATTTATAATATTCACGATGTATACAAATATCACGAATAAAAGACAGAATTACATGAAGTAGATAGTAAGTTAGGATATAAGACGTAGATTAAAGTAAGGAAATATACAGGGAGTTGGTTTTGCCTCGAGAAAATTTATTTAAAAATGCAGATAAATTTTATCGAATACAAGGCGGGGATTTGTTATATTTCTATTTGATATGAAAATTAAATTTTGATAATTATAAACAAAATTCACTTTAATATAAAATATTTTTAATTTTCTCAACCTCGGGCATATAAATTTAGAACAACCTGTATACAACAAATTGTTATATTTAATTTTAAGAAGTGATTAGAATAAGAATTATCGTTCTTCTCGGAAGGTCGATCATTAGCCTATGCTAAATAAAACTCAGTGAAATAGATGATAGTTCATTATCGTTTTTCGCGGAAGGTTTCGATCATTAGCCTATGCTAAATAAGACTCATTTGAAAGAGAGAATAGGTCATTAAAATTTGTAAATAGTTAGAAAGTATTTTAGAATGGGAATTAAATATTTTCTTTTGAAATCCATTAAGCATATTTAGAAAGATTAAAAATTGGTTTTGAGGAATATTACGAATGAGAGTTGGTGGTGGAAGATTGATTTGTGAATCTGGAAGGGATATTTAGAAAGTAGGAGAATGTTTTGAGCTGTCGAGAAGTGAAGTCGAGTAGTAGACGGTAGTGTACGGAGAGTGAGAAAGCCGATGTAGTTCCGTGAGTGTGGAGTATCTATCGTGGAACGAGAAGTAGGCCAGGTCGAGAGTAAAAGAACCTCCTTGAGCCAAGAGTGTCCCGGTAGCTGATAGCAGTTCGAGAAAGGTAGAACACAGCATCACGACAGACGCAGGAACGAGAGCTATACGAGCTAGTTTTTCAAAGGAGAACATTACTGGAAGCCAGGACGAGGTTTGATCGCAGCCAAGGATAGCAGGAAACGGGTCTTGTGTGAGGACATTTTCAGTTCACCAGGAAAAGGTCAGTCTCATTTGTTTGGACATGAATGTATGGGTTTTTCGTATTAAATTCCACATAAAAAATTGAATAACATAATCAATAATATCCGAAAAGCTTCATCAAACTTAAATAGAGTTGTTCCTAATAACTCCTAATAGTTAAATGTTAATAAAAACTTTCAATTGAAAACCAAAAGGAAATAAGATTCCCATTTGTAAATGTTATGTTTAAGAATAATAAGAAATAGCAAATATTAAGCATTGATTGCCTTTTAAATAAAATAAAAAATATTTTGATTATAATTGTAACCCATATGTGTATTTTTTTTACTCTTTTCTTTTCTATCCCGATTAGGAACCATTAAGAAATATTTAGAAGCCACGAAAGTAAGTAATTAATTTATAATTCGCCCTGAGATTGAAAACATATTGATATGTGATCTGGTTAATTAATTAGATTAGTATTAATACATTGATTAAATTAAGTGACATATAAGAATATTATCTCATATCAATAATCAAGATCACATCAATATATAAGAAAAGAGAAATAAAAAGAAGTATAGATGTTGTGTCAGAGAGGTTATTTAGAAAAATATTTACGGAAGAATTCAATATCTGAATTCATATTCTCCAGAAACACAAATGTGTCAAGTGTGTTGGTTTCGAAAATAACCCTAGACCGAAAACTGAATTAAAATAGCATGAACAGGACAAAGAAAAGGTTGAAAGCAAGAAGAAATTTGAATATCATCAAAAAATTCATGAGAAAAATAGAAGTATCTTGTGCGCCTCATTCGACTTACAGAAAGTTTTAAATACACCGTACGCGGAAAGTATGCTACTTTATTACTCCAGAACATTGGCAGTCTATAACTTTACTTTCTATGAAAGTACAACACGGAAAGGCCACTGCTATTATTGGAATGAAAACCTAGGAAAGAGAGGACGTAATGAAATAGCTACATATCTAGTATCGTTCATGAAAAAAATTGATGATCGTGGGACAATCACGAAGCTATTGCTTTATTGTGATTCATGCCCAGGTCAAAATAAGAACCGTATTGTATTGGCCTCTCTCCACTACAACTTGATATCCTGCAAAAGTATAAATGTCATTCAGATTAATTATCTTCTGCCAGGTCACTCTTAGATACCAGTTGACAGCACGCATTATGTCATAGAAAAAAGCATTGCTAAGCATATTATTTGGGCACTTTCACAATGGCCAACTGTGTTTGAATTAGCTCGTCACATTCCTGAACCTTATGCAGTTCACCCCATGCTCCATAAAGATTTTACGTCATGGGATGATATATCAGACAAATATTTTAAAGAAAATCTTGCAGGAAAAATAAGTAAAGTTAGAGCCGCTACATTCAAGAAGTCTGAACCAAATAAGATGTATGCAGAGTTTTCGATGGCCTCAGATGCTCAAGAAGAGATCATACAAATCAGCGGCAAGGTAAAGAATCCAGAAAATTGCAACTTATATCCAACCCATTTCTTAATTTTCAAAGAAAAATATAGCTATCTGAATAAATTGTGACAATAGAATATCATATACCCTTGCAATATCATAATGAATATTCAAATCTACCTATAGGTAATAGTGTAAATGATGTCCTTTCAGAGACTGACGAAAAAGATTGAGTTCAACTTTAAAATATATTGCTGATGTGTTTTTTATCGTTTTTGTCATGAACCTTATTTGTTTTTTTTTTCGTAGAAATAAAGTATGTTCTAGTAACTTGAACTATTTCTTTTTGTTTTTTAATGTGAAATGTCTGGAATCTCTAATAATTATGCAATAGATATAATAAAATAATATTATAATTTCAACCAAGAATGACTTGTATTCTTGTAATTTTCACAAAAGACACTTCTAATAACTTGCACTCATAAGATAAATATATTATAAAACATTTCACCCTCTCATAAAATTACTCATATTTGGTAAAATAGCCGTTTTTAGTTATCTGGTTTTATAACGCATTATGCTTATAATACATTTCTCCTGATTGCATTCAAGAATCACTTCGTATAATGCGCCATTAATTTTAAAACTAGATAATATTTCTTTTAGAAATTTATACCATGAAACATTCTACTATAAAACATTTATATTACTAAGATTTTTCAAGATAGTAAGCTTACAACAAAAAATATGATATTTTTTATAAAATTTCAAACTTTAAACGGTTCTCCTGTAAAATTCGTAATTGGCGTATTAGCAGTTTTACCTTTCAAGCGTCGCTATGTATTTTTTGGAGCTAAAAAGGAATCTGAAATTAGATTTTACGTATCACCCATATAGGCTATTGATTATATTCAAAATAAGATAACTAAAAGGAACTACAACGTTAATGGGGTTTTATTATTTCATATGGTCAATGGACATCTATATATGAAAAAACCGCGGAGTGCTACCATTTAAAGGGGTGCGTTTTTGAGAAATGGGTGAATTAGTCCCTGGGCACAGGTTACATTAGGGTGAGTTCTATGCACTTTTGGTACAAACATACCTACATAAAAATTGTTCCTGGTTAAATTTCCTATCTAAATAAAACTTTTTAAGTCAATGATACTTTTTTTTACCAAAATATATTCAAAAGAAAAAGCACAAAGAAACCCAAAAGAAAGAAATTTTGTTTTTTGTCCCATAACTTTTGTCCACGAGGATATAGGTATAGACATTGCTTTACAGAAAAAAAAACCTATAGATTTCTTCTTTAAAATGTTGTTTGGTGGAGGTAATTAGGATTTATAGTTTTCGAAATATGATTTTTCAAAGTTCGCCACTCAGAGTAATTTTGGGCAATTTTCCTTGTTATTTCGCAAATCTTGTTCTGTAACTTTTTTCTGCGTAACTTTGGGTATATGCAATGGTACACGTAATAGAAATAAAAATCAATTACCTTTAAAATGGTCTACTGTATAACGTTGTACAACTTTTTTTTAAAGAGATTATCGTTTTTCAAAATTTTATACTTTTAACGATTTTTTATAATATATGATAATAATAACGATATTATATCATTATAACTTTTTTTTTCTAGTACATGAATATATTATATATTGCTCAATAAAGAGGGCTTACTTTCTGTTCTTTAAAATGGTGTATCATCTATATTTAAATAATGGAAACCGAGTGATTCTTTGATATTTTTTACCTGTATTATATAAAATTATTTCTTTTACAAGAATTACATAAACATTACTCTTAGAAAACATCACTTTAGTTAAAATTATTTAAACGTTGACATTTAAAAAATTTTCAAAATCAAAGTCCATCTCTTCGTTAGCATTAGCTTCAATATCTTCCTTTGACACCTCACTTATCTTAGAGTTCCCACAATTAGTACCCATGCACATGCACCCTTTGCAGAATATTGAACAACTAATTCCTATCTTCCTACAACCGCAATTTTTTGTAGATCCTTTGGTACATTTACATGCTATTTTTTCAAGCAAAGCTTGTGGTGCAGGAGCTTTGACAGTAAATATTGGAATTAATCCATATTTTGAAGTTTGCCCGGCCGAGTCAAGTGGATCCAAAGTATTATCTATACAAAATAAGATTCAATCATAACACACAATCACATAAAAAAGTAATAATAATAAGTATAATGAGAAATTTAAAAAATAATCCTAAAATCAAAAGTCGTTGCAAGTACTTATTACATTTTGAAAAAGCATATCTTATTCAAAAATAATCCTAGAATTTTTTATAATACAGCATTTTAAAGTAAACAAAATAAGCTGTTTTTTTATTATATAATATATTTTACCTAAATGTAGAAAAAAAAGTTATATTGGGTAATTTACCAAATAATCGTAAAAAATATAAAAACTCGTTAAAAGTATAAAATCTTGAAAAAGATAACCTCTTTAAAAGAAGTCGTACAACATTATACAGTAGAACATTTTAAAGGTAACTGATGTCTATTCCTCTTACGTGTACCATTGCATATGCCTAAAGTTGCGTAGAAAAAAGTTACAGAAGGATATTTGCGAAATAACAAGGAAAATTGCCCAAAATTGCTGTGAGTGGCGAACTTTGAAAAATCATATTTCGAAAACTGCAAATCCTAATGATATCTACTAAACATCATTTTAAAGAGAGAATATGTGAGTTTTTTCTTTGTGTGAAGCAATGTCTATACCTATATCCCCGTGGACAAAAGTTATGGGACAAAAAACAAAATATCTTTCTTTTGGGTTTCTTTGTGCTTTTTCTTTTGAATATATTTTTGTGAAAAAAAGTATCTTTGACTTTAAAAAGTTATTTTTAGATAGGAAATTTAACCAGGAAAAATTTTTATGTAGACGTGTTTGTACAAAAAGTGCACAGAACTCCCCCTAATGTAACCTGTGCCCAGGGACTAATTCACCCATTTCTCAAAAACGCACCCCTTTAAATGGTAGCACTCCGCGGTTTTTTCATATATAGAGATTCATTTACCATATGAAATAATAAAACCCCGTTAACGTTGTAGTTCCTTTCTATAGTACATAATCAATAGCCTAATAGTTTTCCCACAATGACACTGGTTTATTATACATTATGATTTATAATAATTTCAAAAAGACAAAATACCGAATTACATTAAAATGATATATTGTTGGAATAAAACCTTTTATCTAATTCTTATTGTGTAGTAGTATAGGTATGTGCAATCATTTCAGGAATCAATGCTTTTGTATTTTCTTTCTCTTTTTTATGTAAAACTTCTGAAGTAGATTTTCTCCTATGCGAGGCACTCTGTTTTTCCCGATGAAGTGACCAACAGTAATCACCCATCATATTGGTGTTCCAACGTCCCTGGTATCGTTTCTCCATCACCTTAATATCCTAGTGGAATCGTTCGCCTTGTTCTTCACTGACATCACCCATATGTCCAGGAAAAAAATCAAGATGGTTATGCAAAAGGTGGATTTTGAGGCTCATTTGAAATCTTATCTAATGTCTTGAAAAACTTATCTAATAAATTAGCTAATATAAGGTCTTAGTTAAGGTCTTTCAGATTACCTAAGGGCCATGCATTGTTGCTTGTTACGGTAGATCGTTTCTTGCGTTGCTATTCTGCTGTTCCTTACAATGATTTCCAAAACCAGATTAAATAACACTGTTAATAGAGGATGCCCTTGTTGACTACATTTCTTTTTGACCATAGACTCTTCCGATTTGTGACTGTTCCACACTATTTCGTTGCTTTGTACATTTGATGTTATTCTTATCAGCTTGATTAGTTTTTCTGGTATTTTCAGTTGTCTTAGTGCTTGGTACATTTTTTCTATCAATTTTACTATAAGCTTGTTTAAAATCTATCAATTGCCAATACAAAACCATTTTATGTTGTTGCCATAGTAAGTTGTTTAGATTTCTTTCATGTTAAATAATTGTTCTGTTGTCGATTTGTTACTTCTAAAGCCTGCTTGGTATTCTCCTATTAGTTTCTCTGCGTATACCTCTAATCTTCCTCTCACAAACGTATCAAATATTTTATAGCACGCGTCCAGCAGTGCAATACCTCTGTAATTTTGCATCCCCTTTTTTGTGTAATGGGATTATACAGGCTCTGGCCCACTCTTCAGGCATCTTTTCCGCTTTTTATATATTATATATGTATCACAGTATGGAAACAAAAATTGGTAAACTAAAATATTCATTTGGTGTTGACTAAATGTAAGGCAAGTTTTTGTACCATAACACAGTAAGATATTTACGTTAATCTCGGCATTTCTTAGAAAATACTTCCCTAGTTCTCAATCAATTTCTGAATCCAAACTTTTTATCTTAATGTACAAGTTGAGCAAATTTCTTCTTCATTAATCATTATGTTCCCGTCGAGTCTAGAATAATATTGAATCATTTCCAACATATTGATTTGCCGTGTTTGTATTGTCAATTGTCACGCTTATAATTAATAAATAATGCATTGACCCTCCACTTACTTTTTTTTCCAATTATTATCTTTTGTTGTTTTACGTGGACATAAAATGTTTCAACAGTTTTATTATAATTTTAAACCGAAAGCATTTACTAAATATAGATTGGGTAAAATGCTTCATTTTTATCCTAATTTAAAATGTCACACTTATCATCAAATAAATGTATCCTTCTCTTTGTGATAAGTTCATATGAATATTCTGTTTTATGTCATTACTTGATTACTTGTCATTTACCATAAATAGTGATTACCCCTGTGGCTGTGGGTGAATAAACGTGATATAATTCAGGAATTTTTGAAACCTATCAGGTGTTGTAAAGGACGATGCCAGGAATAAATTCTACTAAAATGTAACCAAAAATATTGTGCGCTTTTTTTGTTATTGCGATTTTCATTTGTTAAATTTACAATTTTTAATGATTTTTAATTTTGCAGCTTAGGATACTGATTTTAGAGAAAAACTTTTTAATAGAAAGTTGTAGTAAATTAAAAATCCTACAATTTGAGCTGTGGTAAGTTTAATTTCGTTCATTGGTTATTGCAAAACAGCCTGCGAAAGGTCCAAAATGGCCGTTTTTTACAATTGCATTATTTATTGTACAAATAATTTTTTTTATTTTTTAAAGCTTTAAAATGAAGATCTTTCAATTCCAAACATAAAAATGCTGTAAAACCAGATTAACGAATTTGATGCTTAGATATTATAAATTGTTTATCCCAAGAGGTCAAATGTCGAAGGCTATAACTTTTTGAAAAAAAAATCGTAGACAGTTGGTGAAACATCCCATCTCCTTCTAAAAAGTTATATTTTCATATTCTGATATAAATAAATGCGTAAAACATTTTCAAACCTCTAATTTTTGGGTTTGAAAATAAGGGGGCAAATTTTAACGTTATTAACATTAAGAGCTGAAGCGGCCCTGTACATCCTATGAGTTTTTAACTTACAGATGATTGTTGCTGAAGACGAAACGCAGATTTATAAGAAAATAAAAAAATTCTACGACCAACTGAAGCCGAGATAATTTTTGGGTTTGAAAATAAGGGGGCTAATTTCGTTAAAAACATTTAGAGCTGAAGCGGCCCTGTACATCCTATGAGCTTCTAACTTACGGATTATTGTTGACGAAGAAAAAACGAAGATTTATAAAAAAAATAAAAATTTTCTACAACCAACTGAAGTCGAGATAAATGTTTATTTTTCTTAAATCGTGGTGCCTTTATTTATAAAAATTAAGAAATTATTTTACAGTCATTGACTAAAGAAAGACATAATATCTTAAAATAAAAATTATTATAAAATATAATTACATTTAATTATTAAAAATTATTTTTTAAATCGGTGCTTTTGCAAGCGGCCGAATTTTGCAAATTGCCCGGCTCGCTTCAAATCCGCGCGCTCGTAAAATTTTTATGTAACTTGTATTAAATTTTGACAGAAAACAATTTAATAATATTAACATTATAATGTATTGTATTTACTATTCTTTTTGGATTTCACATATAAAAGTTTATCAAATAAACAAATACAGTGGTAAATAGACTGTATATTATGGTAATACAAGTTACGTAAAAATTTTCCGACAGCGCGGATTTGAAGCGAACCGGGCGATTTGCAACATTCGGCCGCTCGCAATATCACCGATTTTAAAAATACTTTTTAATAATTAAATGCAATTATATTTTATAATAATTTTTATTTTAAGATAATATAAGTCTTTCTTTAGTCAATGACTGTAAAATAATTTCTTGATTGTTTTAAATAAAGGCACTACGATTTAAGAAAAAAAAACAATATCTCGGCTTCAATTGGTTGTAGAAAATTTTTATTTTTTTTTAAATCTTCGTTTCATCTTCAGCAACAGTAATCTGTAACTTAAAAACTTATAGGATATACAGGGCCGCTTCAGCTCTAAATGTTAATAACGAAATTTGCCCCCTTATTTTCAAACCCAAAAATTAGAGGTTTAAAAATGTTGTACGCATTTATCTACATCAGAATATAAAAATATAACTCTTTAGAAGGAAATTAGATGTTTCGCCAACTCTCTACGATTTTTTTTTCAAAAAGTTATAGCCTTCGACATTTGACCTCTTGGGATAAATAATTTATAATATCTAAGCAACAAATTCGTTAATCTGGCTTTACAATTTTTTTTATGTTTGGAATTGAAAAATCTTCAATTTAAAGCTTTAAAAAATAAAAAAAATTATTTGTACAATAAATAATGCAATTTTAAAAAACGGTCATTTTGGCATTTCGCAGGCTGTTTTGCAATAAACAATTAACAAAATTAAACTTACCATACCTCAACTTGTAGGTTTTTTAATTTACTACATCTTTCTATTAAAAAGTTTTTCTCTAAAATCAATATCCTAAGCTGCAAAATTAAATATCCCCTAAAATTGCAAATTTAACAAATGAAAATTGCAATAAAAAAAAGCGCACAATATTTTTGGTTACATTTTAGTAGAAATTATTCCTGGCATCGTCCTTTACAACACCTGATAGGTTTCAAAAATTCCTGAGTTATATCCTGAAATCGATCTATTTTTCACCCACAGCCTGGAGTAGATGGTTTGTTATAATTTTAGACCAGGGCGCATCAGTAAAAATATTAGTACATTTGGATGTTGAGAGGTGACTCATATTTTTTTACAGAAATTGCTTGAAAATAATACATATTATATACTAATATTTGAGTTATCCTCCCACTCAAAAACGTCCGGAACATTGTTTAAATAATCAAAATGTCAAAAAATGTAGGAAAATTTCGATTTTTTTTTTTGGTTTGTTGATTATAACTTTAAAAGTATTCATTATCTAGAAAAGTCGGACCAACATAAAAGTTGCGTAATTAAATTTACTACAATATAGGATTAACTGAAAATTTTAAAAAATGTCACCCTTGTTGCAAAATAGAAATAATTTCGAAAAAAAACATAAAAAAACGAGTATTCGCATTTTACGTTTTTCAACCATTTATGCTCCATTTAGGACCTTCATATTTCACCCAAAAAAACTTTATATGATAAAACAATACGGTAAATTTCATTAAGATCGGTTTAATAGATTTTGCAAAATAAGTTTTGCAATCCAGCTTTCGCAAAAAAATTCATTTTTTAAAAATGTTGCAGCACTGAAAATAAAGCTGATAGCAAGTTGATTTTTTTTACATATAAAAGAATACTATACCTTTAATTTGCAATTTGCAAAATTAAAATCGGTTAACTACTACGGCGTCAGGATTTTTTTTAAATAAACATTAATTTTTGGTCCTACGCGCAGGACAGCGGATACGTTCGCTCTGATTGGGCATTCCAATGACCTTTGATAATGATTGATAAATTTTAATTTTTAGTACATTTCGGAATAAATAAATAAATTTGTTTATTGCAAAATAAAAACATAATATGTATAGGTACATAATACATATGTATATATATATATATATATATATATATATATATATATATATATATATATATATATATATATATATATATATATATATTGTTATATTTCTATTTGATATGAAAATTAAATTTTGATAATTATAGACAAAATTCAATTTAATATAAAATATTTTCAATTTTCTCAACCACGGGCATATAAATTTAGAACAACCTGTATACAACAAATTGTTATATTTAATTTTAAGAAGTGATTAAACGAAACTCGGGAAAATGCGCTTAGAATAAACAAAGTGAATGGCGTACCATTATCGTTGTTCGCGGAAGGTTCGATCATTAGCCTATGCTAAATAAAACTCAAGTGAAATCGATAATAGGTCATTATCGTAGTTCGCGGAAGGTTCGATCATTAGCTTATGCTAAATAAGACTCAGTTGAAGTAGATAATAGATCATTAAATTTTGTAATTAGTAGAAAGTAATTTTAGAATGGGAATTAACTATTTTTCTTTTGAAATCCATTAAGCATATTTAGAAAGATTAAAAATTGGTTTTGAGGAATACTGCGAATGAGAGTTGGTGGTGGAAGTTTGATTTGTGAATCTGGAAGGGATATTTAGAAAGTAGGGGAATGAATGACAAATAGAGATCAGAATGTTTTGAGCTGTCGAGAAGTGAAGTCCAGTAGTAGACGGTAGTGTACGGAGAGTGAGAAAGCCGGTGTAGTTCCGTGAGTGTGGAGTATCTATCGTGGAACGAGAGGTAGGCCAGGTTGAGAGTAAAAGAACCTCCTTGAGCCAAGAGTTCCCGGTAGCTGATTGCAGTTTCGAAAAAGGTAGAAGACAGCATCACGACAGAAGCAGGAAACGAGAGCTATACGAGCTAGTTTCAGAGGAGAACATTACTGGAAGCCAGGACGAGGTTTTGATTGCAGCCAAGGATAGCAGGAAACGGGTCTTGTGTGAAGACATTCTCAGTTCACCAGAAAAAGGCCAGTCTCATTTGTTTGGACATGAATGTATGGGTTTTTCGTATTAAATACCACATTTAAAATTGAAGAAACATAATCAATAATATCAGAAAAGCTTCATCAAACTTAAATAGAATTGTTGCTAATAAATCATAATAGTTAAATGTTAATAAAAACTTTCAATTGGAAACCAAAAGGAAATAAGATTCCCATGTGTAAATGTTATGTTTAAGAATAATAAGATATAGCAAATATGAAGCAGTGATTGCCATTTAAATACAATAAACAATATTTTGATTACAATTGTAACCCATATGTGTTATTATTTTACTCTTTTCTTTCCTATCCCGATTAGGAACCATTGAGAAATACTTAGAAGCCACGTATGTAAGTAATTAATTTTATAAAAAGCCCTGAGATTGAAAACATATTGATATGTGATCTGGTAAATTAATTAGATTATTATTAATGCATTGATTAAATTAAATGACATATAAAAATATTATCTCATATCAATAATCAAGATCACATCAATATATATACTCTGTCCTTTAAAATAACACTTTTTTTAGTAAAAACTTTATGTAGTAATAGTATAAGAGCTGTGAGACATTTTTGAGTAGGTATTTTAGGCAACCTGAAAATTTTTTAGGTGACTCTTCCATGATAGCCTAATACAAAAATGCCGGTCTGGCTGGAGGGTAGCGGTTATTTTCCCCAAAAATCCCCCCAAAGTTAAAAAAAGGGTAAAAATTGTTATTACAAAAAATATCATTGACGTGACTTTAAAGTAAATTTAAATATTCAAATATAAAGAAAATAAACAGGCCAGGCGATTTGAGGGCGATTTTTAACTCTGCAAGATACTTGCATGGGCGCCCCAGGATTATTTTCAGGGGATGCATCTGAACTTCAGAAGATTTCATCTGAATCTGTACATACTATTAACGAGTATAAAATATACAACTATACATGAAAAGCTATGTACATTCCTTCCGGACAGGGAAGTACAATTATTATTTTGACAGGGTATTTTTTAATATTAAAAATAATTATTCTAAAAAGACAGGTTTTTTTTGGTGAAATTTTCCAACTGCCATGTGATCGAACAAATTACGCGTGCATATAAATTAAAAGCGCTATAGGTAAGCAGGAGTGTGAGAAAGAGCGTATACCGATAGCTGTTTGCATCCTCTGTTGTACCTGAGCGAGTCCGTTCACTCGAGAAAAATCACGTGACCTGGCGATCCATGTTGTTGTGCCTCGAAACGTCAGAGTAACTATTATATATTATAGTTTTTTAAGTAACTTTTTCTTAATTAAAGGAAAATAATAGGTACTATACAATAGATTTTGCAAATATGATAGAAAAAGACAGATATATTATTAAAAAAGTTATAGGTAGAAAAGTATAAAAGTATAAACTAAATTAATTCTGTGTGCGAATCTTGTACTTCTTCTTCAAACTCCTCATCTGAGCTTAAATATTCACTGTCTTCTTCTTCGTCAAACTCCCCTCGAAACTCAGATTCCTCTTCTACATGATCTGTAAATAGTTGTAATATGTATTTATAATTAATTAAAAATTAATTACTGATTAATTAATTGAGTTGCTACGTATTCTCTGTCCTTTTATACGAAGTCGAAGCCTGGACAATCACGGGCGCATCTGAAGATAGACTTGCCATTGTTGAGATGTGGTGTTATCGAATAATGTAAAAAAATATCATGGACGCAACACGTAACAAACACGGAAACATTAAGAAAGATAAAAAAAGGCAAAACAAACACTCAACACTATGAAAGAAAGAAAAATGAGCTACTTTATAATATAAGGAAAAGTATTAAGTATTAGTTATATAAGTAAGAATACGCAGCAACTCAATTAATTAATCACTAATTAATTTTTAATTAATTCTAAATACATATTTACAACTATTTACAGATCAGGTAGAAGAGGAATCTGAGTCTCGAGGGGAGACGAACGAAGAAGAAGAGAATGAATATTTATTTTGGCTCATTTTTCTTTCCTTTATAGTGTTGAGTATTTCTTTTGCGTTTTTCATCTTTCTTAATGTTTCCGTGTTTGTTACGTGTTGTGTTCATGATATTTTTTACATTATTCAATAACAGCACATCTTAACAATGGCAAGTCTTTCTTCAGATGCGCCCGTGATTGTCCAGGCTTCGACTCCGTATAAAAGGACAGAGAATACGTAGTAATTTAATTAAATTGTCGTTAATTAATTTTTAATTAATTCTAAATACATATTACAACTATTTACAGATCATGTAGAAGAGGAATCTGAGTCTCGAGGGGAGTCTGACGAAGAAGAAGACAGTGAGTATTTAAGCTCAGATGAGGAGTTTGAAGAAGAAGTACAAGATTCGCACACAGAATTAATTTAGTTTATACTTTTATACTTTTCTACCTATATATTTATAATAATAAATCTGTCTTTTTCTATCATATTTGCAAAATCTATTGTATAGTACGTATTATTTTCCTTTGATTAAGAAAAAGTTACTTAAAAAATTATAATATATAATAATTACTCTAAAGTTTCGAGGCACAACAACATGGGATCGCCAGGTCACGTGATTTTTCTCGAGTGAACGGACTCGCTCAGGTACAACAGAGGACGCAAACAGCTATCGGTATAAGCTCTTTTTCACACTGCTGCTTACCTATAGCGCTTTTCATTTATATGTACGCGTAATTTGTTCGATCACATGGCAGTTGGAAAATTTCACCAAAAAAAAACCTGTCTTTTTTAGAATATTTATTTTTAATATTAAAAAATACCCTGTCAAAATAATAATTGTACTTCCCTGTCCGGAAGGAATGTACATAGATTTGCATGTAAAGTTGCATATTTTATACTCGTTAATAGTATGTACAGATTCAGATGAAATCTTCTGAAGTTCAGATGCATCCCCTGAAAATAATCCTGGGGCGCCCATGCAAGTATCTTGCAGAGTTAAAATCGCCCTCAAATCGCCTGGCCTGTTTATTTTCTTTATATTTGAATATTTAAATTTACGTTAAAGTCACGTCAATGATATTTTTTGTAATAACAATTTTTACCCCTTTTTTTAACTTTGGGGGGGATTTTTGGGGAAAATAACCGCTACCCTCCAGCCAGACCGGCATTTTTGTATTAGGCTATCATGGAAGAGTCACCTGAAAAATTTTCAGGTTGCCTAAAATACCTACTCAAAAATGTCTCACAGCTCTTGGACCATAAAAAAGTGTATTATTAATTTTTTACAAACAATAATCAAATTAGTTTGATTTTTGAGGAATTAAAATATGACTATACAACAAAATATAGAGTAAGAAAATAATATATTAGATAAATATTGGAAGGAATTTTGGTGGAAATCAACTTTTGTGAATCGAACACCGCTGCCCTGCGCGTAGCACCAAAAATTATTGTTTATTTAAAAAAAATCCTGACGCCCTGGTAGTTAACCGATTTTAATTTTGCAAATTGTCAAATATAAGGTACAGTATTCTTCTATTTGTAAAAAAAACTAACTTGCTATCTACTTTATTTTCAGTCCTGAAACATTTTGAAAAAATGATTTTTTTTTGCGAAAACTGGATTGCGAAATTTATTTTGCAAAATCTATTGAACCGATCTGAACGTAATTTACAGTATTGTTTTAACGTATCATAAAGTTTATCTGGTTGAAATATGAAGGTCACAAGTGTAGCAGAAATGGGTGAAAAACGTAAAATGCGAATAGTTGTTTTTTTTTATGTTTTTTTCGCAGTTATTGCTTTTTGCAACAAGGGTAACAATTTTAAATAATTTTAACAAATCTTAGACATATTGTAGGAAACTTAATTATGCAACTTTTATGTTAGTGAAACTTTTCTCGGAAGCGAATAATTTTAAAGTTATAATCAAAAAACGAAGAAAAAAATCGAATTTTTCCTTCATTTTTTGACATTTTAATTATTTAAACAATGTTTAGCACCTTATTGAGTGGGAGGATAACTCAATTATTATTATATGGGTTACTTTCAAGCAATTTCTGCAAAAAAATTAGAGTCACCTCACGTCCATCTCAAAACAGATCCGCACTGGACTATTTATACTATTTCAGTATATATTATGTGCTACCTGTGATGGTATGGATGGTATTTTAAGGATCAAAAAGGCGTAGGATGATCATTTTCAAAAAATAGACAAAATTACCAATTATAATGATTGAGTGGAAACTCTTTAACGGATCGGTACTATAATGATACTGCCTTTTAAATGATCCAAATTTTAAAAATACCTAAAAAATAACTTCGTTAATTTCCTCTTGTACTATAACTTTCACCATTCTTTATATTTATCGGCCTTTAAGTAGATTTCAAAATCCCAACATATAATGAGAATCCATTTTCTTCTCAGGTAATGAATTTTCTACCAAAAATAATGGTGTCGTTGTCCTTGATAAGGTCAGTTATCACTCAAAGTTATTGGAAAAGTTAACGACGGTCTGATAAAAAAAGTAGATATAATATCAAGGTAGATGGAATTATTAGGAATTGCAAAGCAGCATTGATCATTCTATAAAAAATATGTCATAGACAAAAGAGCAAAAATCAAAAGAAACAACGCTATAGCGTTTGCCACATTGTCATTTTTAACTCAGTTTTGTTTTTAAACCAAGAGGAGTAAACTAAAAAGACATATTCACACCCAAAAAAGTCACTAGAAATATCATCAAATACATCTTCTTTTTCGGTTGATCAGATCGGCATTTGACGGTAATCCATACATATTATATTATACTAATACGTTTCTAAAGAGTTCTAAAAACCCAGAAAATACAAAAAATATAGCTCAATTACCCTATGAAATGCCAGTAGTGTCAAAATTTTATAAATGTCATTAGTGTCGAATTTGATAACAATGGAGTAAACTTGCCTGAGGTTGGACCAATTACAAACAAGCTTTACGGCGCGGGGAATTTGAATTACTCCTCTTGGTTTAAAAACAGACATAAATAAAATGAAGTTATTATCTTCTTCTTTGAATACAGTGAAAAATCCTAAACAAACTGTATAATATTCCATAAAAAACGTAATTAATGCTAACTGGACCAATGCCGTAAACCGCGTGAAAAAATAAAGATCGTGGATTGTTGATAATAAAAATGAAGAACTTTATCAATCTATAATCATTCCAATGGGGCCCGACAACGAATCTGACACAGAAGAAAATGATGATATGGGAAACCATAATTTTTAAGGAAATCAATAAGTTTCTAATTCATGCACAAATGCACATTGCTTAAATCTTTGATATAGTCAGTTCGCTAAGCTCAGACACAACTGGCTAGTGATTTTAGTAAGTAATTTTGCCAATTTGGTAAAATTGGCAAAAAAAATTAATTACTAGATAGTTGACAATTACTAAATAGTTATTAATTTTGACAATTTTGGTAAAATTGGCCAAAACAAAAAAATTTCCGACTAAAATCACTAGCCACTTGTGTCTGAGTATAGCGAACCGACTATATTAATACGATGTATCCGCTTTAAATTTATTTCCTTTTTAATTCTCCAACACTAGCCCATGAGGTTCATATCTGTTAGGTATTATATTCCAAGGGTTTGTATTGTTATTTCTATGTGAACAGGATGGATTCTTAAAAATAATATCTAAAACTACATTTCGACAGGAGTGGATATTATTTTGAGTCATTTTAGTTTGGTCAGGTTTGCGTTTGCAATGAACTGACAGTTGTAAACAAATAAAGTATAAACAGCCTTTGGTTATATATTTTTGCACATATTTAGAATACTCTTTTAAACGATTTCTGAAGTGAAAAGGGAAACGTTACAGAACAATTATTGTTAAAATGTAATATTTATTACAATAAATTGTGGCTTACACCCATACACAAATAATATGTAGATTTATACATATACACACATAAGTCACAAGAAAAAGTTTCATAGCCCTTTTAATGAATATGATTTTTAACCGAAAGCATTTACTGAATATACAGTGATGAGCACACTAATAACCGGCAAAATAATGTAAAAGATGGAAAACAATAAGTTTGTGAGATAAAAAGAGATGAAACTAGTAGAGGTGAGAAATTTAGCGATAGAAACCTATAAATTAACATGATATTGATTGATTCCCACCTTTAGACGTATCAAAAGAGTATGTCAACTGAAACTGTCACTGTCACAATGGTAGTTACCAAACTCGTCCCATACGCCTAAAGGTGGGAAAAAATCAATATCATCTTAATTTATAGGTTTCTATCGCTAAGTTTCTCACCTCTACAAGTTTCATCTCTTTTTATCTCACAACCTTGTGTTTTTCCATCTTTGCTTTATTGTATATACATAATAATATTATGTAGATTCAGTGTAATTCATCCTTTTTTCTTAATTTACAATTTCAAACTTATCATCAAATGCATGCTTATCTTTCTGATTTAAAGTGCATATATGCTTATTTTGTTTTATGTGTTTGGTTGATGACTGGTAGTTTAACATTAATAGTGATGGTTTGTCATATACATACACTATTTTAGTTTATGTGCTAACTGTGATGGTATGGATGGTATTTTAAGGATCAATAAGACGTAGGATGGTCGTTTTTAAAAAATAGACAAAATTACCAATTATAATGATTGAGTGGAAACTCTTTAACGAATAGGTACTATAATGATACTGCCTTTTAAATAATCCAAATTTTAAAAATACCTAAAAAATAACCTCCTTAATTTCCTCTTGTACTACAACTTTCACCATTCTTTAAATTTATCGGTCAATAAGTAGATTTCAAAATCCCAACACAGAATGAGAATCCATTTGTCGTGTTCTTTAACCGGTTTATAAATTTTTTTCCCACTGCATTAAGATAATTCAGATTGACATTCTTTTAATATTGTAGTCAGTTTGGTTTATATTACTCCCGGTTCGGAATAGTAATTGTATTAATCAGCAATTTGCATAATTTTTAATTTAGATTTAATCTTTGCTACAATGTTGTCTTATTTGAAACGTACTAGGATTAAAATTTCATTAAAATAATGATCACTATGTCATAGATATATGGTATAATACAGGTTTAAACACACAAGTGTTCATCAGAAGATGGTATTGAGAAGAGATATTTTAATTATATATAGGTACCTAGTAATGCTGCAAACTTGTGAAGTTTTCTATTTTTTTGGTGTGTAAACAGTGGCGTAACAAACTACGTCGCCCCCCCCCCCCGCAAAATAGGAAATGGGGCCCCCTTTAAAAAATTACTAAATGCGACTTGTGTAACAAAAACGTCTATGTGTTAGTGTATTTATGCACTGTTTATAAAAACTTATATTTTTGATCTTTATTGTTACAGAATAAAATAGAACAAAAATTGAGAGCGTAGGCGCAAAATTTCGTGCCAATGCTTTTTAAATTAATTTTTTTCGAATCATGAGATAACTAGTAATTATTTTTAAAAAATTTAAACGCAAAATGAATCATTACATATGAACCTTGAAAACTTCTATAATGTTTAATTTAATAAGTTACAGGGGTGAAAAAAAAGAGAATATTTAGTATGATTTTTAATTTCAAATATCCCATTCAAAAGAAACTTTATGTTTATTCTAAGTAACTTTCAGCCCTCGGTAATAATGTAATCTTTCTTTCTGCGTTTAAACTTTTCAAAAATTTTATTAGGTTTCTCAGGATTAAAAAAATGAATGCATTTAAATAGCATTAGTCCGAAATTTTGCGTCTACACTCTTTAAATGATTACATTATTACGTAGTATTATTCTATGAGATGAACAACCTTCTTTGTGCACTACTATTAGCGAATATATCTACAATTATTTTATTAATATCTATATCTGATGGGCAACTTCGTTTTCAATACTCATAAGCGCTAGAGAAGATAACCGTGCTTCTGACATTGTATTACGAAGATATGGTTTTATTAATTTAAGTTTAGAAATATATCTCTCTGAACTAGCGGTCATAACAAGTAAAGTTAAAAACAAGGTGTACGCATGACACACTCCTGGTACGCAAGATGCAAGCACTAGTGCAATGAAAATCTATAAGGATAATTTGGGCTGCATCATAAATTGAGTTCGCTGATTCCACCTGTGTCCTTAATGATTTTCTAACAAATTGCAGTTGCTCCAAAAACTCATTACTTAAATCTGACGAGTACGCAGCAACTAATTTACTGGCTCCTGCAAAAACTTCTAAATCCGATTTGAAAAGATATCCACTTCTAATGTTGTTCTGAAGCTATTTCCTTGTGGCATTTTTATAATCAACTATTTTTAATGGGAATAAGCCACAATTTTACCAATTACCAACCCCAATTGGTAAAATTGTGGCTTATTCCCATTAAAAATAGTTGATCCACTTCTAAGATGTAAGACTTTAAATCGTTGTTCACTTTGTACATACTTATAAATCCAGCTTGAATTTGTTCAATGACTACATCGAGATTTCCGAAAAACACGCCTACTCTATAATATTATAATATTATATTTCTTCAGGGTTTGAGATGCGTTGATTATGTAATAATTCATCAAAATATTTCTTAACTCTACCAAACCTTTTGATTTTAAAAGTACAGGGAAATTCACAATTAGTAGCAAAATCTTTAGATTCGTACAAAATAACGTATCGTTTTGCCTAAAGATTTGACAAACATTCTTTAGAGTTATGTAAAAGTACTACTATTTTGTAAAATAGATGCGAATACATATCCAAACTGTTCCATTTTACTTTTTTAATTATTAGTTGTCATTCTCTACTCACTATCTGTGGTAGTTAATATTACTTTAGACAATGTTTTTAAAATTTTCATGTAGTTCTGCTTTACACCAAAAAGAGTTTGAAATCTGAATGGCCACCTAGTCACTTATAACGTTTTTAGAGTAAGCGATTTTGGTTGGACGTTTTTCTGCATTCTTTGGTAATAAATCGAATCGAGGGAAGTTTTTGAAGATTTCCAGGCACTGCTTAAAATCGTTGCGTATTCATGCGTAAAATAATATGTCAATAACACATTTTTACATATATGAGACGACAAGATGGGGCCCCTGATATATTGCCCCCCCCCGCAAGAGCTTCATTCTGCGGGGGGGCCTCTGTTACGCCCCTGTTTGTAAATACCTAAACCATTTTACTCCTGAGAAATATGCAAAATTTAAGGGGGTTCTAGTTCTAGATATCTCAATACCCAAATATTTGACTTTTTTGGTAATAATATACCTATATATAGTAAGAACCCTTTCTGCAGAAACTTCGGCGTGGTTTTTAATTATTAACAACTAGCTGACCCGGCGAACTTCGTACCGCCTTAGAAATAAATAAAGTGTCAAAGTTCAATTATAGTTGCGTTCGCAGAAGCCTGTCGTAAACAATTAGTCCACGACAAGGCAGGCACACTTTAATTCCATATTATATTTATTTAATGTGTTATCGTTTATTCATATTACCAGAGAACGGCAGTTCTCGCCAGTGGCGCACATCCACACTACCCTACACGCGACACTATATACACGAAATTTTAGATTTTCTAAATCTGACGGAATTGAAAATTGGGCCAACTCCCATCTTAATGTCCAAGAAAAGACTCACCCATTCTATGTCAACCATCCATTTTGGTCCACGGGTGTGGATTTTACGGCTCTTCTTATTTAGGTTCTGTTTTTAGTTCTCGTCCCCAAAACTCCCAAAAAATTCGCAAATTGAACTCCGTCCTTTGCGGCTTCTGATAGTACTGATCATTACCTGTCTAACGCTTGTACAATTTTGAAAATCGGTTATACCATTCAAAAGTTAAAGAGCTCAGAAATATGACTCAACTTTTATTTAAAAAAGGGAAAATGTTTGTCGACATGTATGTATGTATGTGGAAAAGTAAACCGATCTGAATTTTTTTTCTGTGTTTGAAGAGGGGGTCATGGCCGATTCAGAACCGATGTTGTTTATGACTTTTGACCACCCATAAGCCAGCTATAGGACTTGGTAAGTACAAAACGGCATATTTTTGGGGGTATATATTTCGGTTAAAGAAGATACAGGAGAACCGCAAATACACCAAATCAGTAGTATTGAGTTAAGCTTTCAAATAGTGTCTAAGCCGCCAGGATCAGACATACACACGGCTCAGTATAGCCGAAAAACTGAAAAACTAAACTTTGAAAATTTTGGTTTTTCGACAATTACTCAAAATTTCAACCCACGAATTGCGCCAATAACTGAGCGTTTATAGAAGGACTCTAGGTGAATCTAACGGTGTATACCTCATATCCAGGAAAATTCTAATTTTTATGTTATAGGCTGCATAAATATGATCAAATCTATTTCTTATGGGAAAAACGGTTTTTCAAGCTCAATAATTCCTGTAATAGCTTCATTTATCATACTTGACCTTAAATTTATCAGATACTACTTGTCAATACGTTTCAAACTCATGCTAAGTGATCAAAATCGGTTAAGCCGTTTAGAAGTCATTAAGCTACAAATGTATAATCCAATTAACGATTATGCCCTAAATGGTTTATGTAGTTGTAGTGGTTTCGACGCTAAATTTTATCTGGAAACGGGCAATTCGAGTTCATTTACCGGCCATCCCAATATTTTTTTCAATCTATTTCGAATAGAAAAAATCTAGTGTACATTCGATGGACACTAGATCATTTGGGAAATAATGCGACAAATGCGAATATTTATAAAAATTAACGTGTAATCGAGAAACATTGCATTTAACTTAATACATTTAATTAATAAATACAATATTCCAGCTACAAAAGATCTGATATGAATATTACGTGGCGCGAAAATATATTTTCATTTTGATGCAAAACAAAATTCTAGTTTTATTTTAAAATATTTTTCCATAATATTTGATTTTGAAGTAAAACGCGCCACAAAAGAGTAACTTTGATACAGTTTGTATTTTGAAACTCTTCTGTGGCGCGTTTACTTCAAATTTAGAAAATATTTTAGAAAAATCTTGTAAAATAAAAGTAGAATTTTGTTTTGCATCAAAATGAAAATACATTTTCGCGCCACGTAATGTTGAAATCAGATCTTTTGTAGCTGGAATATTGTATGCGACACTCATTTTTACGGCGTTTAGCGGTTTTTTATTCTTGTAATATATACAGTGATGAGCGCGCTAATAACCGGCAAAATAGCGCAAAAGATGGAAAACATAATACATTGCGTAACAAAAAGAGATGAAACTAGTGGAGATGGAAATGATCGTTATAAACGTATAAATTAACTCACAATAAAACACTGAAAAACGTTTGTTTTTCTATACTTCCACAAAATTTATTACAACTATGTTATTACTACAGCTGTTTCGGCAAAGTGCCCTTTCTCATCACTTGAGAAAGGCACTTTGCCGAAACAGCTGTAGTAATAATATAGTTGTAATAAATTTTGTGGAAGTATAGAAAAACAAACGTTTTTCAGTGTTTTATTGTGAGATAAAATGAACTTCCATCAAGTAACGGTCGAATCCATCAATTGTATAAATTAACCTTACATCACATAGTTTCCCACCTTTAGACGTATCGGAGGAGTATGACAACTGTCACTGTGACAATATAATTTTATAAAATACTCCTGCCATAGACGTCTTACGGTGGGAAACTATGCAATGTAATGTTAATTTATACGTTTATAACGACCTCCACTCTTTTATATTCCGATCGTTTATAACGATCATTTCCACCTCCACTAGTTTCAACTCTTTTTGTTTCGCAATGTATTATGTTTTCCATCTTTTGCGCTATTTTGCCGGTTATTAGCGCGCTCATCACTGTATATTGATAGATCGTATATTATAGTCTGTTTTTAAACCAAGAGGAGTAATTCAAATTCAAAAACCTTTGCGGGCTCATGCACAACAATTTGGCTTAAGGGAAATTGAGCAAAATGCAAAATTTTGGCGCATGTAAAAATTTTAAATATGTTTCAAATGTATTAATTTTTTTCGAATCCTGCCGAGACTACTAAAAGACTACTTTATTGCCGAGCGCCGAAAGTCCCCTAGAATAAATAAAAAGTTTCTTTTGAATGAAGTATTTGCAATTAAAAATCACACTAAATTTTCTCTTTTATTTTCACCCCTGTAACTTATTAAAATAAATATATGTTACCCCAAATTAAAAGAAAACATTGACGTTGGCCCATTATTAACAGATATTATTGGAAACAACTCCTCCGCCAATTTTCAGACAAAAAGTTTTCATTTAAGGTGCTACAAAAATCATCATTTTTCAAAATATTCTACAATTTTGATTGTGTATTAATGCCATTGTTAAGAAGTAGGGTTGATAGATGTACTAACAAACTTTAAAATGTTAGTATTGATAAAAATTTAAACTTAGAAAAGCTATCTCTGCCAAAAATGCTTCTAGAAAATTTTTATTGTTTTGTGGATATGTAGAAAATTACCAAGAATACGAATATCGAAAAAAAATTTCGAGATTTTTTATGCCATGTCATTAAAAAAATAAGTTTTAAACAAATTACACCAATTTTCAAACGCCATTTTGGAAGGGTGTCTAATTGAAATTTTGATTTGTCAATACATTCGTCGAAAACATACATAAAAGCAAAACAAATGAGACCTTAAAGCTTGTATACTCTATCGGCAACAACCGCGTTTTTGCAATTGAAAAAATGGTAATTTTTTATAAACAAATTAAATATACCCTATTCCACGAACATACGCCTGTTTTGGATTACTTCGACAACGAATATTTTACTGTGCAAAATAAGAAGAACGAAAATAAATTGCAAATAACATTGTTGTTTATTGGAATAATTATTAGCGCCATGTACTTTCGTACTTCTTATGTTGCACAGTAAAATATTCGTTGTCGAAGTAATCCAAAACAGGCGTATGTTCGTGGAATGGCCCATATCTCATAAACTACTTAATATTTATCGACCAATTTTTTTGCCAATTTATAATGATATTATAGCGCAAGTTTTTCTGCAAAACAAAATATTTTATAAAGCCTATTTATATTGCAAATAATATTTTTTGGAAATTTGTTTTTCAATTTTGATTTACAATTATTTAAATAAATTAAGGGTCAAATTTAATTTAGTAAGTGTCATATAAAGGACTGTTTCTTCATCTCTGCAGAAAAAGATTGTAAAATCCTTAATAAAAACACAAATTACCGCAACAGTTAAAAAAGTAAATTTTGTGCAAAAATTACCCATTTTTAATTATTTAAACAATGATCCCCTCATATGAATCATATACTTTCTTGAAAATATCTTTTGTTTGGACCTAAAATTTAATAAAAAATTTATTCCAACCTGTACGGAATTACATTTTGATTTACATGTATTGTAAATTTATTTGATCGGTCTATAAATGTATTTAATAGCAATAATATCCGAAAAACAAACAAACGAATGGCAGCGGAATTGTTTCAACTTATCCTAAAGTGCTCATTTCACTAATCATTATTTCTTATATTTTACTAGCAAAAACTATTGCCAAAGAATCATAAGCATTTTTTACTGCGATCCTGTGGCTGCCTTTTGTTTCGATATATACTATATTTGCTTATGTAAACAACTTTCCAAGGTAATATTCAACCTTTTACACGAGGTGTAATACAAACTAATGGCTGTACGAAACTAATCTCGGCAGTTTTTATCGCATGCTTTATACAGAACTCACGTAGATCTACCATTGTAATTGATTTCACACTTTCATTTAACAAAAAAACGCAAGTCACCTGAAATAAAAGCTCCTTGCTGTGAGATCTCTAACAACTGCGATTGCGTCACCTCCTTCTTGGCATTGTTAGGTTCATTATTTATTTTTAAACAATATAATGGCCAAAAATGAGTGCTTTTCAATTACTGGATTGGATTCAGGAAGCTTGTAAAGTAGCTTTGTATTCGAGAGAAATTATCAACTACGTGACGGTTATGATGAAATTAATGATCGATGATGTTTTTTAAAAATTTAAATAAGTTGCTAAATAAATGTGGTTTTTAAGTAAAAGTATTATACAACGTGGAATGAAGTAAACACTTTTGTTGTATGTAGGTATATGAATTTATTAAAATTCTTAAAATTTATCCACGTGGAAGTAAAAAATATACCGGGTGTCCCAATAAGAATGGCGCTCGGCCATATCTCAGGAACCGTTTATAGTACAGCTTTGGGAAAAAATTTTTATAACAAAAGTTACCTCGAGAAAAGCCTGAAAATTATTTCCATAATTGTAAGTCCACAGCTAGAGGGCGTAATTGAATATCAAAAATTAAAAAATCGAAATTTTACAAAATTTGCCCAATGAAAGGGCACTGGAAATCCGATTATCGTATTCTTCATAAAATTCTCCGCATATTTTATTTCACAAGTTTAACGACGTTCTACACTTTCGGCAAAGAATTAAAGATTTGCATGAAATTTTAGTATGTTATAGTTTACTTCAAAAAACTAAGACTTGATTTTTAAAAAATTGTTTTACCGTGCCGTTTAATTATTATTAAGGGTCAAAGTTAAGTTTTAACATGGGCTCTTATGGGAATTCTTAAAAAGTTAATAACTTTTGACCCAAATTTACGATTTTTATTTATTTGTGCTTAAATTAAAGGTTTTTTTGTAAGGAATGACATATTAAAAAATGAGGATTGTTTACCGTACCATTTATTTTTAATTTATTTATTATAATTAATTCCGTAATTTCCGTAATTTATTATAATTTATTTTTATAAAGTATTCAATACTGAAACATATGATTTAAGTATTCTGCTATAAATGCATTGTTACCAACTTTCGCTTGCATATAAGTTTCCCCCCTTTCCTCTGAGAGGCATACCCCGCAACGAAGGTGTAGAACGTCGTTAAGTCTACCTGTGCAAATAAGAGGTGGGGGTGAGTGGGAACCTTGTTATGAAAAAATCGCTGTAAGGCCGGTTCTGCTTAATCGATTTTTGCAAACTTGGTCTGGTTGAAAACAGCTCTTTTTCGTAAATGTAATAGTTATAATTTGGAAACAGCCTATTACGTAATATGCCGGCTAGGAGGCGCTATTTTTTTCTTTTTAGAAATCTAGTTTTCTTTGAAAAATATTAAATACAAGTATGTATTTTTTCCCTGTTTTACAAAGTTCGACCAAATTAGCAATAGAATACCGAAAATCGCATGTCTATACCTTTTTTCTATCTCGAGATATCTTAAGAAACGTGTAAATTTTAAACATAACTGTTGCTGTCATATAAGTGGAAATATATAGTAGCAAGTAGTGTGCTATGGAAAAAACAAAGAAACATTTTCCAGATGTCACCGTATATAATAAATCAAAACAAACTATGAAAAACTCTGCTACTGGAGTGACGTCTTTGGGGATATTTCATTGCATATATTCTAGCCGCAACAGTTGCATTTCTCATACATTCAAAGAATGTGGTTATCATGTCAAACGCTTCTTAGTTTGTAAGAATCATCTTGAATTTCACTCTGCATAAATTTTATATAAAATTTAATAGAAAAAACCGCAACAAACCATCAATGAACAAATTTTTATGTTTTACTGATTTGACACATAATTTGACACATGATGACTTTCTGAAGTTAATACTTCTAATAGTTCTATTTTTTCCATAGCACACTACGTGTTTCCACTTTGACTTCCTTGACTTAGTTTACCGGTGACAATAACAGTTATGTATTTATCTTAGTTGGGAGTAGGATAATTGATATTAAAATATAATGAAATAAAAATTAAAAATTTGTGTAGAAAATCTGACGTTTTTACATTTTCTACGATTCATCGAGAGCAAAGCAAATGCGCGGAGGCAACAATTCATAAAAATTTACATATTAACGCTATTTTTTGGTATTATTTTAAGTATTAAAATTAGTGTAATATTTAAATAAAAATAAAATTAAACTGCTTAAAATATATTTATTTCGTTAAAATCATAATAATAAAAATATAACTTCTTACTCGCGTACAAAGTACACACACTCTTTTTTGTTATATTTTATAGTGTTATTTGTCTTATTGTTGTTTTGATTCATTATATACGGTGACATCTGGACAATGTTCCTTTGTTTTTTTCCATAGCACACTACGTGCTTCTATATATTTCCACTTATATGACAGCAACAATTATGTTTAAAATTTACACGTTTCTTAAGGTATCTCGAGATATAAAAAAGGTATTGACATGTGGTTTTCGGTATTCTGTTGCTAATTTGGCATAATTGTGTAATACAGGAAAAAAATACATACTTGTATTTATTATTTTCCAAAGAAAACTAGATTTCTAAAAAAAATAGCGCCTTCTAGCCAGCATATTACGTACTAGGCTGTTTCCAAATTATAACTATTACATTGACGAAAAAGAGCTGTTTTCAATAAGACCAAGTTTCTAAAAATTGAATAAGCAGAACCGGACTTACAGCGATTTTTTCATAACAAGGTTCCCACTCACCCCCACCTCTTATTTGCACAGGTAGACTTAAACTTGTGAAATAAAATATGCACAGAATTGTATGAAGAATACTATGATTGGATTTCCAGTGCCCTTTGATTAGGCAAATTTTGTAGAATTTCGATTTTTTAATTTTTGATATTCAATTACGCCCTCTAGCGGTGGACTTACAATTATGAAAATAATTTCCAGGCTTTTCTAGGGGCAACTTTTGTTATGTATATACACCGTTCTTAGGCGTCAACGCCCTTCGGTAGGGATCTATGGGGGAGTATCACCGAGCCGCAAGCCCTTATCCCTTGCCGTACTGCTCCCTCATAGGTCGATCAGATGCCCGCATATTTCAGTCTAAGCGCCAGATTCATATTTAAAATTTTATACTGACGCGTTAGCCTTTTTGTTTTCCGATGGCCTGGGCTGGGCTTGAACTCTCGTACCTCACGGCGAAGTGAAGTGCGGGTCAGCCGCTAGTCGCACTGAGCTATCCGATCGAGCTGTAGTATAAACGGTTCCTGAGATATGGCCGAGAGCCATTCTTATTGGAACACCCGGTACAAAACGTTTTCGGTCAAACTGACCATCATTAGTACAAACCTGCATATAAGTAAACCACTTAAATTAAAAGCAATAGGGTGAAATTTTGACAGTTGAAAAAATAGAAAATATGGTTACTTACGTCCAGTATACAAGTAGTTAAAACTAGCCACTTCAAGAGGTGTAAATAGCTCTAAATTACATTAAAGTTACATTAGACATTAAAAAGCAGTTGACATTAAGTCGATGTCTTAAGATTTTTAAGTTAACATGTGGATGTACTTCATCCTTGCTCGAAAATTGGACAAGGTAATGTTCAAATGAGAGGTTAACAACCAACTAATTGCTAGACAGATTGGTGCCAGAAGTGTATGACAAGATGTCACAGGTAGGTGAATTTTTGTCTGTCATCCGAAAATTTAATAAAGAAAATTACTATTTTATTTAATAATTGTAGCCCAGTCGGGATACCATTTGACCTTGCATTAGGAGCTGCCCCAAATTTTATTTTTCTAATCTTTAGGGCGGTCAATAGCAGTATAAATTTAAAATCTCGACTGAATTTAACCGTTGCGTTAGCCGCCATCTTGATTTTAAACGAGAACCGTTTTTGCTTAATATCTCCGCCATTTTCAACTTTTCGACAAATATAGAAACTGAAATTGTTGAAAATGCGATTTTCTATAATTTCGTTTATTATAATTTTGTTCGTGCGGTCTTTTATCTGAGTTGCAATCATCGTAGCTCTCAGAATTGTCACTGTTAACAGCAAAAAAGCCATTTAGATTTGAACAACCTGCATTATCATGGACACATAACATTATTTTCATGCTTATGCATGTCCCTTACCAAATTTTAAGAAATTAATCTGGCTCCATCTATTATTAGGAGGATAAACTAAGTCAAATTGCCTGCTTTGCCATGTCCCTTGCCATCTTTTACATACTATTTCGCGAAAAATCAAAAATTGTTCCTTACCATTGTTTACTACCGAGCCCTTCAATTATAAAAAAGATACTTATTTTGCATTAGCAAAATCTTGAAATAATATCACTTACTTCAATTTTTGTTTCATGTTCAATACTTACTAGTGCAAAATTTGTCAATCGACTTTGCGACAATGTTGACCTTAGATAATTTTTAATTATTTTCAATTTAGAAAATGATCTTTCAGTGTTAGACCAGGGCGCATCTGTAAAAATATTAGTACATTTGTACGTTGAGAGGTGACTCAAATTTTTTTGCAGAAATTGCTTGAAAATAAATCAAATAATAATATTTGAGTTATCCTCCCTCTCAAAAAGGTCCGGAACATTGTTTAAATAACCAAAATGTCAAAAAATGACGGAAAAATTCGACTTTTTTCTTTGTTTTTTGATTATAACTTTAAAAGTATTCATTTCCGAGTAATAAAAGGTGCGTAATAAAATTTCCTACAATGCAGAATTGGTTAGAAATTTAAAAAATAGTTACTCTTGCTGCAAAATAGCAATAATTGCGAAAAAACCATACAAAAACAGGTATTCGCATTTTACGTTTTTCAACCATTTATGCTACACTTCGTATATTACCTTCGTATTTCACCCAGAAAAACTTTCTAATACAATAAAACAATACTGTAAATTTCATTAAGATCGGTTCTTTAGATTTTGCAAAATTAATTTTGCAATCCAGCTTTCGCAAAAAAAATTCAATTTTTCAAAATGTTACAGGACTGAAAATAAAGCAGATAGCAAGTTGAATTTTTTTTGATTATAGAAGTGTACTGTACCTTTAATTTACAATTTGCAAAATTAAAATCGATTAACTAGCACGGCGTCAGGAGTTTTTTAAATAAACATTATTTATTGGTGCTACGCGCAGGACAGCGGAGAGTTTGCTCTGATTGGGCGTTCCAATGACTTTGATACTGATTGATACATTTTAATTTTTATTACATTTCGATATAAATAAATAAATTTGTTTAATGCAAAATAAAAACACATACTCTATCCTTTGAAATAACACTTTTTTAGCAAAAACTTTCTTTGTTCATGTATTTTAACTTAGAGAATAAAAGTTTATTATTTTTAATCATATGCAATTGTTTAAACAATATTTCACAAACAATATTAAAATTAGTTTGATTTTTGTGGAATTAAAATAATAAAATACAACAAAATATAGAGTAAGAAAATAATATATTAGATGAAGATTTGAAGACATTTTGGTGGAAATCAAGTTGTGTGAATCGAACACCGCTGTCCTGTGCGTAGCACCAACAATTAATGTTTATTTAAAAAATTTTCTGACGCCGTGGTAATTAATCGATTTTAATTTTGCAAATTGCAAATGAAAGGTACAGTACACTTCTATATGGAAAAAAAATTTCAACTTATATCTGCTTTATTTTCAGTCCTGCAACATTTTAAAAAAAATGAATTTTTTTTGCGAAAGCTGGATTGCAAAATTTATTTTGCAAAATCTATTAAACCGATCTTCATGAAATTTACAGTGTTATTTTACTATATCATAAAGTTTTTCTGGGTGAAATATTAAGGTCCTAAGTCTAGCATAAATGGTTTAAAAACGTAAAATGCGAATACTGGTTTTTGTATGGTTTTTTTCGCAATTATAGCTATTTTGCAACAAGGGTGACTATTTTTAAAATTTTTAGCCAATTCCATATTGTAGGAAATTTAATTACGCAACTTTTATATCAGTACAACTTTTCTCATAAATGTATAGTTTTAAAGTTATAATCAAAAAATCAATAAAAGAGTCGAATTTGTGCTTCATATTTTGACATTTTGATTATTTAAACAATGTTCCGGACCTTTTTGAGTGGGAGGATAACTCAAATATTGGTATTTGAGTTGTTTTCAAGCAATTTCTGCAAAAAAATTTGAGTCACCTCTCAACGTCCATCTCAAAACAGATGCGCCCTGGACTATGTGCGCTACTGTCACTGGCAATGTGAGGTAAATTCTAAGAGCAGTGAACAAATTTGGGAACACTGAACAAATTTGGGAACACTGAACGTAATTTATTTGTATACAAGTAATTTAAAATGAAGCTGGACCATAAATGCTGCATCAATGAAAAACTAGAATCATTCGAGCTGTGCGTGTATATAAGAATTCTGAAGTTATCGTGGACGGAACACGTCACAAACAAAGAGGTTCAAAAGGAAAGCTTAAATACCATAAAAACAAGAAAATTGGAATATCTCGGACATATTACAGATGGAGAGAGATACAACTTGTTCCAATTGATTATACAAAGAAAGATTCAAGGAAAAAGAAGCATAGGAAGACGCAGAATATCGTGGCTGTGCGTGCAACCTGTGAGAAAGGTGCGGATGTACATCAAATGAATCTTTTAGAGCAGCCGTCTCTAAAATCCGAATAGCTATGATGGTTACCTACCTCCGTCGCGTCACTTAAAGAAGAAGAATTTAAAATATCCAAAGGTATAGTAGAATCATCGATAAAAATTTGTAATAATTATATTTCATTAAAGGGCTCAAACCTATCTACGTCTGAAGAGCCCACATGACACAATTTATTTTCTAAATTAGAACAATATGCTCTTTTTGTATCTAACTCTAAATCCTTCTAGGGTTTTTATTTTTGAAGGAACGAAAAAGTGTCTTTATTTTGCTTTAAATGTGCTAATAGCCTTAATAGTAAAAATTTACTTCAAAATGTATTTTCGCGTCAGTTACTGAACCAAATACTGAGATGGGAATCAAAGTGAATGGGGTATTGATCAACAACATACGATATGCTGATGATGCTGTCTTAATTTGTGACAACATAGCAGATCTTCAACAACTTGTCACTCTAATCGGAGAATACAGTAAGCGAATGGGATTAGAGATTAATACCAAAAAGGCCAAATTTATGATCATCTCCAGAAACTTGGATGCATTTAAAAATTTCACGATAACACTGCATACTAAGTCCATTGAAAGAGTGAGCATATTTAAATACCAGGGAACGTGGCTTTTTGAAGACTGGGCATCGGACAGGGAAGTAAAATGTCGCATTGAGCAAGCTCGACAAGCTTTCGTAAAATTCAGGAAGGTACTGACCTGTTCAGAGTTCGATCTTACACTGAAACTAAGGTTAACTAAATGCTACGTGTGGTCACGTGCTATAATGGCATACAGGGCTGGACACTCAAAACGAGTGATATAAACAGATTAGACGCCTTCGAAATGTGGCTTTATCACCGTATAAACGAAAATATCAGTTCCTTTAACTTATAATCCAAGGTAAAATTGAAGGCAAGAGAGGAATAGGACGCAAGAAAATGTCCTGGCTCCGAAACATAAGGCAATGGACAGGGATTAACGACATACAATCTCTGATGCACATTGCAAAAAACAGAGTGTTAATGGAAAATGTGATCGCTAACATCCATTAGTGAATTTGCATCTGTAGAAGAAGAAGCGTCAGTTACCGATTTATCTTCCGCCTCATAATTAAAAAAAAATTCATATTTTATGTTGAAACAAAGTAAAGGACCCGCTCTTTGGCGCTTGGCGCCCCCAACATCCCGGCGCTCGTGTGCACCGCACACCCTGCACAATAGTTAAAGCCGCCTTTAGTCCAGAGACAAAGATGCAAAAACAACAAATAAAATATTACAATTAAAGCTGATGGGAAGACGAAAAAAAGAAGGCCAGAACGAGATGGATGGATAACGTGGAAGACGACCTGAAAACCATGAATATAAGACAATGGAGGAGAAGGGCACAAGAGAGATCCGAATGGAAAGTCATAACGTGACAAAGACTCATCCAGATTTTCAATGTCAAAAGAAGAAGAAAATTTATTAAAAAAACGCAAGTCACCTGAAATAAATGCTCCTCGAAAGTTCCTTACAAGGAGACTTGTAACATACAAGATATAGTACGGCGGGGAAGACAGACACGACGAGAGTGGAATCAGCATGTGACGAAAATGGACAGCAAGAGACCAATAGGAAGGCCCTTAAAAAGGTGGCGAGATAGCTGGCAGTCAGCATCACAGCTACGAATACAAGCTCAAAATCGGCAAGGAACAGGCCAAGAGGCCTATTATAAGAAGAAGAAGAAGAAGAAGAAGAAGAAAGTTCCTTGCTATGAGATCTCTAACAACTGCGATTGCGTCACTTCCTTCTTGGCATTGTTAGGTTCATTATTTATTTTTAAACAATACTGGATTGGATACAGGAAGCTTGTAAAGTAGCTTTGTATTCGAGAGATATTATCAACTACATGACGGTTGTGATAAAATAATCGATGATGTTTTTCAACATTTGAAATAAGTTGTTAAATGAATAAATGTGGTTTTTGAATAAATGTATAGGCTAGCCGATTTAAAGGTTAAATGATCTAGCAGGTTAAGATAGTGAAAATGCCCCCAGGGATATTCCAAAAATAAAAATACCATGTTGTTTTACATCCAAAGGTACTCAACCAAAAAAAAATTTAGTTACATGTGGTGACTTTCCAAAAACTTACATCGGTCAAACTGGCAGAACCTTTAACAAACGCATAGCAGAACACAAAAGGGCTTTTAACGATAGAAAAACAGTTTCTACGTACGCACTTCAGCCTCTATATCATAATCACTCTTTTAATCAACAGCATCAAATTTTTCATCCTCAAAATAAAGCCCTTACGCTACATTTATTAGAATATAAACATTGAAGGAAATATAATCGAACAGATAGAAGTATTCAAGTACTTAGGGATAAGTTTAAATAACAAGGGGACACAAGAAGGCGAGATTGGTGCCAGAATAAACTCAGAAACTAGATTATATCATGCACTATACAAAAACTTCTTGAACAGAAAAGAAATAACAACAAATACTAATAGTAGGGGAGAGAAAACAAAGTATGCTAAATGTGCAGTCATTCGAGCGTTATGGGGACCTATTGGGTTGTGAAGAGTAGGTGCTAAAACCAAAAATGTTAAGTAAAGTTTTCCATTCTAGTGGGCGCTTGCCATTTTTTAATTTAATTTTCCAATTCCAACAATTGTTTTTTCCGATTATAACGCCATCTATCCATAATTCGAAAAAATGTTTTGAATAAAAGTTACGTATTTTTACGTAAGGAATTCAAATCTTCAATAAAAATAGGGGCTCCTATTTAAGATTTTAAAGTAACCCTCCACCCCACCTCCATGGGGGTCGTGTTTGGTGACATTCGATAGATTTTTCAAAAATACTGAATAAGTGTATTTTACAGTTTTTCGATCTGATGTTCATTTCGCGAAATATCGCGGGATTCGTATTTAAAATATTAAATTTACCCCTCTCCGTGGGAAGTCGTGTTTGGTATCATTCGATAGATTTTAAAAAAGATATTTAGCACCAATTTTTTAGTTTTTCGATCTGTCATTCATTTCGCGAAATATTCGCTTTTTTCTTGTGAAATTTTGGGACTCACTCATTTCCTTACGCCCGGCTCAAATCGTCAGATTTTTGAAATATACAATCTTTTGCATGTACTGCACTTACCTTATCTTAATCTGACAATCTCGAGTTTTTTTAAGGATAGATTTTTTTCGGGCGTCCCTTAACGAACTCCCCTGTGTTAAGAGCCAATATATGGTAGAGGTACATCTGCAGGGTACCAGGTTTCTCCCCATATGATAATCTGACGCGCTCGAGTAACTGCAAAAATCCCCGCTTGGGCTCCCCTACCATAAAATGATCGTATACCAAACAGCGTAGCAACCTGTATTAACCTACGGGGCAGAAAACTGGGTAATTGACGACAGACAAACAAAGCGACTGCAAGCAAGTGAAATAAAATATTTAAGGATAGTGCTGGGTGCTAAGAACAGACAGAAGAAGAAACGAAGACATTAGACAGGAACTAGGAGCGAAATAACTAAAGGTAAAAGCAGAAGAAAAGAAACTGAAATGGTGAAGAAGACTAGACAGAAAATCTATGTCTAGTAAATGAAGAAGACTAGAAACTAGACAGGTGAAGAAGATATGGGTGGCGGGAAGAATAGGAAAAAACCGTAGAGGACGACCAAGAAAACATGGAACAAAAGTATAAATGAGATTCTCGAAGAAAGAGGGAAGACATGAAGTGAGGCGAAAGAATTAGCTAGAGACAGAAAAGAGTGGCGTAAAGTAGACAAAATTTAAGAAAGTTTGTACACCTCAACACCTACGGGTATAAGAGGTTTTTGATCGTGTATGTATGTATGTATTCGAATATAAGATATAATTGTGAATGACTAACTTAAGACAAACACCTCTCCAGTCCACAACATTTTCAGTTAGAAATTTTCAATTGCAGTAAAAAAACCTAGTAAAATACTTACCTCACTTGAGAAAGTCACTCACCGAAAATGATTTAGGAACATACCCTTCAAATAAATTTTGTGGAGGTATTGAAAACAAAAGCTTTTAGTGTGTTATTATAAGATAAATAGTATATTGTAGAGGGCACTATAGTTGAGGGTATTGAAAGAAAACAGCTCATATGGTATGGGCATGTGAGCCGAATGGGGGACGAAATATTGCCTAAAAAAACTATGATGTGGCAACCCCCAGAGAAGAAAAAACGAAGAAGACCACCACAGAGCTGGAATCTGGGAGTTAGGAAAGAAATTAGCGCTCGAAATCTAAATGAAGACCTAACTCAGGACAGAATACAGTGCCGTTTGGGAGTCGGACAACGTGTTATGAAACCGAATATATATATATATATATATATATATATATATATATATATGTAAAATATTATACGGGAAATAAATATTCTACCTTCGTCTGTGCTGCCATCTTGGGAACGTTTTCGCTGTCTACAGCTCATCAGCCAAGCTCTCAGAACAGACGAAGATGTAGAATATTTCCTCCGTATACCCGAGGCCGTAAGACAGCCATGCAGTCCTTATGGGACTAGCGCAATCTGAGTTAGTTAGAAGCAACCTACCTTGCTCGTTTCGGTACGAAACCGATCTGTGCCTCTACTTTGAGGCCACGAGATGTCACCTGGTATTTATTGAAAAATACCTACGGCGTCAAACAAGCAGGAAATAATCGCAACTTTCTACTTTTTAAAAGTATGAAAATAATATGTAAAATATTATACGGGAAATAAATATTCTACCTTCGTCTGTGCTGCCATCTTGGGAACGTTTTCGCTGTCTACAGCTCATCAGCCAAGCTCTCAGAAGCTATTTCCCGTATAATATTTTACATATTATTTTCATACTTTTAAAAAGTAGAAAGTTGCGATTATTTCCTGCTTGTTTGACGCCGTAGGTATTTTTCAATAAATACCAGGTGACATCTCGTGGCCTCAAAGTAGAGGCACAGATCGGTTTCGTACCGAAACGAGCAAGGTAGGTTGCTTCTAACTAACTCAGATTGCGCTAGTCCCATAAGGACTGCATGGCTGTCTTACGGCCTCGGGTATACGGAGGAAATATTCTACATCTTCGTCTGTTCTGAGAGCTTGGCTGATGAGCTGTAGACAGCGAAAACGTTCCCAAGATGGCAGCACAGACGAAGGTAGAATATTTATTTCCCGTATAATATTTTACATATTATTTTCATACTTTTAAAAAGTAGAAAGTTGCGATTATTTCCTGCTTGTTTGACGCCGTAGGTATTTTTCAATAAATACCAGGTGACATCTCGTGGCCTCAAAGTAGAGGCACAGATCGGTTTCGTACCGAAACGAGCAAGGTAGGTTGCTTCTAACTAACTCAGATTGCGCTAGTCCCATAAGGACTGCATGGCTGTCTTACGGCCTCGGGTATACGGAGGAAATATTCTACATCTTCGTCTGTTCTGAGAGCTTGGCTGATGAGCTGTAGACAGCGAAAACGTTCCCAAGATGGCAGCACAGACGAAGGTAGAATATTTATTTCCCGTATAATATTTTACATATTATTTTCATACTTTTAAAAAGTAGAAAGTTGCGATTATTTCCTGCTTGTTTGACGCCGTAGGTATTTTTCAATAAATACCAGGTGACATCTCGTGGCCTCAAAGTAGAGGCACAGATCGGTTTTGTACCGAAACGAGCAAGGTAGGTTGCTTCTAACTAACTCATATATATATATATATATATATATATATATATATATATATATATATATATATATATATATATATATATACGTCTTCATATCAAGGCGAGATCCGACTAAATCGAGGACAACCCGAGATCCACCAATAGTAAATTAATTATTGGAGTATATTGTTCATAAGTATCTTTATAATTAACATATTAATCATGGCACACTTAGAGGGGAAAAGATTTTTGTACTTAAATTTTTCTGATAAATTTACAGCGAAACGAGATCCGTAGCTGAAAAGTAAAGGGGAGGACTTATATACGAAATTTTAGATATTTACCGTTCAACGCGAGATCACACACTGATGCCAGCTCTAAAGAGTATTAGTCGAGCGATTGGAGCTCGTGTTGTATTGTATATTTCCCACGATATACAGATATATAGTGGGCGGAGTCAATGGCGGCAGCAACAGCTTTGTCTCGAATTCTTTATGTAACTTTTAAGTATCTCTTCTTTTGTGTCTTTAACGTCTACCGTGGTTTTCTTTAAATATTTTGAATTTATTGTGTATAAACCATATCTGCTACCCTCTTTAACTATAACTATTTAGATTTACCTTTCAGAATGTCCCTTAGATTTGTTACATACATAAGGGTGTGAAAAAAGAAAAAGAATACTTCACAAATAATAACCATTTAATAATGATAATTATTTGCAATACAGTATTTTAAAACTATACATTAATATTCTTAAAAAACACTTACTACAAAATCAAAATGTAATTATTAGATTCTTAAATAATACAAATTGTTACAAAATAATTATTTAAATGATTGCTTGTTTTAAAAATGCATTACAAAAAAATAAAAATTTTTATAATTATTATTAAAATTTAAAAAATAAAATAACTCAATATGTAATTATTATTTGATAGTTAAAAAATGATTTTAAGTAAAATGATTTAAAAGATAAAAAGAAACACACATAATTTTCAGGGTCAACTCCTAATTGCATTAAATTTTGGATTTAGGTTCTACCCATCCCCCACTTCAAAGTTGAATTTGTGCCGTTGATTGATTTTACTTAGAGGTGAAAAAATCATCATCATCATTCTCTTTGCCTTATCCCTATGCGGGGTCGGCTTCCCTAATTGCATTTCTCCACACAATTCTATCTTGGGCCATATCAATGTTAATCCCCTTTACCAACATGTCCTGCCTTATCGTCTCCCCCCAGCTCTTCTTTGGTCTTCCTCTCCTACTCCTTCCAGGAATCTGCACTTCAGCTATTCTTCGTATTGGGTGGTTAACGTCTCGACGTTGAACATGACCAAACCATCTTAACCTATGCTCTCTCATTTTGGCATCAATTGGTGCCACACCTAGACTTCCCCTAATATACTCATTTCTAATTTTATCCTTCTTTGTCACTCCACTCATCCATCTAAGCATTCTCATTTCCGCCACATGCATTCGCTGTTCCTCTTTCTTTTTCACTGCCCAACATTCAGTTCCGTACATCATAGCTGGTCTTATGGCTGTTTTATAGAATTTTCCCTTCAGCTTCATTGGAATTTTTCTGTCACACAACACACCACTCGCTTCTTTCCACTTCATCCATCCAGCCCTAATTCTACTGCATGCATCTCCATCTATTTCTCCATTACTCTGTAATACCGATCCTAGGTACTTAAAACTATTGCTTTTTACAATCATTTCACCATCCAAAGATACCATTTTATTTGTAGTAGCTCCATCTTTAAATGAACATTCCAAATACTCTGTTTTTGTCCTACTAAGTTTTAAACCTTTTTCCTCCAGAGCTTGTCTCCACTGTTCCAGTTTTTGTTCTAAGTCTCTTTCACTATTTCCTACTAACACGACATCATCAGCATACATTAAGCACCATGGAATGTTACCCTGTATTTTCGCTGTTATCTGGTCCAAAACTAATGAGAATAAATACGGACTAAGCACAGAACCTTGATGCAATCCTACTTTCACATGAAATTTATCAGTCTCTCCCACACCTGTCCTAACACTAGTCGTTACTCCCTCATACATATCCCTCACAATCTTTACATATTCACCAGGGACTCCTTTCTTATTGAGTGCCCACCACAGAATCTCTCGAGGAACTCTATCATATGCTTTCTCAAGATCAATGAATACCATATGAGCGTTTGTTTCTTTACTCCTGTATTTTTCCATCAACTGCCTTATAATGAAAATTGCATCTGTTGTTGATCTACCCTGCATAAAGCCAAATTGATTCTCGGATATTTCGGTTTCTTCACGTATCCGTCTATCAATTACTCTTTCCCATATTTTCATGGTGTGGCTAAGCAGTTTTATAGCCCTGTAGTTTGTACATTGTTGTATATCTCCCTTGTTTTTGTAAACAGGTACCAGTATACTGCTTCTCCATTCGTCTGGCATTTGTCCAACTTCCATAATTCTATTAAATAGACCTGCTAGCCACCTTGTTCCTGTCTCTCCCAATGCTCTCCATACTTCCCCAGGAATATCATCTGGTCCTACCGCTTTTCCTTTCTTTATTTTTTGAAGCGCTTGAGCCACTTCCTTGTTGGTTATTTTGGTGACCATTGCTGCTACTGTCTCCGTTGACTCTACAGGCTGTCTGTCAAATTCTTCATTTAATAAGCTGTCAAAGTACTTTCTCCATCTATTTTTGACATCCCTTTCGTGAACTAGTATTTTATTATTTTCATCTCGGATACATCTAATCTGATTAAAATCTTTTGCTTTCTTTGCTCTCTGTTTGGCTATTTTATATATCTTCGTTTCGCCTTCCCTGGTATCAAGTTGATCGTATAGGTTTGAATACGCTTCTGCTTTAGCTTTTGCTACTGCTACTTTCGCTTCCTTTTTGGCGACCATATAGTTTTGAAGATCTATGTCCGATCTGGTTTCTTGCCACTTTTTATATAATTTTCTCTTCTCTTTTATGTTTCCTTGTACTTCATTTGACCACCACCAAGTCTCTTTATCTTCAAACTTCTTTCCTGACGTTTTCCCAAGTATTTCAATAGCCGTCTCTCTAATAATATTGGCCATTTTTCTCCAAATTGTGTTAGGGCTTCCTTTCATGTTCCAACATATTTTTTCTACTATTCTTTCCCTGAATAGACCTTCCTTCTCATCTTTTAGCATCCACCACTTGATTTTTTGTGGTCCTCTCCGATATTTTTGTTTAGTTTCGCTTTTTACTTCGATGTCCAGAACAAGCAGCTTATGTTGTTGGCTTACTGTCTCACTAACTATTACCTTGCAGTCCTTGCATTCACGTATGTCTTCTTTCCTTATCATTAAGTAGTCTATTTGGGATTGATGTTGTCCACTTTTGTAGGTAATAAGTTGAGTTTCTCTCTTTTTAAAGAATGTGTTAACAATCGCCATATCCAATGCTGTTGCTAATTCTAGCATGTCATCTCCAGCTTCATTTCTAGTTCCAAAGCCTAATCCCCCATGTATTGTTTCATATCCTGTCTTGGCTTGACCCACATGTGCATTGAAATCACCTCCTATTATAACTTTCTCCTCCGCTGGAATATCACTCAGTATGTCTCCCAATTGATCATAGAAAGCTCTTCTTTCATTCTCACCCAGACCTGTTTGAGGAGCATACACACACACAACATTCAATACCTCTTTATCAATTACAAATTTCACTGACATCATTCTATCACTCGTTCTTACAACATCTATTACGTTATCTTTCATTTCACTATCAGCAATTATACCAACTCCATTTCTAGTGTTACTACTCCCTACATACCACAATTTATATCCATCACCTAGTTCTTTCGCCCTTTGTCCTTTCCACCTAGTTTCTTGAATACAAGCAATTTGGACTCTTCTTCGTTTGAGCGCATCCACTAACTCCAGACTCTTACCTGTAAGACTACCAAGATTCCAAGACCCTATCCTGATTTTTCTAACCTGCAATGGTGTTCCCACTGAGATAGTCCTCACCCGGAGATCCGAATGGAGGCTCATTTTACTTCCGGAACATTTTACCTCAGGAGATGCCATCATTTCAGTATAAGTTTTTATTTCGTTTGGAGAAGGTCTTTTCATTATTATGGCCTGAAAAGATTTTTGGATATTTGATGCCTGAATGCCTTTTCTATCAGCACCATACCCTGCCCTGTCCTGCACGTTTAGCCAATACACCACCAATGCAACCAAAGTGCAGTATTACCCCACACCCGCCTGCATTTTTCTGTATAGGCCAGGATCCCTACTGTAAGGACTGCCCTATAAGCCAATGTATTGTTGCCCGTATCCCGCCACTAGGAGGCACGTACTTCATTCGAGATACGTTTGAAAATCGAGAGGTGAAAAAATATACGTTTAAAATAAGTCCGGAAACAGATCTGACTAACTTTAAGCAACTTTTGTTCTATAGAGTTTTTTTAACTTAGGTACTAGGTTAATTCAGTAGTAGGTACAAGAGTAATTTGCGACTAAAAATGTTTACTTTTCAACAAAAAAAATACGTTTTCGGTGGTTTTTCGCAAATATTCAAAAAGTAAGTATTTTATCGAAAAAATATTCTTGGAAAAAATGTAGCATATAAAAAACGAAAAAAAGGTATATTCTTAGTCTATAGAACCAAAAGTAAATTTGTAGCTCATAAAAAAGACGATCTTATCCTTCAAATTCCAAATCAAATATTTAAACTTGATACATAGTACCAAAAAATGAAGCTCTTTTCGGGGAAAAACCCATTAAAAATTTTTTAAAGTGTTTACAAAAAGCTTGATTATATTTTATAAAAGTTATATACGCGTAGGAAAGACAACGGAACAAATTTTCGAATGTTTAAACAGACGACATCCCAGATTTACCAATTTCTGGACAATTGATCCAAAGGCTGGATTCTAACAGCGAAACAGTTGTGGCTTTTCAAGTTTTCAATGAGAGTCAGAATGAAAAAACATTAGTGACCTCGAGTATGATGGTTTGGAGAATTTGGCTGGTTATATCTGCCATAAATTGAAGGACTACATTATTCAATCCGAAGATGTTTCAACGTACACGTGGGTTGATCATTTGAGTAAGTGTGGTTTATGTAAACCATCAGACACTCTCTTGTCATATATTAAGTAACTGGAGACAATTTTTCGTTCCACATGAATGGTGATTCCATTTTGGTAACTAAAAATTATTTAGAAAACCTTATGCCCAAAAGTGTAACTGTAGACTGTTCTAACAAAGCGAACAAGTTATTTTTTAGGTCTCGGATGTACTTCCGAATTAAAGAATTAAACAAGTGTCTTAACCTGACATTGCGTAAAAGAAAAAATTATAAAAACTGCTACATAGTTGCTGTATGCACGTCTATTTCACATGCACAAAATTTGAATAAAGTGCATGGCATGAAAACTGTAAAACTTATTTTTGTCTTTTCCAAGCCTCTTACTTAAATCTGATGAAATACATTATTTAAAAAGTAAAAATTTTTGTTTTTTTATCAATCCATTAAATTTGTGGTTTTATTTTGGGGCTTTTCTTCCCCTTGGTAAAAACTATATTTACTAATGTGTAGGCCACTGATCAATTTTTGCCAACTAACGAAATATAATAATTTTATTAGATATCGATTATATGAATATTTTTATTTTCCGGATACCAATTTAATCACGAAACTGGGAACTTTACAAATAACTGAAAATCAATTTAAATAAAAGTAAATAGTTTAATAATTTTCCTCTAAACTATAAAAATCACTTAGTTTCTGTTAGTCATAATTCATTCATTTTTACTATTCTCAAATTTCATTCGCGTTCGTATTACGAACGCATAGACGGGATTATGCTTTACTCTGTTGCTGACGTCATGCGCCAATCGGAAGAGCTTACGTAACTAGAATATCAGGGTGTGCATATTTCCGGGTCCCGGTGAATTTGTACCTATTTTAATCCCCCATCCTAATTACAGGCCAACTGGTAACTCTGGTGCGCAGTTAATTTTTAGATAACCCATTAACTACAGGTGAATTGGTAACTTTAATTTTTTAAGTATTGCTGATAATCTAATATCGGTATTCCAGGTATTTCGCGCTGCACTCCTAGAAAATGGAAAAAATGGCACAGGAAGTGAAACCGATGACGAAACGAAACGCAAAAGAGAAAACTTGGATGACTGTTTTAATAGAAGTAAAATTACAAAACGGTCACCAAGCAAAGCAGGCAACGAAAACAAGGAAGACATGGAAAATGTTATTATTACAATGATGAAAGAGCTAATGAATAAAAACGATTAAATGCTTTAGGAAATAAAACAAATAAGGAAAGAACAACAACAAACCAATAAAGAGTTAATGGATGTAAAATCAGAGAATCAAAAACTAACAAAAGACGTAAAACAGCTACATGAAAGAATGGAGCAACTGGAGAAATTTAGCAAAAAGAAAAGCTTGATCGTAACTGGGTTGAAAGTAGAAACAAATGATTATAAGAAATTAAAAGAAGAAATGGAAAATTTCATAGCACAAGAGTTGCAAACACAAATAAAACTAAGAAGTGCAACAAAAATAGGAAAAACAGTATGCACAATAGAAACAGAAACCCTCACGGATAAAATGGAAATCCTAAACAAGAAACATAAACTACAACAGCATAAAGATCGTATTTATATAAACAACGATTGGACATCGAAAGAAAAAGAAATACAAAAGGAAAAAACTAAAATAGCAAAGGACGAAAGAAGCAAAGGTAAGCAAACGAAAATCGGCTACAAGAACTTAATAGTGAATGGCAAAATCTGGATATGGGACGAAGAGAGAGAACAACTGATAGAAAATTCAAAAAACTAATAAACGAAGAACATCGACAAAAGAAGAAATTGACATGGCAAAAAAAGACTCGGCAATGCAAACGGTTAACGAAAACAAAATAACGCACACAAAATAAAGAAAGAATCTCAATAAGAAGAAAAGAACAAAACCCATTAGAATGGGATCTTGGTATATAAGAACCATGCTGGCAGTAGGTAAGATGCAAGAAATAGCTCTTGAAATGAAAAAATACCAACTAGAAATCCTAGCCCTACAGGAAATACGATGAGGGGATTGATACAAAGAGGGAACGAATGGTACGGCATTTATGGTGAACAAAAAAATGAGGGAAAAAGTGATACAATTCAAAGCAGTTAATGGAAGGATATCTTACATAAGAATAGAAAATAAATAAGCCAACATCTCGATAGTCAATTGCTATGCACCCACCGAAGAAGCAAACCAAGAAGATAAACCACAATTCTACGACATCCTGGAAGAAACCTGTGAAAATATTTCGAGGAATGAAATATTAATAATATTGGGTGATTTCAATGGAAATATCGGTAAGGAGGACTATAATCGTAATGTAGCTGGCAAAGAAACCATTCATGAAACTACGAATGATAAAGGAGGAGAAATCTGCAACCTAGCAGCAGCAACAAACACATATATAGTTAGTACTGGGCATAAACATAAAATAGAACACAAAATAATATGGATGATACCAGGAAGAATGGATGGAAACCAAATAGATCATACTCTAATTTCGAAAAAGTGGACACAAATAGTACAAGACGTAAGGTCATATAGAGGGGCAAATGGAGGCACTGACCACATATTGTTGATAACAAAACTTAAGATGAAAATAATCAAAGCAAATAATCATAAGGAAGGAAAAAGGAGGAAATGGAATATAGCCAATCTGAAAACGCAAGAAACAAAGCCACAATATACAGAACAACTGGAACAGAAATTGGGTCAGTACGAGCACATAGAAATAGAAGAAGAATGGAAAAACATAAAGAACAGCATAATAGAGACAGCAGAACAAATAATAGGATTCCAAAAAACAAAGAATCGAAAGAATGGTTTGATGAGGAATGTCACCAAAAAATTCAACTGAAGCACCTCGCAAGAAACAAATGGCTACAAAGTGCCGAACAGGAACAACTGGACCAATATAGAAAAGAAAAACAAGAAGCATTGAAACTCTATAGAAGAAAGAAGAACACATGGATCTCTGAAGAAGGGCAAGACTTAGAAACGAATAATAAAGACAACAAGAAATTGTTCGTATAGATAAAACAACAATACAGTACCAAAAAATCTGTCACAAAAATAAACAAAAAATATTGGGAAAAACATTTCACGGACCTATACAAAAACGACAACAAGGCATATTCAGAGGATGAGGATATAAGAGATAACAGAGATGAAGAGGAAGGCTCACCTACTTATCAGGAATTCATGGAGGTATTAAAACAACTAAAAGTAAACAAAACACCAGGGCCAGATGAAATCAACAACGAACTGATCATCAACGGAGGAGAGGAGCTCACGAAGCGAAATGCACAAGTTAATGGTTACAATTTGGAAGGACGAAAGCATGCCCATAGAATGGAAAAACGGACACATCGCACCAATCTTTAAGAAAGGAGATCCAACTAAGTGCTGCAACTACAGACCAATTATGCTACTAAATACAACGTATAAGATATTGACCACAATTATAAGAAACCGACTAAATCAATACACAGAAAAATTTATAGGACCATACCAACAGGGTTTTAGAAAAGGAAGATCAACAATAGATGCAATACACGTACTGACACAAACAATTGAAAAAAGCTATGAACATGACATAGAATTACACATACTATTCATCGACTTCTAACAGGCCTTCGACAGCATATACAGACAACAATTAAAAAAAATTAAAAAAATGGAGATACCGGCAAAATTAATAAGACTAACTAGAATGACAATAAGACTCAACAGCAAAAGTTAAAACAAATGAGGGCGATACAGATGACACCAAAATAGAACTTGAAGTAAGACAAGGAGACAGTCTGTCAACGACACTATTTAATATCGCTCTAGAAGGAGCAATTAGGGACACAGGGCTGAAAAAGACAATTGTTCAAAGCTCAACACAGATCATATGTAGGATATGCAGATGACCTGGGACTGGTAGCACGAGATAAAAAAAGACTAGAAGAGGCACTTTTAACCCTGGTAACAGAAGCAAAGACGAGAGGATTAATAATCAATCAGAATAAAACAAAATATCTTATAAGCACACGAGACAATGTAAACAGAATAACAGAAATAAAGATAGGTGAAAATACATTCCAGAGAGTAGATTGCTTTAAATACCTGGGGGTGATATTGGACGGCAAAAACGGAAGGAGTATAGAGATAAACGAAAGAATTAAAGCAGGTAATAGAGTATATTGGAAATATCACCGACTACTCAAGGACAAAAACCTGAGCAAAAAAAAAAAACAAAATCAAAAATATACACAGCAGCAATCAGATCAGTGATAGCCTATGGAGCAGAAGTAATGTGCCTTACGAAAAAAGACGAAGAAAAGTTAAGAATAATTGAGAGAAAAATTATGAGAAGAATACATGGCCCAGTAAAGACAGAAACAGGGGAATATAGAAAGCTGATGAACCATGAAATAATAAATATAAATAAAGGAGAAGATATAGTAAAATTCATTAAAGCACAAAGGCTCAGATGGTTTGGGCACACACAAAGAAGAGGGGTAGAAGAACTGATCAGGAAGATAATGAACTGAAAACCAGTAAAAAATAGACCAAGAGGAAGATCAAAAATAAGATGGGAAAATCAACTGCTAGACGATATATCAAAGATGGAAATTGCAAACTGGAGAGAAAACATTCAGGACCTGAGAGAGTGGAGCAAGTTAGTAGAGAAGGCAAAAAAACATCACAACCTATGAACTACGACCTAAAAGAAAAGCGGACTAATTTACCGCGTGAAATGGATTAAAAGAGCTCATATTTGAGCGAACTATACTCTAACAAGAGCGAACGGTCCATATAATAATTCCAGGTATGTACCTGTATAAATTACCCTCCTTGAAGGTGGTGTAAAAGGTACTCATTATTTATGTATTGTCTTTTGAAGGGATTACTAGAGAAAATCCAAATAAATTTTGAAAAATGGCTGAAATCGCTGAAATTCTTGTAACAGATTTCGTAATGAGTGAACATGGGTGTAAGTTATTGGTGGTAAATTATTTTAAATTTCACTTAAAGAAAGTGCTAAAAAGTGGAAAACATTTATGGTACTGTTCTGCATCTGGTTGCCAGGCAACCTGTTATACCGACGGTTAGTTTTTTTAATATTTTGAGTAGTAACTATGTTGGTTATCAACAATTTGATGTCAAAAATATACGTTTTGCCATTTTTTGTCTACCAGTAAGAAGAAAAATATTCAAAACAAAATTTAAGATAACCGCATTATAGAGCATGTTAAACAATTTAAACAAGGTTTTATAAATTTCGCTATACTTAATTGTTGCTTATAAAACTATAAATTAAGTCAGTTTAACGTAAATAACTTATGTAAAAATACAACTTATATCTCGATATTACGTGAAATAGCTCGAAGGAATGAGTAAAAATACAAGGTTTTTATGACACTCAGTGTAACTACGTAACAATTGTTTTAGTTTCTATATGGACGGAATAACAAAATTTATGTAACTCATGTAAATGTATTATATATTGACAATTTAAATGAAAAATAGCCGATTTTAAGAATTTTCGTCTATAAGTTACAATATTTTACCAAAAAAACTGAAAAAAGAACCGATTAGTTTATTGAAATAGCCTTAAAATGGGTTGAAGTAAAATAGAATTGGAGCTTTGTTTATCAATAAAAATTAATGAAAAGTATACATTTACGATAGTCTCTGTGTTGGCTTAATCCGTTACTGTTTAAATTTATTTCTTACGTTTTAACCTAACTACCTGAGGTACCCCTAAAGCCTAAAAATGTCATCAAAACGACGATTTTGAAGCTCTTACGACTGGATTAAAGAAGCTATTATCGATTCAAACAAAAGTTGTGTATTTTTAATTCTAAATTTCAACTATTTAATTAACAATAAAGTGTTTCAGTTGAAAATTCAAAGTTGCTACACCCACCGCTTTCGCAGGCAGAATAAGAACCCTGCTATTGCATAAGTATATAGATTTTGAAAAACCATTAAAAAAGCATTCCAAAGTTTTTTCGATATGACGTCTAGTTCTCGAGATATTTGGCAATTGCCTTTCTGGACAGAGCCCTTAAATAATGTAAATATTCTTATTCAAGCTAGACATAAGCCGAGTGAGAGAGCTGACCGTGAAATTCATTTGCGATGTTTCCAAATTTACCGGATCTCGGATTGTCTGCAAAATATATATTTAGCACATACACAACGGATCGCGCGCGCTGCCCTCTACAGCGGATTTAGTGGAACCACTGCAATATAAAATTCACCAAAAGGGGTGCAAAATGAGGTCCAGACAAAAATCGATTTCCTTGTACCCCAACCATTGTTACATCGAGATGTCACTATATACACGTGAATACAAGGTGAGATCCATAATCGGATCTCGCCTTGCAAAACGGATCTCATCTTGTATAGCTTATGATACAAACGGACCTCGCCTTGATATGAAGACATATATATATATATATATATATATATATATATATATATATATATATATATATATATATATATATATATATATATATATATATATATATATATATATATATTTATATCACTTAAAACTTTTTTGACTTTTTAAAAAAATATTTTATTTTGAAAATACAAGAATTAAAGTTACATGTACTAAATCTAAATTATTACGAACAAACATTAAACACCGGCAAATGGTTTTATATGATTTACAAAATGCTGAGGTTGTGAGAAAGCCTGGACGTAGTAGTTCTCGCTGACATTGGCATTGAAACTGGATGCGTCGATTCAGATGGCTGACACCTGATATATCCTGATGGGAAATAAGTAGGTACTTCATTATTAAGGTTAGTTGGTAAAAACGGATATAACAGCTCCCCTTGTTAGAAGGAAGTTGACGCGTGGCAGCAACTTCCAGAGTGTCTGTTTATTGGTATTCAGTGCGATTTGCTCTTCTTCGTCTATGGAGTCGCTTAGATGGATACTGGGTTTTTGTCTTGGAAAGATTTTGTCTGAGAAGTGATTGCAGCAACTGAATGGTATTTGAACTGGATGACTTTAGTATGTAACATTGTCGTAAGCGTCGATCAATTTCTGGGAGTGTACTCTTGTACTACCAATAAGGGCATCGCACGTGGGTTGTAGTTTGAGCACGTGGTTAGTTTTGATGATTTCTGACTTGACTTCTCTGAATTAGCATTTGATTGTAATGGGCTCATTACAAAAAATTCAAGCTGATCTTCTGAACGGTGTAGTCTTTGGCAAATATTACGGAAGTCTGGCATGTTCTAGGAAGTTGGGCTTAGCATTTGGCGTCGCTGTCGATTGGATAACAGATCTTGGTTCTGGCTCGAAGTGTTTTGCATAACTCAAGGCTATCTATTTATTGTAAGGTATAACAAAGAATCATCGTTTCGCGCAATATATTTATGAGTTGTTGTTAATATCGAATGTAAACCTGTTCGATTATCCAGTATTGGTATTGGATAGAGACTATATAAAGTATATTGTTCTGTATCAGTTAAAGGAATATTTAGGACAAACACAATTCTTGTGTCTAATTGATAGGCCTGTAATTCGATAATATCGAGATATTGAGGGAGATTTGAAGTATAGATTGATAGGAGATTATTTTTCTGTAATGATTGTGATACATGCCTAAGCGATTTAATTAAATCAAACAGGGTAATAATTGAACTATGTAATATTTTTAATCTAGCAAAAGTTATAGCATTTACTATATCATTTAACGAATCTTCGATAAATGAATAGCTTTCCATTAGCAATTCACAAAAGTTCAGCATATCGATTTGAGATTTATAGAATTTGAATTGGTCAGAGATATTCATTATTGATTTTCTAATTTCTTTAATATTATTGTTGAAGGTTTCCTCATCTATTTGTAATTTTCGGATTGTCGCGTTGAAACTCTTAATGAAAGAAGTGGTAACCGATATTTGAATTTTTAATAGGTTTTCGATTTGATACTCATCGCGGGGTATCTTATTAAATTTATATATTCATTAAATTATTCGCCATCTGACGAATCTAAGTTTCCGGTTATTGTTATTGATTTCTATATTGAACCTATACCGTTAATAAGTTCAAGTTTTTCTCGGAAAGCGTATTGTTTCGTATCAGCCATTATTTCTGTATTTTTAAGATTAACGGAACTAGAGGTTTGAGGAGACTTATGTGAGTTTGGACAGATTTGAATGATTCGAGGTATATTTTATTTAGTGGTATCTAATAAATTGTCTAAGATTCTGTCGTTTTTGTCGATAACATCTCTGATTGAATATTGAAGCATGTCTTTGTATACCAGGAGGGTCCATTTGTCGTTTGAAATTTTGAGATTGAAAAGATTTAGTGGAAACATACAGGAAGCAGCGTTAAACATTAGTAAAGTTATCTTAGTTAAATTAATTAGTTAATAGTTAAAAATGGAAAACAAAAACAAAAGAATGATGTGATGGAGAAATGCTAAAAATGGTAGAAGCAATTGGAAAAATAAGAATAAAAACGTAATCAATAATAGTGACTGTAGTAGATAAAAATACAGAGAATTGAGGACAATGATTAAAATCATGTGCAAGGCAAAAAAAATACAATGAAGATGAACTCAAAAGAGGTCGAAGAAAGATTCCAAACAAAAGGCATTAAATCCTTTTACCAGGAAATAAAGAACAATGGAAAGAGGATATAAGAAAAATATCCCATATTATGAAAAATGATGAAGGTAGGTACATTAATAAATAAACCAGGGAGTTAATGAGAAATTGGCAAATTTACTTTATGCAACTGCTATACGAAAATGAAGAAGAAAGGAGAATAATCCATGAAATTGAATATGACCTTATAGTAATAGAAACTTCTACAAAGGAAGAAATAGAAAATGATATAAAGGGAGAAAACAATAAAGGTCTAGGAAATTTGAACGAAAATAAAAGAGTAGAAAATTTATCAGTCTTTCAACTAATAACATAAATATCGGCGGAAATGGTAAAAGTAGGAGAGAAAAGGCTGCCCAAAGAGATACATAACTTGATAAAAGCACATGGGAAACAGAAAAATGTCAACAGAGTGTGCGATAGCAGGGGTATGTCCTATACACAAAATTTGACGAAATAAAAGGTGAAAACTATTATAGTAGAGACAACTGTAATAGAGATATCGCGCTGTTATAAGTAGTTAGTTTAGACAATCTTGACACAAATCATAAGAAAAAGCTAAATCAATATAAGGAAAATATATTGGTCGAATATCAGGCAGAATTTAGAAATAATAGGTCGACGGCAGACCAAAAGTTTGTGCTAAAAGGAATCCACACTACGTGCTACGAATATAAACATCAGTATTATGTTCTGTTCGTTGACTTTCAAGTACGACTAAGATAAGGTAAAGCGGCAACAGATATACAGCAGGAAAAATGAAAGAATACCCATGAACGAACATATAAAACACGCTGTATTTTCCTGTCACCGTGTCACACAAAAAATTGGCCAGCGCAAGTACATGTAATAATTATTGTTACATGTACTTGCACTGGACAATTTTCTTTGTGACACGGTGACAGGAAAATACAGCGTGTTTTATATGTTCGTTCATGGGTATTCTTTCATTTTTCCGACTGTACGATCTAATGAAAGAGATAAGCCTACTAATTAAAATCGTCATGATGAAAACAAAATGCCTATGGATAACACAATAACGAAATAGCAAACAAGGGCAAGGGCATAAACCAAGCAATTTTGAAAGAAACGAAGGATTATAGTAAGGGTACAAATTATCAATGACTCCTTTTTTTTTTAATCTAATACTAGAAGGAATAATCAGAAAAAGTAAAATAAAGATGCAGGAAATATTTTCAACACGGCCATCAAAGTATGGCAATGTATAGATTTAACACTATTAATGACAAGTAAGAAAGAACTAAAAGGATTAATGAACAATAATATAATAATAGAAAAGAAAAGGGGTAAAAGATTTAGTCTTCTAATAAATAAGGAAATAAGTAATAAATAAGGAAAAGACAAAATGCATGATAATGGGAGAAAGACATAAAGAAAAAGAAGATAATTTCGCCTTAAATAGAATGAAAAAATTTCTGTTCGAATGAGTTTCCGAGTTTACTCAGGTGAGTCTGAAATTATGTGAAAATGGACACGGGGAAGGAAAGATAAAGACAAAAATAGTAAAAGGAAACAAAAAGTATAGAGTGTTGTGATCATTAGTGAAATTCGAATATGTCTCGAGAAAAACAAAAATTATAATCTACAAAACAGTTATCAGGCATACAGCTACATACGCATGTGAAACATGGGTACAAAAATCAGAAATATATTTTTTTAGAGAGATGGGAGAGAAAATACAGGAGCGATATAGAGAGGTGTGAAAATAAATAATAATAGAGTAGAAAGAATAATAAGAGACTTTTTATTTTATAATGGCTTTGGCTTAGTCAACTAGCCAGACTATTTGTTTTTTTTTTGTATGGAATAATAGACTTAAATAACGAGTCAAAAATATTTATTTAAATTAGAGCATATGGAATATGATATTTAGAACAAATTGAAAGAATGGGAAAGGAAAGAATGTTGAAAATGGTACTCTCACGAAAATCAATACATCAAGAAGGAAAGATAGACCAGGAAGGATATTAAATGTTACAGTATATGAAGACTTACGAAAAAGTAATAAATATCGAGAATTGGAAAGAAAAAGCTTTAGACAGAAAACAATGGAAACAAGTAGTTAAGAAAAATTTATGGAAAGACTATAATAAAATTTGTATATTGTAAATATTTAATATTAAGTGTGGTATTAAGTGTTTAATAAAAATAAATGTAATATTGTCTATATTAGGTATAGTAGTAGGAGTAGGTACAGTGTAGTATTATTATGTACTTAATAATAATTGTGAGGAAAAATAAATTTCTCAGCTCTATGGATTAGAGGGCTCTTGAGCTTAATAAATAAAATGAATTCTTCATGAAAGAAGATTCCAATAGTGTTGTTAACTGGGGTTAACATATATTGGGAGTGGATGACTGAAATAAGTCTAAGGACTTTGAAAGGGAATTCATGATAGATAATTTATTAAAATTTACTTTGATTGTTCTATTGGATTGGATTTTTAATAAAGTAACAGAATTTACGCGAGTTTCTTGGGTTTCGAAAGGGCTAATAAACTTATTTTGGGGTTGGATGCAAAGTGCTCAAAATATAGCACAATGGACAAAAATGAGGAAGGCCTATGTCCAGCAATGGACGCAAAGGGCTGGAGGATGAATAAACTTATGTTGGGTTTTGGCTTTAGGATTACTTAAGTCCCTAAAGTACTTTGATAAAGAGTTTTCTCATTATAAAGTGTTTCGGGTGGTCTAACAGAAGTATATCCAAAAATTAGGGCGTAAGGTATAAATCCATGAGTTTTTGCATTATAAAATAATTCGGGTGGTCTAATGGAAGTATATCCAAAAATGAGTTCGTATGGCATAAATCTGTGAGTTTTCGCATTATAAAATATTTCGGGTGGTCTAATAGAAGTATATCCAAAAATGGGTTTGTACGGTGTAAATTCGTTAGTTTTGTTTTTTGTGTTATTAGGACAAATAATTGCATAAGGCAGGATATTGAAAGGATGTTCATCGAAATTTTCAGATTGATTGGCTCTTTTGTTTTTATATTTTAAGAAAAGGTTTTTTACTAGTTCTCGTTCTTCCTTGTTAATATGTTGTATTAGAAGTCGAGACTTGATGTTGTCGTTTCGGTATATTTTATCAGAGCAATAATTTATTATGTTATCGTTTGACTGGAAATTTAGAATCGGGTAGTTTGAATAGGGTTCAGTTATTGCGGTATCGGGAAAATCAATAATTTTGGAGATTGTGTTTGAGTTTACTATAGATGTCAGAAATTTTTCTTTTTCATTCACGTGTACTAATTCGTTGGGGGTATGGACTTTATCATTTTCATTTTTGTGCAAAATTGCATCTGTATTCGACAGATGACATGTTAGATTAAATATTTGCTCGGATCTGGGATCTATTTTAATTTGATTAGGAGATTCATGGTTAAGCGAATTAGTTTCTACTTTGTAGAGAGGTAATGTTTGAAAATTTGTGATTAGTTGTTTGTTCTTGAAATCTATTGTACATTCGTAATGTTCAAAAAAATCGAGGCCTAAGATTCCATCAAAATCAATATCTAAATTATAGATAAATACTTTATGGGCGTTTCCCATTTGGAAAGGGAATAAAGTGGATTCGGTGATAAGAAGTTTTTGGTCTGTACTACCTTGTATGGTAATACTTTCGGGAAAACGCGGTTTGAAATTTTTCGCAGTATTTTCTTTAAAAATAGAGATACCAACACCGGTATCGATAAGTAGTCTAAACTTGTTTGATGCGTCTGTTATATAATAAAGATTTTTATTGTTTAGAGCAAAAGGAGGGCTCAGAGAAATTTCTGTTCTGGAAAATTCAGAGACGGGTTCATGTCGTCTAAATTTAGAGTTTGGATCTGATTTTCTATTTGAGACAAAGGTTCGCTGATTGAAATGGCATTGTCTGGTGGGTGGTTTTGATTTGGAACTGTGAGAAAATCCTGATAGTCTTGGCTATCAATTAAATCGGTCTGTTCATCTAATGAATTGTAATAATCAGGAGGTGAATAATAATTATTATCGGAGAAATTTTCGTAATGATAGTTTTCAATTGGAACTGGGGTATAATCATGAACATAGTCATGTTCGTAGTTAACGAAATGAGCTCTCTGTCTATCGTTAGAAAAATTTGGGTTCTTATGAATTACAGAAGGGCGTATTTGTGGGTTATTTTGATTGAACTGAGATCTTTGTTGGTCGTTAGATCTAGCGTTTTGATAGTTATTATTCGGGCTGAAGTTTTGCCTCTGAAAGCCATTATTTTGGGCATTATTGAAGTTTTGATAGCTAGTGAAATTTCGAGTATCGTTAAAATTCTGGGAATTATTTTGGGAATTTTGTCTAGAGCGACATTCGTTATTTGAGTGGCCAATGCGTCCACAAAAGGTGCATCTAGGTGGTTGAAAGTTTGGTCTTCTAATGGGTTGATTATTTTGATTGGGTCTTGGAGGATTGGGGCGATTGGTTTTCTGTATTTCGAAATAGGATAATTGTAGCTCTCGTCTGATGCGGACCTGAGCTTGAAGAAGGTCTTTCGGATTACTAGCACGAACAATATGTGCAATTTTTGGATCTAGGCCGGTCAATAAGGTATTGAGCGCCATTGATTCGATTAGTACGATTTGGGCTTGTTTCTCTTCAGGAGTGAGGCCAGATTTCTGGATATTGGCATGCATTTTTGCATTAAGGACTTGGACACGATTGAGGAATGTAAGAGCCGATTCATTTGGAAGTTGTTTGACTCTCTGTAAATCTTGTATGAGAGAAGATAGGTCTCTAGTGTCTCCAAAGTGGGAATTAAGAAGTTGCTTAATTTCTACATATGATAAGGGATTTCTAGAGCTTATGAGTTGCGCTGCTCTTCCGCGAAGTTTATTTTTTATGTGAATTACTAATAGTTGTTTTTGATCACGCGTAGACATATTGTAGGCATAGTCACAAGCATTTAGAAAGGTTTGTAAAAATATTTGATCGCCTTCAAATTCGGGTACGATCGAAAATATTTCGGATAGTTTATAAGGTTCTACTTCGGGTTCATTCTCGATATGAGATACGGGGACTGCGGGGCGAGAAGTGTTACTACTGTCAGTCATGATGATCAAATAAATTTAAATAAAATAGGTAATCAATATATCAAAAATATAAAAAAAAATGGTCAAATAAAACAATTTAAATATGGAATAATCAATATATCAAATAGTAAAAATAAAAATGGTCAAATAAAACAATTTAAATGTGGAATAGTAAATATATCAAATAGTAAAAATAAAAATGGTCAAATAAATCAATTTAAATATCAAATAAAAATCAGAAATAATAAAAAAATATACCAGAAAATGTTTTTATAACAACTGTCCGATTAGCGAAATGTGCGTGTTTCAGACGTGTATATAAGAACAATAGTGAAAATAAAGGAATGACGATTAACAGAATAAACGTCAAATAGTTAAAAGATAATCAGAAAAATATTTAGTGGTTGTATTTAATATTAAAAAAAATGTTCTTATAATAACTGCCCGATGAGCGAAAAGTGCGTGTTTCCGGCGTTTTATAACAACAATAAATAAATAAAAATTGACGATTTACAGTATAAACGTCAAATAATGAGAATAAATATGTAGTTGTCTTTATTGATTTTCAGTATAATCAATATTGGAATATCGAACAGTATTCAATAATAATAATAAAAAATATAATAATAATATACGAGATGATTCAATATTACACTTACACTAAATCCAAAAACATCTAGTCGTCTTGTTCTCGACAGCGTCTCTACCAGGGGCTTCACCAGGTGTTCCTAATCCGTAGATATCTGCAAAGTGATGACGGCTCTGCCTTTTGGATGGTTCGTTTCTGAATCAAAGGATTGGAATCCACCGTTGTTAGTTAGGCCTTTCCGTGTTCTAACAACGTTTCCAGATCCTACTGACTGCGCCAATTTTTATATCACTTAAAACTTTTTTGACTTTTTAAAAAAATATTTTATTTTGAAAAATACAAGAATTAAAGTTACATGTACTAAATCTAAATTATTACGAACAAACATTAAACACCGGCAAATGGTTTTATATGATTTACAAAATGCTGAGGTTGTGAGAAAGCCTGGACGTAGTAGTTCTCGCTGACATTGGCATTGAAACTGGATGCGTCGATTCAGATGGCTGACACCTGATATATCCTGATGGGAAATAAGTAGGTACTTCATTATTAAGGTTAGTTGGTAAAAACGGATATAACATATATATATACATATATAAACAGTATATTGTACAACAAGATAGAAAAAAGACATATTTCTCACGAGCGCAGAAGTTTGTTCTCGCCTGCGGCACTCGCCTCGTGCCTCGGTACGAGCCGAGGCACGAGGCGAGTGCCGCAAATCAAGCGAGAGATAAATATGTCATTTTCTCTCGTTTTGTACACTGTACTTTTTCTATGGATGCGTTTTTGTCAAGAGTTCAAACTTCAAAATTAAATAATTTAGGTGCTTTTAGGTATATTATATGCCTAAATTGAAATAAAATACATAAATACACATAGGTATAAAATATTCTTAATATTTATATACTTTATTTATTTAAAATTATAATTCACAGTTGAACAGTCCTAAAAGGTAATTTTTGATAAGTTTTGACAAGTTTGAACACTTTTGTTTGACAAAAATAATTGTGTTTGTATTGTGCATGTTACCATGGAAATAGAGATCATATGTATGTAAACCGGCGATGAACCCGTGAGAAAAAATATTTGTCACTGCAATGGCCGATTTTTCTCACTGCCTGAGAAATTGTTCGTTTTGAATGTATGTAAGTAGTGAGAGAAGTTGCACATTGTATAGCATCCATAGAAAAATGAATTTCCATCAAGTAACGGCCGAATCCATCAATTTTGAAATAGAAAGAAATATTTAAAACAACCGAAGGAAATTAAAAAATCATATAAAAAAGAATAGAGTATAATAAATAACCAATAAAATAAATCACTTAAAGGGCACCTTTCCTTTTTAAAACAATTTCTTTCCCTCTCTAGTGGAAAACATTACTTGCCATCCTTTATTTTCTAACAGAATACATTAGTCCTGTTCAAATATTAATGCAAAAGCAGTACACCAGTACACACATTCAAGCTACAATTTACATAAACGTACCTATGTCAAAGTTATGTTTGTATAATGAATTGTTTCATATTCAGAATCAAATTATACCTAGCGAAATGGAATAGTAACGTAGATCCTGTGTTATTTGTCCTTTGTAAAGGAGTTAAGAGCTACCAGTTCAGCTTCAGACATGAGTCGTGTGTAGTTTAGGAAATCAAACGTATTGTCGGCGAAATTTCCAGAACTGGCTTTAAGGAAATTTCAGTGCAATATCGTAATTAGTACATCACAAACTATTTTGAAAATTATAATTTTTATTCCCTCTTGCTAGTGCCTAATATCTGCAAGTCCAAATATTAAAAAAACAGTCTCATTAGATATCTATAAAACCAATTTTATAATTTTTATTGACAAATAATTAGCTTAATAATAAAATAAAAGCAAGTAGACCAAAAATAATAGTATATTACTTTATGAGGCGGAGAAGCATGACTTTTCTTGATGCGCCCGACATTACGCGCCGAACGAAGTGAGGCGCGTAATAGAGGGCAAGTCAAGAAAAGTCGCTTCTTTGCCGAATAAAGTATACTACTTTTTCTTCAAACTTAGCAATTTTCAACCATAAATAGTACAATTCATACGCTATTTTTACTCGAAATTAACTGTGACAACTATCAAAGTCGTCTAGATGTTAGAAATTAAAATAATTAAGTCGTCGGTGGGATTTGCGTCTCCCTGGTTACAGTTGTTTGACAGTTGTTTGCAATTATTAAAGACAGCTTATTGTTGTTGCAACCGCAAGCGCAAATTTAGTGCGAAAATGGAAAACCTAAACGAAATTGAGTCCGCGGCTAATGATGCAGTAGCACGTTTGGGGCCCTCCAAGTCCGGAATAAAGTATCGGTTAGCGTACAAGCACTTCCAAGAGTGGTGCGATACAAGAGGAGTACGGCAAGTTACCGAAGACGTTTTACTGGCATATTTTAATATAATGGAAAATGAAAATAAATGGAAATCTTCTACAATGTGGTCACGATACTCTATGATAAAATCCGAGTTAGTTGTTAGAAAAAATGTGGATATAAGCAAATTTTTAAAGTTACGTGCCTTTCTGAAAAAGACAAGCGAAGGATATACTGCAAAGAAGTCTAAAGTTTTCACTAAAGACGAGTTTGATAAATTTTTGTTTGAAGCGCCAAAAAATTTTAAACCCTCATGATTCGCCAACATCGGGAATGATTGCTGAAAGTTGTGCTCGACCATCAGTATCATCAACAATTACCAATGCGTATCAAGAGTCGGGAACATTTTTGCACGGTTTCAATTTTGAAAATGCCTCATTATCTAATTGTACTTTTAATATTACTATAAATAAAAATGATGTTTAATTGTTGTTAATGACATTTGTATTGTTGCCATGACAACATTTTTCCCTCCGCCGTAAAGAAATGGGAAAAACAACTGCTGCCGGCGGAGACATCAAACTTGGACAGGAACAAGTTAGATAAGTAATGTCATCATTATTTGACGTTTGAAGAAAAAATATTTATTTATTCTGTAACCTTGTATGTGGGATGATTATAGAAGAAAAAGTCAGGAAGAATGGGAACTGAATGGCAGACTGACAAATGGAAATAAAAAATAAAATTGGAAGACTAAAGTTGGATTTATAGTTTGACGTAGCGTAGACGTAGACGCAACGGAGACGTAAGAAAATTATATGTCAATTTATAATTCGACGTAGCGGAATTTTTGCGCATGAGTAGAAACAATGACTTAATTTAACAACATAGCCTATAAATTATACGAACCGTAAAATAACTTTGTGTTTATTTATTTATACTATTATTTATTATAATATTTATCCGTTTTGTGTGTTACAATGGATTAGGAAATAAACGAAGGTATGCTCCTTGGTGCCGTGGAATTTCCAACTATGTATGTTGTTTCATTTCCTGGTCTTTAAAATGTTCATTGGATTTAATTATCGGATGTGTGGATAACTCCGAATTAATAGGCTAATAAACAACTTATATTTATCTAAAATATTGAAACTACACTATAATATATTTTTATTAACATTAAATCATTATCGTCTTAATTATTCTAACTGTACTAATATCCGTCGATTAATTCTGAATGATTAATGGGTTGTTAAAACATTTTATCTGTAGCGGCTTCTGGAATGTCTTAAAAATATCGAATTTCATTGATAAAATGCACATATCCCACCGATCTTCGCTTCGATCATAAACCTATATAAGTAAAAACCTATATATATTTAAAAATTTTCATGTCCTTTTAAAAAAATGGATAAGAACGGTTTATGGTTTATGAATATAACCCTTATTGTTATCATTTATCATTTCCTCTTCGTAAAATGAAAGAATTTTGAAAATTTATTTTGTTATTGCAATAAAATTATTTTTTGGTGATTGTTATCATTTATCATTTCCTCTTCGTAAAATGAAAGAATTTTGAAAATTTATTTTGTTATTGCAATAAAATTCTTTTTTGGTGATCTTTCCGGGCCCCATTAAAATGCGGGCCAAAGACAGGTGCGTCACGGGCACAGTGGTAAAATGGGTCCTGATGGTAGCGAAGTATGGACAATGAAAAAATCAAATACAGAGTTACTGGAAAGATTGGCAAGGAAAATGCTCAGAGCTATAATATATTTTGCCTTCATATATTTTATGGAGGCAAAAACACAGTGGAACGTTGGGTGCGGGTACGACGAACGAACAGAGAAGGAGGACCAAGCATCACTCGCTTTATAAAGGCACAAAGAGTGAGATGGATGGGGAATGTGATGAGAATGAAAAGGAAGAGAATGACAGAGATGATCCTAAAGCGGGGCCCAATAACAAAAAGAAGGAAACGACGAACCAGACAAATATGGTTTGATAGCTTACAGGAAGACCTCAGATTTGTAGAATTGTAAGATATTGGTGGAGATTATTCGCAAACATTGCTTTTATATAAGGTATAGCAACTTTTTGAACGGCTTAATATTAGCGCCTTACTCCCTTAAAAAATGATTGGTTCCTAGGTCTGAAGTCGCAGAACGAGCTCATTTTAATCATTTACACAGACGGAGTAGCATTATCACCCATTTCAGTTTCAGTTTTAAATTTCAGTCTTGAAATGACTGGATCATGGGACAAATGCAACTTCGTAGTTGTACTGTCTGAAGCACTACAAATCGTATAGCAGGTCTTTATAGAGTAATTTATAGAGTAATTGTTCTTAAATATCGGTTTGCTACCTTTAAATCAACGACACAACAGGTATGGCTGCTTGTACTTCTTCTTTACTTCTACATTCCACGGCGGAGGTTAGCAACCATCATTGTTGTTCTAATGTAAGATATGGCTGAAAAGTTCGATAGATGAGCATATAGACCATTACCTTAACTTAAGCAAACATGAGATTCTTCTCCATTCTAGACATTTTCATCCAAATGATCAATCGATATTATTTATTGGATTTTACTATATAGCCACAATAAACGTAGATAAAGTTTCTTCAGTGTCACCATGTTTAGGGTCCACGCCTCTATTCTATAATATAGTAGTATCGAATAACACCTTGTTAATATGTATGACTCTTAAATACAGCCTCAGATGTTTTGTACAAAGCAGCCTCCTTAGTTTTTTAAAAATTTTACTTGAGTTTTCTTTGCGCACTCTAAGTTTTTTACAGTAATACCTGATTTAATTGAAAAAGGTGCCAAGGGCAAGATGGTTGTAATTCTCTACTTGTTCCAGAGTTTACGTAAACTGCTATTAAATCTTTATCATTACTTTGTAATGATTTTAAAACCTTCATAAATATTGTTTTGTTGTACGGTCAGGTTATATGGTTTCCATTTGTCAGTGGATTCAAGGATGGAGTCGATTTATACCTTAATTTTCGTTAGTGCATGCTTTAGATGTCTGGGTTAGATTATTAGCTACCCTGTTAATTTTTGTATTTATTACTACTACTACTACTACTACTACTACTACTACTACTACTACTACTACTACTACTGCTACTATCAGTTTACAGCGTTCATTGACACCTTCAGACTCCTCTATCCGCCATTTTTCTCTGTTTAACAATAGACCTGGTGAAATTTCTATTTTCTCTAGTTATTTTTTAATCCCCTCTGTCACAAATGTCTTTGCCATATGTAGGTACGATCTCAAATATTGATTTCAGAAAAAGAAAATAAATGATATTAAAATTGTATAAAATATAGTTCTCTACATTTTTTATGCACGTATGTTGTACAGTTAATAATAAACGTGATTCAGTTCAATGATTATGCTTCCCCCAGCCCCGCTATTTTTTCCCTTAACTCTAAAATACCGACCGCACTTAAAAAATGGAACTTTTTGGTTTAACTGGACTGGTCTAGTTGACAAAAATTTATGACAACTTGTACAAAATCTTCAAGATTCTAAGAAATCGTCATAACGTGAGATTACGAAATATGACAAACCGCAATGAGAATTTTAATTTGAATGAGAAGCCACAAATCATAGATGGCTCAAATATCAACTTTAGGGTACCAAGCGGCAGAATAAACTCAGAAAAGGACACTATAAAATAGCTACATAGTAGCAAGAACTTCTAAATAGGACTGGATTGGACCCGGTAACTAAATGTAGATCACAAAACTCTTACAACAAATATTTAGTGTTTGTTTCAGCCAACGTCTCCAGTTCTTTTTGTTTTGCAATTGTTCAACTCTAAGGCAAGCCGCACACCGAAGAAACATGAAACGAAAAACATGAAACATGAAACGAAACACATGAAACATGAAACGTAAAACATGTTTCATGAAAATAAAACACTGCTAAACAAATCTCAAAGTCTGCCTACCAATGAAACGAGTGTGATTCATGCTCATGACACATTTTTATTTTCGGAGAGTTTCATAAATGGCCGAACGTATATTTGTTTACCAGTGGTTTATTTCCATGAAACGTAATTTACGTTTCATGTTTCTTTAATGTGCGGCCTGCCTAAGGTCTCGTTTTTCTATGGCCTCGTTCACTTCATCTTTTTTCTATTGGGCTCCAATCCGTAATCCGGAAACAAAAACAAAATAAAAAAAAACCAAAAAAATGTATACGAGGCTAACATAAAGCATGAGTTGCTAACACCTTATTTTCACCTCTAACCTAGAGGTTACAAAAAATGTTATTTTGGAATATATTTTCGTATCCTCTATGTTCCAATTTTATATCTATACAGGGTGATTCATTAAGAATGTCCAATATCTGAGTTGTAGATCCTAGACCTCAAAATATTAAGATTTAACCCAAATCACTTAAATAAAATGTGGCCCCTTACTGAGTTACAGGGTGTTTTATTTAAACATTTTAAAACTATTTTTACCCAGTACTTTAAAACTATTTGACATATCCTTGTTATCCTCGGCAGAAAGTGCAGTTACCGTACACCCTACTAAATTATTATAAACAAATGTTTCTGTCTACTACTAGAGGCGTACGAAAGGAAAAGTGAATAGTTTACCCTTCCCAAATTCTACGCCACTGGAGGAATTGATGTTTCAGCACAATATTTCCATTCTCCAATACCTTCTAGGTAAATAATATACTCCCTACTCGTATCGATAAAGTCATTAGTTTTCGAGATATTTGAAGTTGAAAATGAAACGGCAAAGCTATTTTGATTAATGTATTCCTCTTCAATTTTAACTTCAAATATCTCGAAAACTAACGATTTTATCGGTACCAATGAAGATTATATTATTGACATAGATAGTATTGTAGAATCTACAAATTGTACTAAAACAGTAATTTCGCCAGTGGCGTAGAATGTGGGAAGGGGCAAACCGTTCACTTTTCCCTTTCGTACGCCTCTGGTAGTAGCCAGAAAGATTTATTTAACATATTCTGGTAGGATATTCGGTACCTACACTTTCTGTCAAGTATAATAAAGATATGTTAAATGTTTTTAAAGTACTGGATACAAATAGTTAATATTTAGGTATAGTAGTAGGGATGTTTGATTTAAAAAGTTAAAAATTATTTGTACACAGCGCTTTAAAAATATTTAAAATATTCTTATCATACTTGTTAAAAAGTGAAAGTACTGTACAGTTCACCCTACTAATTTGTGTTAAATAAACGTTTTTGGCTACTACCAGAGGCGTACGGGGAAAACTGAATGGTTGACCCAAATTATACGCCACTGATGGAATTGCTATTTTGCAATGCAACTTGCTCCGTTAGTGGAGTAGAATTTGAGAAGGAAAAACCATTCACTGTCCCCTGTCGTACGCCTCTGGTAGTATGCAGAAACATTTGTTTATGGTAGTTTAGTAGGATGTGCGATAACTACACTTTCTGAAAAATATGACAAGGATATGTCAAATAGTTTTAAATTACTGTAGCTACACCCTGAAGCTCAGTAACGAGCAACATTTTATCTAAGTGATCTAATTGATCATAAGTAGAATCTACAACTCAGAGATTGGATTTACCCTGTATAAGGATATTTACAGTGTTTTTTCAGCCAACGTCTCCAGGCGTTTCTGCTCTCCCATTCTCCATCTCTAAGGTCTCGTCTTTCCATGGCCTCGTCCACTTAATCTCTCCATGATCTTCGGGGTCTACCTTTTCTTCTCTTTCCTATTGGGCTCTAATCCGTAATATTTGATATCCACCTTGTACGATCTGCTCTTCTCACATGTCCATACCAAATTAAACGTTTTTCTTCGATGTAGCTGAGTATGTCTTATTCTACAGCCATTCTTCGTTTTATCTCCTCATTTCTAATACGGTCTATTCTTGTCACTCTGCAACTTCTTCTCATTAACTCCATTTCAGTTGCTCTAATTTTGGACCTGTTTCGTTTGTTTGTTATTGTTCGTCCGCTATAAATTTTCCTATGCGTCACGATTCATTTTCAAATAAATTAAGTCAAAACATAAAGTGAAACGAACGCCGATGTGTGTAGTAAATAGTATACAGTATACAAAATGTATACCGGGTGGTGAATTGGAACACGGGCCATAGGAAACTCAATGTAAAATTCTAAACTGTTGAATTCCTGCTTCCCTAATTATTTTACATCGAAAGTCATAAGAAACTATTTGTAGAGAATTGAAATCTGTATTGAAAACAACTGTTAATATTGTTCTACGAACAATAATTTTTCAAAATTTTGTAAAAATATAATACAATTTTCAGAGAAATACGCCAACGTTACGCCACACACAGTGCAATAATGTGTATAAGATTGCATTCGGTGACAATGAGTTTATTATATTAACAATTTGAACTGTCAATTTCTTTATTTATTTTATCATTTATTGTTTAAAACACAATAAATAAAGTTGATCAGGTACCCTCAGTTAAGGAGAAAGTATTAATAATAAAGATATTTTCTTCAGTGAATAGTGTGCTCACTGTTAGTTAAATAGTAACGTGTGGCCTAACATGCCCACACATACCTACTGCGGTAAATACATTATATTTTTCAAAATTTTGGAATGTGTTTAAATCGTAGAACAATTGTAACTTCTGTTTTTAATACAGATTTCAATCCTCTACAAATAACTTCTCATGACTTTTGATGTAACATAATTAGGGAAGCAGAAATTCAACAGTTTAAAATTTTACATTGAGTTTCCTATGGCCCGTTTTTCGATTCACCACCCTGTATACACATCGACGTTCGTTTCACGTTATGTTTTGATTTAATTTGTTTGAAAATGGATCGTGACGCATGGGAGAAGTTATAGCGGACGAACAATACCAAAGTCTCTGCTCCATAGGACATTACACTAAGTACCAAGGTGTTATATATTTTCTTCTTTGTATTTCTGGTAATCTGTCTATCTAACAGTACTCCATACATTTGTTTAATACACGTTCTTGTATATGCTGATCTGCTGGTTATCTCTTGCTCGGTCGTTCCATTCTTTAAAAGTATGAATTCTAATATTTAAATTTTTCATTGCCGTTAATTTCTCTATTATAGTCCATTTCCAAGTTTCTCACTGGTTCTTGTTCTGCTGTTAAGTATTCGTTATTTTCTAGGTCTATTTGCAGGCCACTTTTTGTGTATTTCTCTTCTAGTTTTCGGAGCCTATAGGACAGATCTTCTTCATCTTGAGCCGTTACCACTTGGTCATCTACAAAACAACATCTGTACAAGAAGTTGTCCCGGATTGGTATTCCCATCCCGTCATATTTCCTTTCCATGGTTTTGATATTTTTAAGTATTTAAAATTATTTAAAATTCTCTCATCTTAATTTCCTCGGCATCCTGTATGATTTATAAAGTATTCCACCTGTTGTCAATCTGGTGGTATGCAGACGATATTTATTGTCGTTTTCTGTGGTACTTCGATTGATAACTTACTTTGTTTTTCGGTAGATGGCCCTAGTTCATCCGTGACATTTCTTTCTTTGCAATTCGGAAAGGCCCAAAGTATGGTACGTGGAAGAATCTGAGAGAGGAGGATATGGGACTACTGATGAGGGGGAAACAACCCCCGAAACCGGTATAGACTCTTCCTGCACTCTCAGATTTGACCACAGTATTATGCAGCTGCTGTATTTTCATGTTGCAAAGGAATTGAGAATGTTTATAAGGTTTTAATATTTGTTGGAAGTCAACGAGGTGTCTCTTTGATGAAAAGGTATTATAACTGTATAATCATGATGTATTTTATGGCTTATAAAATTGAAACATTTGTTCGTTTTATTCGTTCTTAAAATTGGAACATTTGTTCGTTTAGTTCGTTCTAATATTGGTACAAATATTTGAACGAACAAAACGAACAAATGTTCCATTTTATAAGCCATAAAATACATCATGATCATAATAATATATGATCAACAATTGAATCCATGAATAATCGGAAGCTCAACCAAATACAATTTATACCTTTGTATCAAATAGACAACTCCAGGACTTGACCTACCACCTAGGACTTGGCGCACAATTAATCGCATCAGAACTCAACATGGTCGATGTGCGTTATATTGCGCAAATGGGGTAAACTACCATCATACTCATGCAGCTGCGGTGAGGTCCAATCTATCAAGCACATATCGGAGGAGTGCCATCAGAGAGCCTACAAGGGTAGTTTCCAAGATTTCCTATTTGCAACGCCCGACCCGAATCTATTAACTACGTAAACAATCTCGATGTTTGCCTGTAATTTGTATATGATTAAATATTTTTATATAGAGTCAATTATAAACTAACTTGTTTACTGTTTATTCGAATCTTATAAATGTGTCTAAATGGCCTACTCGAAATAAAATAATAAAGAACAACTAATGATAGTTTCCTCTAATGATATTATTTATTTCATCTTCTCATGGGATCAGACTTTTTTTCAAAAATTTTATCAAGCCGACCCTGCGAGAGTCTGCGTTTGATATCTGACAATTCCTAATCCCACATGCTGTTCCGATTTCTACAAACAAACATCATAATTGCGTTCGCCAAATAGGTGGAATTCTCTATTAATTTCAAGACCAACAATAGTTTCTAATCACGAGATGACAAACTTAAATGCAATAGAGAGAACCGGTCAACGTAACAAGGTATTAAAATATTATTGTTGAATTAATTGGAATTGGAGCATGAAAAGGGGTGGAAAAGTAGGTCAGTGTCACGTGAAGTAGGGTGTAAATTAGTTACACATTGAATCTACAGGGTATCCAGGAACTCTCCTGATAAACTAAGACCGCGGAGATTCCTCAGATAATTTTAACGCAATTTTTTAACACAAAAAAATATTTGGAAAAACGAAAATTGGTACGTTTATTTATCTTCCAGAGGTGAATCGATTTATTTCATTAATTGCAAATTTCTAGTACCGGTCATATGCGGCCGTTTTGGGTAGGTCAACGGTTATTTTATCGCATATCTTTTTGTCTTTAACTTTTAGCATTTTTCGCACTGGATTATTAAATTATGAGGAACACTAGTACTAACAGTAAGTTACTTTTGCTTTAAGTCATTAAAATACACGGCTTATAAATGAAAGTTTTTTTTTCAAATCTTTTTCAAATTCAAAAACGAAAAATTTTCAAATCGATTCTTCTAGAAAACGGTGTATTCTACCGACTTAAAACAAGAGTGCCAAGTATACCTTTTGACATACCTCGTATACTATTGATAACGTTTTATATCTAATGTACGTACATCTTAGGTTTTAGCCTATGCAGAGCATTTTATAACGAATCAGTTTTTTTTCATAAATTTAATAATAAAAAGTGTTGTAAAAACGTATATCTTGTTTAAAAATAGTCCTAGAATTTTTCTCCATACATCATTATAAAGTAAAGAAAATAACATAACATAAAAAATAATAAAAAGTCTCTGGCAACCAAAAAACAATTTTTAAAAATTTGTGCATGTGGAAATTTTGTGAGTGATGTCCCATTATTAAATTATTAAATGTTTTACACTTTCTTAACATTAAAAATAAAAAACAACTGCTAAATCAGACAAAAAACAACTGTTAATGATAAAAAACATACACCACTGGGAACACAGGAATTTATGCCAGGTTCCACATTGAACATATCAAACAACTTAAGAGACTAAGGGCTGTTTGACTGGTCAACTTTTCTTATGGGGCTGGTGACTTCCATGTACATCTTTAGCTGTAGAACAGTTTCAATGGCTCTTATGTAAGTACATACCAATTACTACTAACTTTATATTATGTCGTTTGATCGCATGCCATCTTGTCAGGACTCCATCAACCCTTAACTAGTTAAGGATTGATGGTAGTATATATTAAATTATATACCAAGCAATTCTCATCAGATTGGTCGCTCCCAATGGCAAAATGTCTCATTTTTTACATGCTATAGACTATTGAGTTCAATACTATACAGTTGTTTGGCTTTATTGTGTGTGATTAAAACCAAGACAAAGTTGTTTTTTATGTTTTATATATGTATATGTACTGTTATATTTCTATTTGATATGAAAATTAAATTTTGATAATTATAAAAAGGATTCAATTTAATATAAAATATTTTCAATTTTCTCAACCACGGGCATATAAATTTAGAACAACCTGTATACAACAAATTGTTATATTTAATTTTAAGAAGTGATTAAACGAAACTCGGGAAAATGCGCTTAGAATAAACAAAGTGAATGGCGCGTACCATTATCGTTGTTCGCGGAAGGTTCGATCATTAGCCTATGCTAAATAAGACTCAGTTGGAATCGATAATAGGTCATTATCGTTGTTCGCGGAAGGTTCGATCATGAGCCTATGCTAAATAAGACTCAGTTGAAGTAGATAATAGGTCATTAAATTTTGTAAATAGTAGAAAGTAATTTTAGAATGGGAATTAACTATTTCTTTTTTGAAATCCATTAAGCATATTTAGAAAGATTAAAAATTGGTTTTGAGGAATACTGCGAATGAGAGTTGGTGGTGGAAGGTTGATTTGTGAATCTGGAAGGGATATTTAGAAAGTAGGTGAATGACTGAAAATAGAGATCAGAATGTTTTGAGCTGTCGAGAAGTGAAGTCCAGTAGTAGACGGTAGTGTACGGAGAGTGAGAAAGCCGGTGTAGTTCCGTGAGTGTGGAGATCTATCGTGGAACGAGAGGTAGGCCAGGTTGAGAGTAAAGAACCTCCTTGAGCCAAGAGTGTCCCGGTAGCTGATTGCAGTTTCGAAAAAGATAGAACACAGCATCACGACAGAAGCAGGAACGAGAGCTATACGAGCTAATCTTCAAAGGAGAACATTACTGAAAGCCAGGACGAGGTTTTGATCGCAGCCAAGGATAGCAGGAAACGGGTCTTGTGTGAAGACATTCTCAGTTCACCAGAAAAAGGTCAGTCTCATTTGTTTGGACATGAATGTATGGGTTTTTCGTATTAAATACCACATTATAAATTGAAGAACATAATCAATAATATCAGAAAAGCTTCATCAAACTTAAATAGAATTGTTGCTAATAAATCCTAATAGTTAAATGTTAATAAAAACTTTCAATTGGAAACCAAAAGGAAATAAGATTCCCATTTGTAAATGTTATGTTTAAGAATAATAAGATCTAGCACATATTAAGCAGTGATTGCCATTTAAATAAAATAAACAATATTTTGATTATAATTGTAACCCATATGTGTGTATTATTTTACTCTTTTCTTTCCTATCCCGATTAGGAACCATTGAGAAATACTTAGAAGCCACGAGAGTAAGTAATTAATTTTATAATTCGCCCTGAGATTGAAAACATATTGATATGTGATCTGGTAAAGTAATTAGATTATGATTAATGCATTGATTAAATTAAATGACATATAAGAATATTATCTCATATCAATAATCAAGATCACATCAACTGTCGTCCAACGTGGAAAGCATTGAAAAGTATTTCTAGTGGCAAATTTGAAGGATAGAAAGAGTAAAGCCGGTATTTGAAAATTTATATGCCTGTGGTAAAAAGTGAGATACTTACATTTGATAACATAAAATTTTAGATCTCTTTATGTACAAATTTTACATAACTGATTTAATATTTTATTTTTACGATATTTGCATTTGATATATTTATTGACAATTTATAATATTTGGGTGAGAAAAAGTCGTCTTGGTAACATACTAGTAAAATTTCATATTTGGCGGGGACAGTACTTCTTGAAAACAAATGTCTGTGACAAGAAGCCAAAGCAAAGACAATAAAAAACAAAAAGAACATTCAAATCAAGAGGATAATTCAGACCAAGAAGATATTTTAGACACAACAATCATGGAAACAGGAAAAAAAGGATTGTCAGAATTAGAAAAGATATTACAACTTATGCAAATCCAGTCACAAAAAATGGATGAAGCAAAACGAACAATGGATAAAAATCAGGAAGAAACATCAAAGAAAATGGATGAATCAAATCAAAAAATGGATGAAACATCAAAGAAAATGGATAAAGTGGATCAAAAAATGGATGAAACACAACAAAAACTGGATGACAATCAAAGAGAAACAAAACAAGCAATGGATGAAGCATCAAAGAAAATGGATAAAGTGGATCAAAAAATGGATGAAACACAACAAAAATTGGATCAAAAAATGGATGAAACACAACAAAAAATGAAACAAGCAATAGAAGAGAACAACAAGAAAATGGAGGAACGCATAGGAAAGTATGAAAGGAAGTAAAAGGATGTTTGACAATAATCAAGAACGATATGGGACAACAAGAGACAGAGATTAAAAAAATCAAAAGCAAAATAAAGGAAATAACGAATTGCCAGAAAAAGGAAATAGAAAGTTTGGAAAACAAGTTGCAAAACGCTATTCAAGCAGACATAGAAGAAGTGGAAAGAAAGATTGCGGAAATCAATACTCAACAAAATGTCGGAGAAAGAAGAGAAATGGTTATACATAGCACAGATGACGTGAAGATAAGGTTTGGTGGGGACGTAAGAAGATTACACCCAGTGCCGTTCATAAATAGCCTGAAAAAGAAAATACAGCACATCGGAAATTTCGAAACAGTAAAAGAAACTATCAGAAACCATCTAAAATATGAAGCAAGCCTATGGTTCGATTGCAAAGAAGAAGAATTTGACAGTTGGCAACAATTTGAACAAAAATTTTTGAATTATTTCTGGGGAAAAGTCCAACAATTGGAAATTAACAAGGAATTGCAAAATGGGAAATACAATGATAGGATGGGTATATCAGAAAGGACATATGCATTACAAATTTACTATAACGCAAAACATTTACAATACAATTACTCATCGGAACAATTAGTCGAACTGATTGCAAGACATTTCGAAGAAACGCTGGAAGACCATATCACATTGCAAAACTACAAAGACATAGATAGTTTATGCCAATTCCTACAAATAAGAGAATCACGTCTAAGAGAAAGAAAATCAAGAAGGTCGCGAGAAGATTACAGGCCCCGAGAAACACAAGATTACAGAGATAGAAATCAAGATAGGAGGGACTATACAAGACGAGATTTTAATCCCAGAAGGGAAAAAGAAAATAGAGACAACGGAAGAGGAAATTATGAACAAAGAAATAGGCAATGGAATGAGGACAGAAATCGAGAATACCAGAATAGAAACACCACACGCTCAAATCAAGAAAACAGAAATAATGGTAGACAAAACGAACAGGGATATCGAGAAAACCGAAACAGATCCGACAGACCAAGAGAAAATAGAAGAGAAGTAAATAATACCCAGACAGATGAATATGACGGAGAGAGACATTAGGACGAAAATATAAACAACGATGAGCAACCGGCGTCTTTTCACGACGGCGCTCACTAAAAACCAAAAATCAAACAGGAATCTTTTGTAACCCCAAGGAGTTTATTAAATTGGCAGGAAACAACGAAAAGAAAAACGGAGTTAATTTAAAATTTGTGGATGGATTTATCAAGGAGAAACCAATTAAAATTATGATAGACACTGGATCTGAAATAACATTGGTCAACAGAAAACTAATAGAAGAAGTTAACTTAACAAATTTAATTTACAAAATACCTAGGGTAAATTTAATGGGCGCAAACAAACGGACATTGGCAACTATAAATGAAGGCATACGAGTAATGGTACGACTGGGTAAGAAGATGTATGCACTACAATGTGTAATAATGCCAAACATGTCACATGACATGATAGTAGGAGTTGACGAATTGGCAGAAAAACATGTAGTGATAGATTTGAAAAATAATACGATGAATCTAACAGAAGAAAAAGAAGAAGAACAGGACAAGGAACAGGAGAAACAAAATACGGACAAATCAGGTAAAGAACAAACAGTGGAAATGAATTTGGCAACGAAGCAAGGACAAAGAAGAAAAGGGAGAAAAAGTCAGAAAAAGACAAAAGAAAATGAAACCTGTGGCTCCTCAAAAGAAGAGTTGAGCCCAGAAGAAGAAAAATTGAGAGTATCAAAAGCAAAAGAAAACTGGGATTCCTCAAAAGAAGAGATGAGCTCAGGAGAAGAAGAAATAAAGCTAACAAATGAAAGCGAAAAAGATATAATCGAAACAGTAGCATTTGAAGAGGAGGCATATGAAAACGAGGATGCAGAATGCACGGTAAAAGTATTTGAAAAATCTGAGGAAAAAGACAGAAGATTGATATGGGAAAAACGGAAAGACAACATAATAGCCGACACTCTAACACAGGATGAGGACACTGAAAATAAGGAAACAATTACTCTACAGGTGGGACTAATTAGAGTAATACAAGAAGAAGGGGTATAAGACGTAGATTAAAGTAAGGAAATATACAGGGAGTTGGTTTTGCCTCGAGAAAATTTATTTAAAAATGCAGATAAATTTTATCGAATACAAGGCGGGGATTTGTTATATTTCTATTTGATATGAAAATTAAATTTTGATAATTATAAAAAGGATTCAATTTAATATAAAATATTTTCAATTTTCTCAACCACGGGCATATAAATGTAGAACAACCTGTATACAACAAATTGTTATATTTAATTTTAAGAAGTGATTAAACGAAACTCGGGAAAATGCGCTTAGAATAAACAAAGTGAATGGCGCGTACCATTATCGTTGTTCGCGGAAGGTTCGATCATTCTTCTTCTTAAAGTTCCCTCTCCTATCGGAGGTTGGATATCATAATGGCTATGGTCATTTTGTTGGCTGCTGCTCTGAATAGTTGTAATGAACTACAGTTAAACCATTCTCTAAGGTTCCTCAGCCAGGAGATGCGTCTTCTTCCTATGCCTCTTCTTCCTTGGATCCTTCCTTGCATAATAATTCTCAGCAACTCATATTTTTCTCCTCTGGTAATGTGACCCAAATATTCCAGTTTTCTAGTTTTTATACTTTTCATAATTTCTAACTCCTTATTTAAACGTCGTAGCACTTCAACATTGGTAATCCTTTGAACCCACTGAATTTTCAATATTCTTCTGTAACACCACATTTAGAACGCTTCTATTCTTCTTATGTGTTGTCTCTTCAATGTCCAAGCTTCCATTCCGTATAGCAATATAGAAAATATGTAGCATCTTAGAGCCCTCAATCTGAGAGGCAACTGAAGGTCTTTGTTTGTAAGCAGTGTCTTCATTTTTATAAATGCTTGCCTTGCAGTTTCAATTCGGACTTTAATTTCTTTGCTTTGGTCATTTTTGTCATCAACCCAGGTTCCCAGATATTTGTATGTCTTAACTTTTTCTATTTGGGTTTGCTCTATCATTAACCTTTCATTTCCATGTTCTGTTTTTGAGACAATCATAAATTTAGTTTTTTTCTTGTTTATTTTTAGTCCGTATCGAATGCAATAATCGTTAATTCTATTTAGCAATTCTTGTAGTGATTCCAGGGTGTCTGCCATTATAACGGTGTCATCAGCGAATCTTATGTTATTTACTATTGTTCCGTTTATAGAGATTCCATCACTTAGCTCCGCTATCGCTTCCTGAAATATGGCTTCACTGTACAGGTTAAACAGTAGCGGCGACAGAACACAACCCTGTCTTACTCCTCTCTTTATATCAATATTCTCGGACTCCTGTTCTTCTATCTTTATATTGGCCTTTTGATTCCAATACACATTGATGATAATTCGTAAATCTCGTCTGTCTATATCTCTGTTTTTCAATAATTCTATTAGTTTTTCATGTCGGACCCTGTCGAACGCTTTTTCGAAGTCGATGAAACAGGAGTAAATATCCAGGTTCATATCTAAGCATCTTTGAGAGAGGACATTAAACGCAAACAATGCCTCTCTTGTTCCAAGTCCTTTGCGGAACCCAAATTGGGTATCATCCATATCATATTCTAGCTTTCTGTATAATCTTCCATGAATCACCTTTAGAAATATTTTGAGGGTATGGCTTATTAGTGATATTGTCCTGTAGTCCGAACAATATTTGGCGTATATTGTTTTTGGTATTGTCACAAAGGTGGACACCAACCATTTCTGAGGGATTTTTCCGGTTTTATATACTTCATTAAACAGATCCAGTAGTACCAGTAGAGTTTCATCGTCTAGACATTTCAGTAATTCCGCAGGTATTTCGTCTGGACCTACAGTTTTTCCGTTTTTTGCGTTTCGTATTGCTTGTTCGATTTCCTCCATTATAATCTCTGGTCCCGTTTCGCTGTCGATTTCTTCCGGTTCTTGTCTATTATCCTCAAACAGATCTGTTATGTATGTCTTCCACTTTTTTAATTTCTCTTTGACTTCTATAATAATTTTTCCATTTATATCTTTAAGAAGGCCATCTCTCTTTTTTCGCTGTGTATTTGTGATTTCCTTAATTTTCTTGTGCATGTTAAAGCTTTCATACTTTTTAGAATATTCTTCTATTTCACTACATTGATTTGCCAGCCAGGTGGATTTGGCCTCTTTTATTTTCTTTCTTATTAATCTCTGGATTTCCTTGTATTTTGCCTTACTCCTGCCTTTATGTTTCCTTCTTTCCTCCATTAGCTCTAGGATTTCTGAAGTCATCCATCTCTGTTTTTTTATTATTTTTGGATAATATCTTCTTTCCTGCCTCTACTAACGTTTCTTGTATTACGTTCCATTTGTCATTTACATCTGTTGTCTTTATCTCTTCTTGTTTGATTTTCTTTAAGTTATCATTTATTTCTGCTTTTAGCCTCTGACGTACAGGTTCTTCTTTTATATTTGAGACATCAAATCGTTGTATATTTGTTTGTTTTTGGATCTTTTTCAGTTTTCTCTTCATTACGCCTACTAATGGATTATGATCTGAATTTATGTCAGCTCCGGGGTATGTTCTCACAGACTTTATAGTGTTTTTATATCTGGATTTGATTAAAATGTAATCTATCTGGTTTCTTACAATGTGATCTTCCGAATCCGCCGGTGATATCCAGGTATAAAGTCTTCTTTTAGGTAATTTAAATAAGGTATTCATTACTACCATCTCCTCGCTTTGGCAGAATTCGACAAGTCTGTCCCCCCTTTCATTTCTTTCTCCCAAGCCAAATTCTCCCACACATCCATCCACTTTTCCTTTTCCAATCTTGGCGTTGAAATCTCCCATCACCAACAATATGTCATCTTTTTTTGTGGATCTTATGATTTCGTTCAATTGCATGTAGAACCTTTCTATCTCGACCTCATCTTTGTGTTCGATCATTAGCCTATGCTAAATAAGACTCAGTTGGAATCGATAATAGGTCTTTATCGTTGTTCGCGGAAGGTTCGATCATTAGCCTATGCTAAATAAGACTCAGTTGAAGTAGATAATAGGTCATTAAATTTTGTAAATAGTAGAAAGTAATTTTAGAATGGGAATTAACTATTTCTTTTTTGAAATCCATTAAGCATATTTAGAAAGATTAAAAATTGGTTTTGAGGAATACTGCGAATGAGAGTTGGTGGTGGAAGGTTGATTTGTGAATCTGGAAGGGATATTTAGAAAGTAGGTGAATGACTGAAAATAGAGATCAGAATGTTTTGAGCTGTCGAGAAGTGAAGTCCAGTAGTAGACGGTAGTGTACGGAGAGTGAGAAAGCCGGTGTAGTTCCGTGAGTGTGGAGATCTATCGTGGAACGAGAGGTAGGCCAGGTTGAGAGTAAAGAACCTCCTTGAGCCAAGAGTGTCCCGGTAGCTGATTGCAGTTTCGAAAAAGGTAGAACACAGCGTCACGACAGAAGCAGGAACGAGAGCTATACGAGCTAATCTTCAAAGGAGAACATTACTGAAAGCCAGGACGAGGTTTTGATCGCAGCCAAGGATAGCAGGAAACGGGTCTTGTGTGAAGACATTCTCAGTTCACCAGAAAAAGGTCAGTCTCATTTGTTTGGACATGAATGTATGGGTTTTTCGTATTAAATACCACATTATAAATTGAAGAACATAATCAATAATATCAGAAAAGCTTCATCAAACTTAAATAGAATTGTTGCTAATAAATCCTAATAGTTAAATGTTAATAAAAACTTTCAATTGGAAACCAAAAGGAAATAAGATTCCCATTTGTAAATGTTATGCTTAAGAATAATAAGATCTAGCACATATTAAGCAGTTATTGCCATTTAAATAAAATAAACAATATTTTGATTATAATTGTAACCCATATGTGTGTATTATTTTACTCTTTTCTTTCCTATCCCGATTAGGAACCATTGAGAAATACTTAGAAGCCACGAGAGTAAGTAATTAATTTTATAATTCGCCCTGAGATTGAAAACATATTGATATGTGATCTGGTAAAGTAATTAGATTATGATTAATGCATTGATTAAATTAAATGACATATAAGAATATTATCTCATATCAATAATCAAGATCACATCAGTACATGTCTCTCGTTTTGCGATTTTAACTTTTAGTTTGTATTGAGAAGACTTTTTGTACGGGGCCTGATGATGAGTCATATATTGTAAGACTCGGAACCAATTGCCCCATTATTTATATAACAACTAATAAAAATACAAACATAGGATTGCGAGTATTGACTACATTACGATATCCATTTAAAGAAAATAAGTTATCTTTTTTATTGGACAATGTATATACCTAAATGTTCAAGAAAAAAAATTAAAATGAGAAATTTAAATATAATTGTAAAATATAAATATCAAAAATCATTAAAATTTTGAAAAACCATATCTTGCTTAAACATACTTATACAGCCTTCTACAATAGATTATTTTAAAGGTACCTAATTGACTTAGCTTCCTATTAAATGTTTCATTGCATATACCTAAAGCTCCGTAGAAAAAAGTTACAGAACAAGTTTTGCGAAATAACAAGGAAATGGCCCAAAATGGCTGTAAAAGGCGAACTTTGAAAAATTATATTTCGGAAATTGTAAATCCTAAGGACTTCTACCAAACGTCATTTTAAAGAGGCAGGATGGAAGTCTGTGAAGCAATGCCTACACCTATATTCCCGTGGAAAAAAGTTATGGTGCAATAAACAAAATTGCTTTGTTTCGTGTTTAATTTTTCCTTTTTTTTGAATATATTTAAAAAAAAATATCTTTGTAAATTTAATTTGGAACAATTTTTCTGTGGACTTGTTTGTACCAAAAGTGCATAGATCTCACCCTAATGCACCCTGTGCCTAGGGACTAATTCACGCTTTTCTCAAAAACGCACCTCTTTAAATGGTAGCACTCCGCGGTTTTTTCATATTCAGATGTCCATTGACCGTATGAAACAATAAAATTCCGTTAACGTTGTAGTTTTTTTCTAAAATACATAATCAATAGCCTGTAGTAGGAGACTGGCCAACCAAGAATCAATAATGAATAAAATAGCAAAGAGACAAATGAACTGGTCTGAGCATTTGATGCGGATGTAACCCAATAGAATTGCAATAAAAGTCCACGTAGCAAAGAATATCGTAAAAAGAAAAGTAGGCAGACCAAGAAAAAAATGGATACAGCAAGTACTAGAGGCGGTAAAAGCTAAACAAAAATCACTCGAGGAATTGAAAATAATGGCAGGAAATAGAAAATAATGGAAGAGATGGGTGAATGAAAATTAAAATAGCTAGCCCAAATTCGACACCTTTCTGGTATGGACATTTGATGTGTCCTCGAAGTCTACGAAGCAAAAAACATTGTAAAAGGGAAATGAGGCAGACCAGGAAAAAAAGGATACAGCAAGGAGTAGAGGCGGAAAAAGCTAAACAAAAATCACTAGAGGAATTGAGAATATTGGCAAAAAGTAGAAAAGAATGGAGAGATGATTGAATGGGAATTTAAATAGCTCACCCAGATTCGACACCCTGATATGGTAACAGGAAATGAAGACCAGAAAGAAAGAATGAGTTATTAATACTGTAATCTCTAATCTCTATGTCTAAATATAAGTTGTTCAAAATTTGGTTGTTATATTATTGTTTCTTGTTGTGGTTTTTTTTTTAATTTCTCGAGTAGAAATATCTGAATTTTATTATTTTTATTGCTAATAATTAAAGAAAACTTTTTACTTCTAGCCGACTATTTATGAATCAGATAAAAGACACACATTGTACAAACCCAAATATTTACAGCATCCTCTCTATAAAACTTCACAATGTACATTGAAGCTAAACATAAACCTCCAAGTCCCGGTTTCCCCCAACAATCACTTCTGTTTATTTGGCGGGCGCGCCTAACAGAGGATATATTCTCGGACTTAATAGCCGTGTTGAAAGAAACAACATGAAGGGGAAACAAAGCAGTTAATAAATCGTTCCTAACAGATGGAATTGTTTAAGTTGAAATTGATGATTGAGTACATAAAATTTTACGGTAAATAAACATGTACTTTATGAAGCTCTCATTTACAGAATCGTTTAAGTTTAATTGCTTATTGTAACTAATTTTCTGATTTTAGTCGCAGTTATGCAATTACCAGTTGAAAATGAGAAGTTGTCGAGCGTTACAAGAGATTAGAATATATTTATCATATGAACAGGCAAAAGCGGGTAGACAATATGACCTAAACAAAAGAAAATAATGGGTAAAGCACTTTGAAAAACAAGACCAATTACTTAAGAAAATATAGTTATATGATAGGCTATTGATTATCTTCAAAAACGAGGGCAAAAAGAAATTACAACGTTAAAGAGGTTTTATTCTTTCACATGTTAAATGGACCCTTAAATATGAAAAAACTGCTGAGTGCTTACTATTATTTGTCTAACATTATGGAATGCAATTTTTACTTTTTAAACTTGACATACCCAAGACACTAGCTCTGGTTGTTACGTTACAAACGGCACATCTTTTCTATTTTATTTTTAAATAATTATTCTATTTTATTTTCTTTAATATTTCATTAATAATTATCTTCTGTATTCGTTTTAACTTGCTTTTTCGTTAAAAACTTGTTTGGCGCCCTTTTTTATTATTCTCTATTTCCTATCTCTCTTTTCATCTAACATCTAAATCATCAACTGAACATACTGAACGTACCCCGTATATCCTTACTCTCTAGATATCTGTCTTTCAATATGGAACACGCCTGCTACTTCATACGAACTTGGTCGTCATTTCAAATGTCATTTTCAATGACAGTGACACTTCATCCCTACCCGCTAACACAAATTGAAAATGGAAGGGAATAATTAATTTATTTAAAGAGATGAGCTTTAGATTAGGCCTCATTTTGTTCCGAATCAAATCTTCTATTGGCTTTTTGGAAAGGAATAAAATATTTCTCCCTTCGGGAGCCTCCAGCGTAAAGCCTATCGCCGGCGATGACACTAAGGCCGACAGCAATCAAACCATGACATCTAGACTGCAACGACTACCATCTCCAGCAGCAGGGGCCTAGGGCCGAACATCTGCTCAGATCTACAAGAAGTCTACAGCAGTACCATTCGACATCAAGAAGTTATCAGCGAACCAGATACCAAAACCCATATGTATAATCCAGAATTGTTAGTTTTTGGCAAGAATTCGAATATATTTGTTAATGCATTTAATAAGTCACATATTTATTATATCTTTATTGAACAGTAAACATGATTAGTTAAACATGTTTGCAAAAGTTGCAAAAGTTCGGGTTCCATCATCAGATTGTCTTGTGGTTTCAAAGTTTACTAATTGGCCGTGTTCAGTATGTTAAAATTGGTGGCGACCTCTCTGAAACTATATTCGCTACTTCTGGTGTTCCTCAAGGGGGACACTGTTCTCCTTCACTGTTCAATGTCTTTGTTAATGATATCGGTAATTGTTTTAAACATAGTCACTGTTTAATGTTTGCAGATGATTTAAAACTTTGAAGGATTGTTGAGGGCCCAGACGATCAATTGTTTTTACAGAATGATTTAGACTAATTACACAGTTGGTGTCGGGTTAATAAGCTTGATCTCAATGTTAAAAAATGTTGTGTTATTAGTTTTACCCGTAAAATAATCAAATACCAGTCTTCATATGTCATTGATAATCAACCACTTAAATATGCTACTACTGTCAAAGACTTGGGAATCATATTTGATGAGAAATCAAGTTTTATAAATCATATTAATTCAATAGCTGTAAATAGTTATTTTCGTGCAGAAAGTCATACTTTTCCGCACGCGGCTGCAGTTTGCCGAACGACGCGAAGCGAGAGTTCGGCAAGCAGTCGAGTGCGGAAATGAGACTTTCTGCAAGAGTTAGGAACAATATTTTTTCTACGAGTCTTTAAAAAATTACCAAATCCTAATCAACTAATTTAATTAATATGAAAATACATACACAAATTAATTCTTTGACAAGGTTGTCAAAACCAAACTTTCAGTATAATTAGTTAGCATGACGACGATCTTGGTTTCCATGACGATGATTCAAAACGACTGTTATTGTCTACCGATTTGACTTTCGAATATTATGTCAAAATAATTTTATTTCATCGAATTGTCGCGTTAATTTCATTAAAACAGGAACACAATAAGATATATTTGAAATAAAATAGTAAATAATATCTAAATATTAGTTTACTGCATGTATTATAATTATTTTAAAGTCATATTAAAATATCTACACGCGTGCGGAAAAGTAAAACTTTCTAAACTAAAACGCGTGCGCGAAATTAGACATTTTTGCACGCTCGTAGAAAAAAGTAGTAAAATGCTTGGTTTTGTGCTAAGAAATTGCCAATACTTTTCAGTTCATACTGTCAGGGTTGTTTATTGTTCTTTGGTCAGATCAATTTTGGAATACTGTTCAATAATTTGGTCTCCTTATTTTCAAAATCACATGTTTTATTTGGAAACAGTTCAACATAGATTCTTAAGAGTGTGTGCTTTTAAATGTGGACTTACTATAGCTAATCATAATTACATGGAGATTGAGCAACACATTTCATTAACTCCACTAAGCATCTGTACAGATAGATTTTCACTATTAATCTTATTTAAGTTGGTTAATGGTCTGTTAGATTGTCCTAATATCTTAGAATATGTTACTTTCCACATACCACGTCGTGATCTAAGGCAACAACCAATTTTTCGAATTCCCTTTCATAGAACAAGTTATGGTGTGAATAATCCTCTTGACAGATGCATGTCTTTGGCCAATAATCTGCAGATTGACTTATTTAAATACAGTTTGAACCAACTAAAGAGTTACCTATCTTGTTTTACATAGTATTAGGTTTGTTTTAAATGTTTTTGTTTTAATAGTTTAAAATTATTATTTTTTTAATAGCCTATGTACTAGTTATCTCAATGATCTAGATTTATTAAGTCTGATACAATTATAATTACTTTGAGTTTTTTTAATTTGGATATACCTAGTTATAAGATCTAACCTGTTTTAAGATTTAACTTATATTTTTGTACTCTTAATGGGGGTTTCCCGTAAATAAATAAAATAAAATAAAAAAAGTATTAGTTTTGTTTGCTTCCTTTCTGGATTTTCAGAGTTCATATATCTAATATTAGGACAAGACGAACACGCACCTAGAGATAATGAGCTAAGCTTAGGGTGAACGATAGCTATCTTAGTTGGTTGAAATATTATTTTGAATTAGCTGGGGTAGTCTATTGTGATTTTTGTTTCATGGTAACTCAAATATGTGTAGTAATTCCTTTAGATAAGGTAGAATTGGAAGAAAAACATCGGAAAATTTCTGTATAAATTCTGAGTTGAGACAGGAAACCTGGTCTTAGAATATGTCATGCGAAAAATTTATCCACAAATCAAACCAGACATAGCTACTCGGGGAGCAAAGATCATAGTCGCCTTTGCTGATAACGTAAGTATAATCAAACATACGTTATGGAATTTTCTCGAGCTTTGAAGCAGCTGCAAATATCGGTATAAAAGTAAGACAAAACCTATCTTGTTTTAAAGACAAAACAGAATACTTGGTCATTTTAAAACAACAACGACGGCGAATACGGAAAAAAATACTATAAGCAATCATATCTTCTATTTTTGAAGTGGTTAAAGAATAATTTAAATATCTAGGAGGGACTATCACCAGTGATAACAAAGTAGAACGAGAAGTTGAAACACGAATAATGACGTGAAGTAGATCTTTATTTGCAATGAAACATGCAGTGAAGTCGAAACTTCTCTCACGAGGTGCAAAAGTTCAGATAAGACCACATTACGAGCAGCAGTTGCGTATGAAACTGAAACATGAACGATAATAAAAAGAGAAGTAAATAAATTGCTGGTATTGCAACGTAAAAGCCTTCAAGTGCTATATCGCCCTTGCAGAGATGACGTAACATCACTGCAAGGGCGATATCGATTTCATAACGAATGGAAAAGCAGATATAACAACAAGTTTAAACCTCTCTTAGGGAAAGAAAATCTACTGAGATATACAAAATCTAGTAGACTAAGATATGCAGGACATATGACACGCAGTAACGACGATCGCCTTATAAAAATGTGATTTGGAAAAGACCGTATAGGCGAAGGTCTCTAGGATGGTAACACGATGCAGTCAGAGAGGATATGGAGAAAATGGAAGTGAGACAATAGGAAATAGTGGCACAACAAACATGGACCGACAAACATGGAAAGCATAGTAAACGGGCAAAGACTCAGGAAGGGCTGTAACGCCATTGATGATGATGATTATGATGATGACTTCTTATATCCGAAAAACTTAATACCTTTTTCATTATGTCCTTTTTCTGTATTATTTTTTTTTTAATAGCATAAACTAAACTTTAAATCTTTGTTAAATCTCCTCTGCTGTAATAAAATTGGCTCTTTTTCAGGCATGTTTTATCGATCGACTTTATCGTATTTTATCGCAACAGCAACTTTAGCGAAATCATTGTCATCTCCACAAAAAGAGAAAAAAAAAAGAGATTTACAACAACAATTACAGTCATCATTCCTAAGAGTAATAATAAATGATCATCGGCAGATACAAATAAGCAAAACGCAAGTGACGCAATACGTTAGGTGGCCGGTGTATTAGTCCGGAATGTCTGCCAAGCATTGTCTGCTTGATGTGGATTAATGATCATCGCTGGACCCTCTAGAGGCCGACAACAAATATCTAAAACATTTGCATTAGCTAACTCATAGCCTACTTATCTTTCTCAGCGGTTTGCGGTTTTTGGCCCTTACTGGTCGTGATCTACGTGGCAGAAATTCCGTTGTTTGTGAAAAACAAAAAAGAGAAACGCAAATTTCATCGCAATAAAAATTACTGTTTGAAAATTAAAGAATTTTGCACTAATGGTTAGTGGTTAATTGAAAAAAAAAATAAAAGAATGCATTGGAATACCATATCAATGGCATAAGTTATTAGAGTTTTGAAGAAAACATATGGTATGTATAAAAATGAGAAAACAGTTTAAAAAAATGTTCTCAAAATAGTGCAAATGAGGGGTCTGGATTCAAAACGACATTTCCACTTTATGCCATTCCGAGTAAACTGAAAAAAAAAAAAAAACAATTTACAACTTTACTGTTCCCTATCTCAATTCTCAAATTGGAGGAAAAGGCCATTTTTGCATCTGAACCAATTCTTTCACACTGAATTACTACCACTGTCCAATTTTGCTCTTTATCAAATTGTTAATATATGGATTTTTAATCACAGATTACAGAGGTATATTCAGCTAGTTTTGATCAAAAAGTGGAAATGCCCGGTTTTGCATCTGGACCCCTCAAATCATCTATACTATACAGTGTGGGCCAAAGAAAGCAGTCCACCTCGATATTTGGCAGTATTTATTAGATTTTAAGGAAATGAAGAAACAGGTCCATTTTTGATCTAAGGGGGACATATTTTTACGGTACACACATCTGTCATTTTTCAACCCCCTCCCTTCCACTTTCCCCAACACTTATTTTTAAATAGGGAATAGGGGTCGTGTGCTAGCTCATTTGAAAAGATATTTAATTCTCTATTCACTAATATTAACATTGACATAATTATTTATACAGGGTGTCCAAGCAAAATTATTTTGAATTAAATTAATGGACACAAAAAGAAGAATGTATGTATTTTTTCTGTTTTGTGACAGCAGTAGAATATATTATGAATTAAATAAATTACATACATTCTTCTTTTTGTGTCAGTTAATTTAATTCAAAATAATTTTTCTTGGACATTGTATAAATAATTATGTCAATGTTAATATGTATTACTGAATAGAGAATTGAATAACCTTTCAAATGAGCTAGCACACGACCCCTATTCCCTATTTAAAGATAAGAGATGGGGGAAGTGGAAGGGAGGAGGTTCACAAATGCCAGATATATGTGTACCGTAAAAATGTGTCTCCCTTAGACCAAAATCGACCTGTTTCTTCATTTCCTTAAAATCTAATAAATACTGCTAAATACCGAGGTGGACTCTTTTCTTTGGCCCCCACTGTATAAATAAAAAATAACATATACATGATTAACTATTTTTAATGGGAAATGAGCCACAATTTTACTAAAAAAATGATTTTATTACCGTTTCGACGTCCAAATCGGATGCCGTTGTCAAAATACAAAAAATATTAATAATAAACAAAAATGTTGCTGCCTAGTAAAAAATTTATTTAATCTGACTAATTTATATCAACAATTCATACATATATTATACATTTTAAAGTAGAAGACTTTAAAATGATATTGCCAATATTTATGAGTTGCATTTACTAACATTTTTGTTTAATATTAATATTTTTTGTATTTTGACAGCGGCATCCGATTTGGACGTCGAAACGGTAATAAAATCATTTTTTAGTTAAATTGTGGCTTATTTCCTATTAAAAATAGTTAATTGCAAAAGTGCCACAAGATAGTAGCTTCAGAACAATATACATGGTTGACGTAGATTTGGAGTTTTTATTGAGTGATGAGTTTTAGTGATGAATTTTAATGAACTTGTCGATTGTATTTGTCGCTAAGGAGCATTTATTATATTATACTTACCCTTATTTTGGAAACTTTGGACCACATGGATGTTGGATTTGCTGGCATATTTCCGTAACTGAAAAATATATCCACACTATATGCCGTATTTTTGTATGGATATACCCGATTCCACGAATATACGACCGTCTTGGATTATCGCGACAACGGATATTTTACTGTGCAAAATATGAAGAACGAAAGTAAATTGCAAATTATATTGTTGTTTATTGGAGTAATTATAGGAGCAAAATATTTTCGTACTTCTTATGTTGCAAACTAAAATATTCGTATAACGTACTGGGAGTTCCTAATGGAATTTTTGCCACGATTACTCATTTGGAGTATGGCCAATACATTACCATTGCATTAGGAGACAAGAGGAAAGAATGACGACATACTCAGTCAGAGCAATTAAAACAACTAAAAAACAATGACAAATACATTGAGATTAATCACAAGAACAGAAATATGATAAAGAAGGCAACAGAAAAATTCAATAAAATTTAAACCCATGGTCAAAAAAATACGGACACAGGCATTATGTACATATTTTTTAATTTTGTCAGTGTAAAGTGGTTGACGAAGGCGAAGATGACACTTATAAAAGCAGTGGAAAAATTAAATATGGAAGTGAAGAGAATAGGGCTACAGATAAACCAGACGACACAATAGTTCAGAAATATCTAATAACACATAACCATAAATTTGAAATTGTATCTAACTTTAGCTACTTGGGAGTAACAATAGAAAAAACCGGAAAAGATAAAACAGAGGAAAGAATTCTAAAGTGCAAAAAAACATATGGAATGGATATCTTCTTAGAAGCAAGACTCTAAGTAAGAGAACAAAGATGAACCTATACAGGGTGCGCCAAACCTCTGGTTTTCTTTGATTACGGCTAAATTATGAGATATACAAAAAATGTTTATAACAAAACTAATGTGAATCAAAGAGATCTATAATTTAAAATTATTTTCAATTTTACAGGGTGAGTCAGAACGACGGTGTGAAATAAAGTTTACTTTTTTTAAATGGAACACCCTGTATATTAAATCATTTTTGAATATACTATTTAAAAATATGAAAAATTTGAATAAGGTCTTATAGGCCTAAAGTTAATAATTTTCGAAATATTTACATTTTTATTGAGAAAAATGGTAATATTTATAGGGTTGTGGATTATGTTTCCAAGGAAATAAAAATTTAAGTAATAGGTCAAAGTTTTTAAAATATAGTGTTATTTTTAAATAATTTAATTTTTTTTACTTTTAGCCATAAAATATACAGTGTGATCAGTATTTGCAAATACAAAATTTTCTCATTTTTTTTAAATAGGACACCCTGTATATTAGTTTTGAGTTTTGTAGTAAATATTACAACCTTTCTTTTGGTATAAGGTTGTATGTACCTAGCTTTCGTTTTGTAGATAATTATAAGCTGGTTTTAGAAACATACACTAAAATATAAAATATGAAAATAAAAACGTAATTAAAGATTAAAATAAATCGTATGCTAGTACAATTCAATTGTATTTAATAACTTTAAATTATTTTACAAAAAATATTTTACCATATTAATGAAGGCATAAATTAGTTACTAAATTAAATAAACAACAAATTTTAAATCAACCGTAGTAATTTTTCTACCGCAACAACTTTCCTGTACCAAATTAATTGTTAGTTATGTTGTATTTACGAGTAAGATCAGTTAATAACTTTTTAATTTACCTACATCTTGAGAACGTATAAAGTATGCTTTAAAACAAATGAACGTTATGGAAGTATATTAAAAAGTAAATAGTATCTATGTACCTACTCGTGTCACAAAAACTGGTAATAATTTCTAATGGTTTCGCCAAAAACAAATGTCATATCCAAAAATTTTTCGGTTAAAAAATTTAAATTTAAAATATAAAAAATTGTTACAAAAATTTCAACTACAAAATTATTACCAGCTTTTGTGACACCAGTAAATACTATTTATATTAATAAATAATTTGGCTGATACATTTAACATTCATTTGTTTCAAAGCATACTTTATAATAATTTTTATATTCTCAAGATGCATGTAAGTAAATTTAAAAGGTAAATTAAAAGTTTACCTAAATACAATTTTGGTACAGGAAAGTTGCTGTGGTAGAAAAATTACTACGGTTGATTTAAAATTTGGTTGTTTATTTAATTTAGTAACTAATTTATGCATTCATTATTATGGTAAAATATTTTTTGTAAAATAAATTAAAGTTATTAAATTCAATTAAATTGTACTAGCATACGATTTATATTTTTCATATTTTATATTTTAGTGTATGTTTCTAAAACCAGATTATAATTATTTTTTTTGCAAAAAAATTTTTAAATACAAAATCCGCAAAAACGTAAAATCTATAGATTTTTTAAAATATCTACAAAACCAAACATGCTAGGTACATACAACCTTATACCAAAAGAAAGGTTGTAATATTTACTACAAAATGCAAAACTAATATACAGGGTGTCCCATTAAAAAAAATGAGAAAATTTTGTATTTGCAAATAGCGATCACACTGTATATTTTATGTCTATAAGTAAAAAATATTAAATTATTTAAAAATAACACTATATTTTAAAAACTCTGACCTATCACTTAAGTTTTTATTTCCTTGGAAACATAAACCACAACCCTATAAGTATTACCATTTTTCTCAATAAAAATGTAAATATTTCGAAAATTATGAACTTTAGGCCTATAGACCTTATACAAATTTTTCATATTTTTAAATAATATATTCAATAATGATTTTATATACAGGGTGTTCCATTTAAAAAAATAAAACTTTAGTTCATACCGTCATTCTGACTCACCCTGTATAATCAAAAATAATTTTAGATTATAGACCTCTTTGATACACATTAGTTTTGTTATAAACATTTTTTGTATATCTCATAGTTTAGCCATAATCAAAGAAAACCAGAGGTTTGGCGCACCCTGTATAAGACCTTAATAAGACCTGTTGTTGCATATGGGATGAAAATAATTTATAATACGATTCAAGAACGAGGAAGATAGCCTTTTGAAATTTGACAGAAAAATAATGAGAACAATACTGGATAAAAAGGTTCTTTTAATGTATTTAAATGATCGCGTCACAATATAAACAATATTTTAATATTTGGCACAACATTTGGCTTTATTTTGTTTTCTAGCAACAGATTTTTTGCATTTTTCATTGCATTTACGATAAGTTTGACGTTTATGTTAATAAACTCAGTTAACTGTTCATAGGTGTTTTCAAATCGTGTTAGTATTGATCCCGAATATAATGATAAAGTTCTGGCAATACGTGAATACGTTAAATGGCAAATCATTTGAATATTGCCAAAAGTACCATCCATGATGCTCTTGAGAAGTACAGTAGAAACCCACAAATCCTAACCCCGCTAATCCGAGCGTTCGGCAAATCCGAACCAACAGAAAGTGAAAACAATTTAAAAATTCAAGACAAAAACTTAAAAATATGTTTATTATACAGAGTAAAACTAGAAAATTGAACAATGTAGGGTTAATAGGACTTTTATATTTAAAATTTCTTAAAAATGAATACATACTTTATACATAGTGCCTATAAAGGTTAAATATAAACATACTTCGGTTCTCTTGCAGTCAACTTGAGTCCAAAAATATTGTGCACACTCTTGCTTGAACGTTTTGTGACTCAAAATCAACGACAATGAAAGCTTTGAATTATTAGTTAGGCTAACTTTCGGATAATCCGAACTTTTTTGAATTTGAATAGGCTGTCCCCCCAATTAGTTCGGATTTGCGAACGATTTGGGGTTCTACTGTATCTTCGGACTTCGGAATAAACTACAAGACAAGGATCAGGTAGAAAAAGTTGCAGATATTAGAGTGATGAAAATTTTTTTTAAGATCTTCACATTACGAAACCGTTCTTTGACGTCAAATGTCCTCGCTGGTCGTTTGTTGTTAGAAGCTCGAGGAGCTCATATTTCTACACGAATTGTAAGAATAATACTGCACGAAAATGATTTATATTCTCATAAACCAGTAGCAGGTCCAAAATTAACAGCGAGCAGCTCATCGAGCTTACAGTATGAAACTGACGAATGATTATATGTAGAGACTGGACTGTTCATGGACTACTTAATTACTGTAGGAATTTTGGATTGGCCCGCTCGGTGTACTGACATGAATTCATTTAAATATGAGAAATTTTAAGGAAAAGATTAAAAAGAAGCAACCATTATCAGAAATTATTCAAAAGATGGAAATAGCGTTGGATGAAGAATGGTAATATACACCGTAAGAACAAATTCAGCAACGTATTGCAGGTATGCCTTCTTCCTCTTCGTCTAGCCATTCACGTCCACATCTGAACCTAAACCTCTTCAAGTCTTCCTTTCCTTTTTTCTTCAAGTTCTTTTTTGAACTGAGTAGAGAGCTGTGGAAGAGTTTGCTATGGAACTCTAAGGACCTCTTTGCCTTCTTTATGTATGAATAGAAAACAAAAAAGTTGTGACTGGCTAATTGACACCCAATTCTATGCCATAAAACAAAAAAAAACAAAAAAAGTCTTCCTTTCCATAGTTTTTTGTTGTACGCTACTTGTAGCCAATTTTTCCCGGCAGTCCGTTTCAGATAATTTCTTTATCTCATGGAAGGTCTGCCTCTGGGTCCTTTTCGTTGGTATGGTCTCCAGGTTAGAATTGTTCCGTGTCATTTGTTTAGATCGCTCCTAGCTTCATGTCCAGCGTATTTCCATTTCAATTTTAAAGATTTTTGTATCATATCCGTGATTCTGGTTTTCTGTCTTATCCATGTGTTTGTTTTTTTTGTCTTTAAGTGATATGCCAAGCATTGCTCTTTCCATCGCATGTTGAGGGACTCTGAGTATGTTCATATTCTTTTTTGTGATTGTCCAAATTTGTGCCCCATATGTTAATATCGGAATATTGCATGCATCAAAAACTTTAGATCTAAGATGTAGTTGAATTTGCTAATTTCTGAGTATATAGTTTAGTTTGCCGAATGCTGCTCATGCTAACTTTCTTCTTCTTTTTATTTCTTCCTTTTGAATTTTAGTATTTATTATTATTTTTTGCCCTAAGTGTATATATTCTTCAACTTTTTTTATAACTTTGTCGTTTATTATTGTCACGGTTTCTTCGGAGTGCATGCCTTTTGTTTTATTTAAATTCATTTTCAGTCATATTTAAGAAGATTCGGTGTGTAGTTCTGAAAGCATGGTTTGGAGTTCTTGTAGGTCAGTAGCTATCAGGATTATGTCATCTGCAAATCGTAGATTACTGAGGTAGCGGCCATGTTCATTCCCTTATATTTCCAATTTAGGTTCTTAAAAACGTCCTCTAAAACTAAGGTGAACAGTTTGGGTGATAGAGTGTCTCCCAGTTTGACTCCCCTCTTTAATGGTACAGGGTTCGTGTATTCACTTTCATTTAGGTAGTATGTAGCTGTAGCTTGGTTCATAGGTTTTTTTATTAAGGTAATATATCTGCTGTCTATTCTACAATTTTGCATTGAGTTTATTACGGCCGTGTGTTCTATGGTGTCGAAAGCTTTTTCGTAGTCTACAGACGCTATATAAACTGGAATCTTGTATTCGTTACATTTTTCTATTAATACTTTTGTGGTTAACAGGTGATCGGAAGTTGAATAGAGTTTTCTAAAACCTGCCTGTTCATATGCTTGGCATTCATCTAAGGCGGCAGGTATGCCTAGGCGTATTAAAATTCTCCGGAGATCTAGGGGACGCAATACCCAATACTACTTCAAAAACAGCCAACTATAGGCAAATGAAATTTTATTTCCCTTTTGGTTAATTTTTTAACTTTAAACACAATGTTAATTCTTTTCGTTACTTATTACGTTCGTTTAAGTTACTTATTTTTCCTATTATTACTTTTTTAGTGTTTTACATAAACGATTTCTTCTATTGTTTCCTTCCTCCCCACTTAACACCATGCAAGTGTCCGGATTTTTTTTACCAGGAGTGTATATTCGGAGCATAATCTCATCTTTGTAATAAATAACAAATAGATAATGTTGTACTTCCTTCTAATTTATTCATATCAAAAAATCCCGTTAAGCATACACAAATTTTATTCGAGTAATTAAATCTACACATTATCCGACCACAAGAATTATGATAACGTCATGAAATACAAAAAATCCTCCACCATCTACAACTATTCTTATAAGATTAGCGTAATCAATAATCATAAATTATGAAGAAACCTGTACTGAGGTCTCAATCTGTCTACTCTTCACTGTCGAGTGACGATCGGTCTTGCAGAACAGGAAAGGACACGTTATTAAACCCGCGTTTAGGCTTTCTCGCCTCTTCACTAAAAGGGGACTAGTAGATATATTTGAAATTGAGATATTTTCACAGCAAAAGAGCAAACGCCAGTCGCATCACCGCTTCCAACCAGACGAGCTTTTCTTGGGTTTTCTTTCTTCTTTTCCCCTAGTGTCGGTACCAAGCCTGGAACGAAAACTAAAAACCCAAGCTCAGGAAACAAACGGTTCCTTTAATTTTTTGGGTTTTTGTATTTTGGCAATAGCGTAGAAGTTATCTCTGGCTAGATCCTCACCTAGGTATAGGTATCAATGTGCAATGAAGGTAGAAAAACATAGAAAACTACCTTCCCCTATCCTGTGTGGTTTTAGGCGGCTCTGATGGAGCATATGCGAACGCTCAACCTTCTCTTTGGAGTAATATGTATGTGTATAGGTGTAAGTTTTTTTAATGGATTTTTAGTGTGTTTTTTTTTTTTTGAGTGTTGGGTGAAATGAGCGTTGCTGGGTGTAATGAGAGGTATTATATTATGTATTTACGTGATGTTTGTCTGATATATTTTTTGTTTTCTTTTTGTAAATTTTGTGATTTTTTTGTAGTTATTATAATTTTTATATTTTTTTTTGTATTTTTGTAATTTTTTTTATTTTGTGTAATAAGTGTAGTGTGTTTATATTTGTCTTAGTTCCAAATTTTAGTGAATGTTTGGTTTATGAATTTGTTGCTTGCGGTGATGGAAACTGTGTATCCGTAAAGTTGGTTTGTAACGTTGTTTATGCAGTGCAGTGTCGTTCATTTTGTGGGGAAAATGTTAAATAGGGCAATAGAAAATATGGATTTCATGTCAGCTGTTAGCTCGTGAATCGGTGTATATCTGTTTATTTTTCGTGGTTCGGTGTTTTTAATATTGGCAGCATGGCAGCTGTAGGTTTTCTGTGTGAGCATATTGGTGAGAATGTCGATTGTTTTCCTTTACAGTTCGGGCATTGGGGCTTATCTGTCGTTGGGCATGCAGACTATCTATGGTGCAGTCCACATTATGGACAGATGGTGACAGGATGTGTACACGCTGTGCTTGGATGTCCGCTCTTGCAGCATCCTGAACAGTATTGAAAGAAGCTAGGAACGGAATTTCTCGATCTAGGGACTTCTCACTTCAAACGTTCCCAATCTATTCTGATACCGTTTTAGAGATCATCGGCGAATTTTGTTTCAGAGTGGGAAGTCTGAAGTGAAAATTAATAGTCTGATTTTTAGGAACTGGGATTTGGAAAATTTTTGGCCTTTTGGAGACCGAGCCTTGAGAAAGAGACATTCGTTGACGAGATGTGTATACGCCGTGCTTGGATGTCCGCTTTTGCAGCATCTTGAGCAGTATTGAAAGAAGCTAAGAACGGAATTTCTCGATCTAGAGACTTTGCACTTCAAAAGTTCCCAATTCATTCTGATACCGATTTAGAGAGCATCGTCGAATTTTGTTTCAGAGTGGGAAGTCTGAAGTGAAAGTTAATAGTCTGATTTTTAGGAACGGGGATTTGGAGAATTTTTGGTCTTTTGGAGAACGAGCCTTGAGAAAGAGATATTCATTTATCTCCAGTGTATCTCTAAAGTTTTGTCTGGAATTTGGCGGAGTTTATAGTTTCGGTTGTTCGAATGATGGCTGCCTAATGGGCTGGGAAGAGTTTGATTGAGTCAAAGTCAATAGTAAGGAAATTGTAATTTATGATGAATTCATGGAATAGTCACTGCTGACAAATGTGTTGGAATATGCTCTATTTTATATTAGAAAATTTAGTTGGTTCCGTCGGTGGTTGTTTGTGTACGGTTGCTAGGATTATTTTGAGAAATAGTCCTAGCATATTTGAGTTGTATTTTTGGTAGTGTGTGTTGGTGTGCTGGTAGGGGTGTTTTGTGCTGTTGTGATGATGTGAGGGTGAGAGTGAAGATGTGTTTCCTAGTGTAGGTGTCTGTTTCTGTTTCTGTATTTGGCTGTCTAACTCGAAAACCAGCGTTCACTATGGACGCGCCCTTATTCTCTAAAATTTATCAAGATCGTGCAAGCCGTTTCCGAGATAATTGAGGCGTTCCATATATAAAACTCACTCGTATACAGTGAGCACGTAAAAATTGGAATAAATTAATTTTTTTGTGAATGGCCGATTTTGAAAATAAATCCCAAAACAGGTTTTATTTTTACTTTTAATTTTTTTAGCGTATGGCTTAAGTATATCACAGAATTTATTTAGATTTATGCATTATACAATGCATCACAAACCGATGTCCAGTTTTTTTATATATTCGATTGACCCTTCGGTTGCCATTACAAAGTCTATAGGGTCGCCTGTGTATGCTCTGCGTGGGCAGTCCTGAACAATGTGACTGATCGTCTGTCTTGCAGCGCTGCAGTCACAAGAAGGCGAGGGGAGTTTACCCCATCTGTAGAGGGAGTCGGCGCATCTTCCACAGTTTGTTCGAATTTGATTAAGGGCTGCCCAAATCTTACGGTGACGTTCAAATTCGCCAGGTTTTCCTATGATGTCCGGTAGACTATGGTAATTCGGATCTGTCCTACTTTCGCAATCTTCTCTCCATCGGGTATTTAAGTCAAAGTTGGATTGCTACACCGCTTGAGCAGATTGCAGAGGGGGTAACCTGGATAGGAGACGGTTTCCAAGAATATCGGGGATGTCGTTGTGGACTAGAAGCTGGCGACTCTCCATTATTTTGTTATATTCTTTAACCAATGCATGTTCGCGGCGTTTATTTTGAAATTAGGATTTTACGTAATCGATGATTTTTTAATGAGAGTAGGGGTCGTGTGATAGCTCATTTAAAAGGTTACTCAATTCTCTATTCATTAATATAAACATTAAGATAACTATTTATACAGGGTGTCCAAAAAATTTTTATTACATTTTAATAAATTATTAATATTATGTAAATTAATTGAGACAAAAGGAAAAATGTATGCAATTTATTTAATTCAAAATACATTTTACTGCTGTCTTCGCTTCTGTCCTGTCCACCTGCACGCCCAGATGGATGAAGTCACTTGTATGATATATATGCCAAATAATCGTAAAAATAAAGATCGACCTGTTTCGGGATTTACTTCTAAAACCGCCCATTCATAAAAAAATTTATTTATTCCAACCTTTACCTGCTCACTGTAGATACACAACATAATCCTATCTTTCTAATAACACATAGATAATAGGTACTTCCTTCTAATTTATTCGTATCAAAAAATCCCGTTAAGCATACACAAATTTTATTCGAGTAATTAAATCTACACATTCTCCGACCACAAGAATTATGATAACGTCACGAAAGACAAAAAATCCTCCATCGTCTACAACTATTCTTATAAGATTAGCGTAATCAATAATCAGCAATTATGAAGAAACCTGTAATCAAGCAGAGTATCCAGTTGTCAAATTTATCTAAAATCTGATTGATCAGTTGAGAATTATTAATTATAGGAGTTAATGATATGTCTGTAACTAAACACCTGTCTGATCAATAAATTGATTCTCGTCCGGTGTTTGTTTAGAAAATTTTTATAATTACATTTTTTTATTGCCTAGAATACACCGAACTCTGGATTTAATTAACAATTATTAGCTTTCTGCACAAGACTATCTAATGAAATGATTTATTGGATAATACATTATGTCATAGCAAGTACTAGCGAAGTCCAAGAGATAACAAGAATTACAGATACGGTTTAAGTGAGTAAAATAATCAGATAGGTAGTAATAATCATGATAGGGAACTTGCATAAAATTTTAAATTAAAAAAATGCTATAAATCACAACAGAACATAATTTAAAGTATATATCAAAGAAAGAAAGTTGTTTTTATCTTTCATTTGGCCCCTAAAAACGATTAAAATCAAGAGAAAATTCAAATTATAACAGCCAGTCCAAAACGTGCCCACATTGATGGTGACTTCATAAAGTTAAAAATGTTCAAGGTCCGATCCTATAATTCATTACGTTTGATATTCGTTTACTTGTTGTTTTATTTTCGTTTTGTTCAAAATACACTTGAATTAATAAAAAAAATATTTAGCAGACAACAGATGTTAAATACTTAGATTAAAACTATCTAACATGCATGAAAACCTTGAGCATGAACTAAAATTTCTGTCTTGTCCTTTTAACATGCATGTAACCACTTATTTAAACACCGTTTCTTATTGATTGGTAATCTAATAAATATTTTATTGTGAGTTTTAATGGTTGTTCTTTAATACAATGGTACTACTTGTTCTGATCTATTCAGCGAACGCCATATTGAAATTTTTTATACGATTTATGAGTTTCTTACTCTCAAATGTGTTTAAAATACTTAACTTTTTGGTAATATACGAACAAAGGGAAAATTTACCGTTATTTGATCTTCATTTGTTTATAACTATGTATATCATCAAAATCGGCTGCAGGAAACATAAATGTTATTATTGTAGATGTCCATACTACTCAAAAAATTTGGTTTCAGCCTGGAGGGGGTTGTGTCACCAAGAGGATATTTTTTTCCTTATTTCTCTGAACTACTACTTCTATTTTATGTTTTCCTTTTTGTCTTCCAATTATCATTGTTTTTGATATTTCTTTGTTTATTTTCATGTTTATGATTTTTAGTTCTTCATACAGTATGTTTATATTTTTTGTACATAACTATAAAATATGTTTAATTTAAACAATAATAATAGTTACATTTATTAGTTATTTTTTTTTCTCTGATTCTGGCTTTGGTTTAGAACTAGAACCTTTAGCCACGTAATTGTATAACTTATCACTAAGTCAGGGGAGTAATGTGTAGTGTGTGTGTTGAGTAAGTGTCTTGTTACTTTGCAAAGTCGACGTCATTGTCTTTGCAAAGAGACGCTAATTGTTTCCGAACGTCTGCGGTCCCTCCGGTGAGTACCGATCCCAGTTTATGAGTTATATTTTATTAACAATATCCCTAATTTATGACGTGCAGTTTAGTAATTTTCACCCTACTAGTAGGATACCCCTAATACATACTTCTCGCCTTCTTTTTTGGCTAAAATTAATAGACATATAAAAAAAACTACAAGCCGTCCTGTACACATTAAGAATAAGATTCAGCGAGATATAATTCATTAAATTTTTACCAGTCATCCGACTACCATTTACCATTACTCCATTATACATTCAGAGATCTTTGCAAGCGACAATCGAACAATAGGGTTCTACCAGAAGAAAAGAAGAAGTAACATAAGTATTTGCCATGTAAAACGCAGTAGCCTACACCACCGGCTCCGTTTGTAGATTGTGAGTTCATTAGTTGATATGCCAACGAGGCAACCGTCTTTTGTTATATGCCGGTACGGTAGTGCTCTACTTTATCAACATGTCACTGAGGAATCTATGACTCTTTAGTTGATATGATGCGGTTCAACTTTATTACTTCGGTAGCTATTTAACAGGGAATGTCTTTTTCATTAATTTATATAGCGAAAAAGAATGTTTAAGGTTCATTTTATACATTTTTATTCACAAAAAGGAGATTAAGGTTATTAATTCTTACCTTGTTGTTTGTACATCTTCTGCCTTTGTTCATGCTCTTGAGTAATATCTAATAGTCTAACAATTAGAAACCATGTCAACTGACGCATTCACTTCTAGAAATGTATTTTAAGGAGAGTTACTTTACAATCTGAAAATTATTCATCCATAGCTTTTATGGTGCAGCTCATTTAGTATGATAATTTGATCCAAAAATGGCATAACCCAGACATCCAAAGTGAAAGTTATCCTCCAACACCAAATTGTTCTATATGGTCCACATAATGTTCAGAAAAAAGTCACACCATTTTGAGCGTCGGGTTTGGGGGGGGGGGTAGAGGTGGAGAATTTTTCGTCAATATTTCTAAAACTATGCGGTTTAGCATGAACAACCTTCTATAAAAAATGTTCTACATTAAATTTAAATAAAAATAGTCATATCCATAATCCTTCTAAAATTAACGGTTCCAAAGCTACGGAGGTAGTATAGTATAATTGGTCCAAAAAAAAGGCCTAACCTAGACATCCAATGTAAAAGTTTTCCTCCAACACCAAATTGTTCTATATGGTCGACATATATTGTTCAGTAAAAAGTTACACCATATTGAGAGCCCGGTTTGAAAGGGAGATGGGGGAGAAGTCGGTAAATTAGTAGTTTTTTTACGTTTTTCGTCAATATTTCTAAATCTACGCTTTAGCGTAAACAATGTTCTATACGAAAATGTTTTACATAAAACTGAAAACAAAAAAGGTCCTATACATAATTGTTATAAAATCAACGGTTCCAGAGTTACGGGGGGTTAAAAGTGGAGGTTTTCGATACTTCTTATATTTTTTGGGCAATTGATGATGATTTTGGGTGATGAGTTGGTGAGGTTGACGTTTCTTCAAGGGCTTATCACTAACATACCATCAGCCACTGAAATAGCAAATTTTATTTACAAAACACAATCCTGTTAAAAAAATTTCTTTCATCAGTAATAATATTATAAATTGCCCAAAAATATAAAACGTATCGAAAACCTCTACTTTTCACCCTCCGTAACTCTGGAACCGTTGATTTTATAACAATTATGTATAGGACCTTTTTATGTAGAGAACATTTTTTAATAGAACATTGTTTATACTAAAGCATAGTTTTAGAAATATTGACGAAAAGCGTAATAAACTACTAATTTACCGATTTAAACAATATGTGGACCATATAGAACAATTTGAAGGAAAACTTTTATTTTGGATGTTTGGGTTAGGCCTTGTTTTGGACCAATTATACTATACTACCTCCGTAACTTTGGAACCGTTCATTTTAGAAGGATTATGCATAGGACCTTTTTTATTTGAAATTGAATGTAAAACATTTCTATATAGAAGATTGTTCATGCTAAACCGCATGGTTTTAGAAATATTGTCGAAGAACTTAAAAAACTGCGAATTTACCGATTTCTCCCCTCTCTCCTCCCCAAACCCGACGCTCGAAATGGTGTGACTTTTTTCTGAACATTATGTGGACCATATAGAAGAATTTGGTGTTGGAGCATAACTTTCACTTTGGATGTCTGGGTTTGGGTCTATTTATACCATACTAATTTGCGTTTTATGTTGTTATGCATTCAAAGTTTATCTGTTATGTATACCTACTTGTACAAAATTGAAACAAAAAGGTGTCAATATTTATAATGTTACACCGAGAGAAAAAAATTATTGACTTGAAGAAATTTATTAATATTTAAGAAAGATCGACATGGCATATTGCCTAAGAAATATATCTTTGTATGTAAGATATAATTTTCTAAAATATTTCTAATAAATTTTAATATACCCAAAGAAATATATCTTAAACCTGATTGAACTATCACTTTCTTGCAAACTGCAAACCGATTTGTCAGAAAGAAATTATATTTGTCATAAGAATATATTTTCTTGGCATTACAAAACTCTTCTTTCTGAGCAATAATATTTCTTAGTAAGGAATATTTTTATCTGACCATTATTAATTAATTTATTTAATATTAAGAAATATATTTCGCAGATATAATTTTATAAAACAAACTGAAGAATCTCAGATGCAGAATCCACAAATTTAATAAGAATTAAAATGGTAAATAGTATTTTAAAACTGAGATTTTTCGTGTTGAAAGTTCTTACTGGTACATCCTTAATATGCGACTTTTTCAATTAATAAGACAGCAGACGACGAATATAGAAAACGAAAGGGAAACGATCACATTCCGCTTTCATTCGTCTAGGAAAAACGGACAGCAGAGGAACTTTCAGTACTCAAATCCGAGTAAAGGAAATAAAAATAATAAATGATGGTTTTGCTTGTTTTCGATTCAGAGGTTTGCACACCAGCTAGACAGGCTCTGTTTCTACCATTTCAGGCGTCCTCAGTAGCTTTCGTTAGTGTGCCTACCTCTGGACCGAAAAACAGCTCTACCATCATTTTAATTTATTATTATATTTATATAATTTTATATTTAGAATTAAGTTACATTTCTGAAAAATAAAATGATATTATAGTCGGTTCGCTAAACTCAGACGCAACTGGCTAGATATTTTAGTCGATAATTTTTTTGTTTTTTGCCAATTTTGCAAAAATTTTCAAAATTACTAAATATTTAGTGATTATTAACTATTTAAAAATTATTTTTTGCCAATTTTGCTAAAATTGGCAAAATTATCGACTAAAATATCTAGAAAATTGCGTCTGAGTTTAGCGAACAGACTATATATACGGAGTAAAAAATAATTCTGTTAAGGTAAAATTATTCTTTATTAAATAATAAAAACAGGAGATAAAACGTTAAATATTAATACATACAAATAATTTCTCCACTCTTAAACCACTGGCTTCTATACAATAATAAAAGGATGGAGAGGCAAATCCAACTTCCTTAATTTTTCCTTCTTTATGTTAATAGCACTTTGTATATCAGCAATTACCTAAAACAAAACCGTTATGGAGAGAGAGTAAACTTATTTTAATAAAAAAAATTTTTATAACGATATAAGTACATACTTATTTTGACAAAAGGAATTAAAAAAAATACACGAGCCCACATAAAAACTATTAATTTTTTGGTATAAGAACGGTAGGTATCAGTAAAACAGTCTACAATCCAAAAACATTTCTTGGCATTTCAACAAATAATAATCAATCATATTTAGTTCAAACATGGCTTTATTTATCCTAACTACCATCATTGTTAACTTTTTTCTTTTTTATATGAAATATTAATTATTTATCTGTGTAATATCACACAATAGACATTGTTTAGCTAAAATAAGAAGAAAAATACAACCAATGTAAAACATTGAAGCAGACATATATTGTAATTTTATTTATTTATATAACCTAAAAGAGACAGCAGACCTAATCCTTAAGAAATTTTATTACAGGAAAGTATTATTAGTTTACATCTTAACCCTTAAGTACTAACACCCCGTCTCTCAGATGGCATCGCTTGTCAAAAGTGGGATATTTCCCTTCCTAGAAAATTTTTAGGGTCACCCGTTTATGACTTTTTAAATTGAGTTGTTCCTTAGTAGTATTGAATTCGGCAATTTGTGGCAGGTTTTTATTAGAAAGATATTTAGGCTCAAAATGTGATTTCCGTCTAATAGACGGGGTGTGTTAGTGTTTGTGCCCAGTTTGTCATTACACATAATGTGCCCCAGTTGGTCAAAAAACATCAAATAAGGGAATAAACACCCTGAGAAAACTCTTTTGAAATGGTTTGATGAGGTAGAAGACGACATAAGCGAAGTGGAATCAATTTGTTATGAAAATATTGCCACTGACTACCATTGCTACACTGTTCTAAATATAGTACCTCTCAGTTTTTTTGTTTTAACATTTTTTGAAAACCTTTTTATTTTAATTTTTCTTACTCTTTGTTTAATTCGGTTATAAATTTTTATTAAGATTCTTTAATTTGTTTAATTTTTATCACACTTTTTTTCAGGATTAAAAAGGTACACAAACAATCCTTCCATTCCTGTTATAATGTTTTTTATTTTAATACATACAGAAAAACTAGATTAATTACTGTGTTTTTTAGATAATTAATATTGTCGGTAAGTCATCCAGATATTTTTTTGCATTAAAATATTTAACAAAAACAAAAATTACCACTAAAATGCTAAACCCGTCTGTCAGACGGTTATAGTGTTTAGGTCATTGATTTAAGACGTTAGTACTTAAGGGTTAAGTTATTTTATATCTATTAACTTATTCAGTTTTGGCAATAAAAGTTCTTAATCGTTAAGATGTTTCTTTTAGACTAACTAATATTTGTTTATGACAAATAAAGCACACGCCATGTTTAATATAACGTTGAATTGTAGGATTGTATATAGAAGACGATACTTTCAAGAAACAAATTATAGTTTATACATAAGTATACACATGTTTATAAAGGAACTTACCTGTATACAGTTCTGCCATTTATGGAAGCCCCTAGTTGGTTAATAGCTCCTTTCAATATTGTTCTGAAACTTTATATTATATTATTCTCTCTGAGGTGGAAGTCGAAACGTCAATGAAATCATTTTTTAAGTTAAACTAGCTGACCCGGTGAACTTCGTTGTACCTTAGATAGTGTGTCATAATTAGAAAATCTGTCATAATTTTGATTCTAGATCAGTTGCTTGAACGCAATTGCTAGAAATCAATTACTCAAAACCAACTGCTCGGAAATGAATTGCTAGACATGAAAATTGATCGAAATGCAATTTGCTCGAATAAAAAAGAAAATTATATGTTCAAATATGTTTTCACAATAATGCAAAATTTGTAGGTATGATCGAATGAAATTCGATAGTTTTAAGGCATTCCAGAAGCCGCTACAGATAAAATGTTTTAACAACTCATTAATCATTCAAAATTAGTCGACGGTTATTAAAAGTTTTTTTTTTTTTTTTTTTTTTTTTTTTTTGTTTATTTAATGTTGTAATATTTACAACAATAGGTAAATTATTTGACAAAAATTGAAAATTTAAAAAATTAAAATAAGTTTAGTTATCACAGATTATTCGAATCTTCTTGCTAGATCCACTACTTTGAATCTCTTCAGGCGTCGTACATCATTGTGGTCATCAGTAAGGTTGCTGGCTAACTCATTTGGATGAGATTCTAGTCTCTTGGAATATTTTTTGTAATATTCCGTTATTACTGTTTTTATGGATGGCACATTGAGGTCTTGCTCTATCACATAGTTTGGCACGTACCAAGGAGCATTCAGCATTGTTCTAAGGACTTTGTTCTGGAATCTCTGCAATATTTCTAGGTTAGTTTGACTGGCTGTCCCCCAAAGTTGGATACCATAGGTCCACACTGGTTTTAATATAGTTTTATATATCAGCAGTTTGTTTTCAAGTGATAGTTGAGATTTACGACCGATGATCCAGTACATTTCTCGAAATTTTATTCCTAGTTGTTTTCTTTTTGTAAAAATGTGTTTTTGCCAAGTTAATCTCCTATCAAGATGGATTCCTAGGTACTTGACAGTATCGGTTTGTGGGAGTTGAGTTTCATTTAGTGTTACAGATGGACATGTTTGTCTTCTCATGGTGAAGGTTACATGGATGGATTTACTCTCATTCGCCTTTATCTTCCATTTTTTAAGCCATATTTGTATATTATTAAGGTCTTTCTGAAGGGTTCCGGATGCTGTATTTGGATCATGGTGAGAGGCTAGTACAGCAGTGTCATCAGCAAAAGTTGCACACGTTGTTTTGTTACTTGTGGGTAGGTCAGCAGTGTAGAGCAAGTACAATATCGGTCCCAAGACACTTCCTTGTGGTACTCCGGCTTTTATTGGTCTTAGGCTTGTGTATTCATTATCCTGCTTGACTAGGAAATGTCGGTTGGAAATATAGCTTTTTAGGATTTGATAAAAAGGATGAGGAAGGTTTTTCTTTAGTTTAAAGAGCATACCAGCATGCCATACCTTATCGAAGGCCTGACCAATGTCCAGGAATGCAGCAGAAAAATACCTTTTATTTTCTAGATCACTTCTGATGTGTTTTACCAGTCTATGTACCTGTTCTATCGTTCCGTGTTGTGTTCTGAACCCAAATTGGTGTTGGGGAATTAGTTTCCTTTCTTCTATAACTGGGGATAATTGTTTAAGGAGAAGTTTTTCCAAAATTTTTGATAGAACAGGTAGCAGGCTTATTGGTCTGTATGAAGTCACCTGAGTTTTATTTTTCCCTGGCTTAGGTATGAGAATAATTTGAGCAACTTTCCATTGTTCTGGGTAGTAACCTAGCCTAAATATTGCATTAAATACTTGCGTTATCATTTTCAGACCTTTGCATGTCAATTGCTGCAGTACTTTCCCGTTGATCAGGTCATACCCTGGAGCTTTTTTTGGACTGATTTCATGCTGGATCATATTTCTAACTTCTTTAGTGGTGATTTTTTGTATAGGTAAATCCATCTGGTAGGGCGATTCCAGGAAGTCATTTATTTCTTCCTCTGTGTCACCATCTTCCATGGGATGTGGCTGGAATACATTAGTGAGGTGATTTGCAAATGCTTCGGCTTTTTCCTTATTATTTCTACACCAGTTTCCCTCTTGGTTTCGTATTGGTGGTATTTGTTGTTTCGGGTGTTTGATTTTTCTCGTGGCCTTCCAAAGGGTATATTCACTATCTGCGTTTGCTGATAAACCTGTAAGATATTCTTGTATTTTGTTATTTTTGATATTATGCAATTGTAGTTTAATTTCCTTGGTGATTTTATTTAATTTCGCCTTGTTCTCATGTGTTCTTTTTCTTCGCCACTCTTCCTTTATTTTTCTCTTTCTAGCAATCATTTCCTTTATTACAGTTGGGCAATTCTCTTTCAATTCTGTTTGGTAGCAGTCAGGGGTAGCATACCAAGCAGCTTCTTGTATAGATTTCTGAAGATTTTCTACTGCTGCGTAGATGTCACTTTCTGTTTTCAATGGGATGTTTATGTCAATTAGTTCATCTAGTTTAGTCTTGAAAATGCTCCAGTCTGTTTTGTTACTGTATAGTGATGGTTGTTTAGTACTGTTTGTTATTTGTGCATACCATGTCGCGATTACGCTAGAGTGGTCAGAGGGTAGATCGTAACAAGATTCTACTTTTGCCAATTTAACATTAATTCCTTTAACAATATAAAAGTCGAGTAGATCAGGTATTTTTGCATTGTCGGTAGGCCAGTAAGTTGGTTCCCTTGTGGTGAGGTAATTTGCATTGGTCGCATTTATAGCTTTAAGAAGTTCTCTGCCTTTTGTGGTAATAATTCTGGATCCCCAGGTAGTATGCTTAGAATTAAAATCTCCTCCTGCTATAAATCTATTTCCTAATGTTTTAAAGAAATTTTCAAACTGTTCCGTTTTGTTATTGTGCTTTGGCGGACAGTATATAGCTGATACTGTTAGTGGGCCTAGTTGATCTTCCACAACAATGCTGGTGGCCTGTAGATAGTCGTATTCATGTTTTTGTATTTCGTAGTGCTTTAGTTTACTAACTATTATTGCAGTGCCTCCATGTGCTTTTTCGTTGGGATGTTGCGTATGATAAGTTGTAAATCGTGGAATATTGATGTGGTTTTTGGATGTAAAATGAGTTTCTGTAATCAGCATTATGTCAATTTTTTGTGTGTTAATAAATAGTTTTAATTCTTCTAGATGTTGACTTAAGCCATTGGCGTTCCATAATACTAGCTTTAGTAACTGAGTCATTTCTGGTTGAGAATCATGGTCAGGAGGTTGAGCATAGTGCTCATTTGTTCCGTCAGTTTTTTTAACATGTCTTTCAGTTCTGACATGTCTGTGTGGTTATTAGTTTGATTTGGTATATGTTGTGTAGTAGTTTGGTTGGAGGCTTGCTGGTTAACTGCTTGCGTTGCTTGTGCGTATGTTATTCCAGGTTGCACATAGTTGACTGTTGTAGTTCTATCTTGGTTTGTCCTCGCGTTGTGTCGTCTCAAGTTAGGGAATTTAAGATTTTGTAATTGTTTGTGAACTTCACACCCTCTATAATTTGCCTCTATAACCACAGTTAGCACATTTAACATTACTGTCTCTGGTTTTCCTTGGACATTCTTTAGTGTAATGAGGTTCTGCACATTTGACACAGCACGGTTGTTTATTGCAGAAGTTTTTTGTGTGGTTGTATTTTTGACATCTACTACATTGCGGAATTATTCTCTTGACATGCGGTGCTTCGAATTCTACTATGGAATGCATTACTTGTTTAATGTTATAGATGTCCTTGTTATTATCGTTTGTTTCTAGATCAATGTAGAACATAGGCAGCGATTTTTTAGTTTGGTTGTGTAGTATATTCCATATATTTATAACATTATGGTTTTTGGTTTTAAGATCTTCTTTTATCTCTTCTAAATTTGTCGTGGGGTGCATGCCTTTAAGAACCACTCGGTAGTGTCTTTCACTTTTAGGTTTATAAGTGTGGAAGTCCGTGTTTTTTGTTTTTAGAGCATTTATTATGGCGGTGTATGCTTTGTCTGATTTTGGTTGAATTTTTATTTGTTCGCTGTTGATAGCTTTAGTGATAAAATCATTTTCTGCTACTTGTTGCAATAGATCGATAAGAGGCTTGCAGATCTGCACGCCTGATACAAATATTGGAGGTGGTTTTGGTTTTGCATCTGTATTTTTAACTGTGTCTTCCAAATTGTCACTTTCATCTATTGAACTTAGTGCTTCAAATTGATTTTGTGTTGTTATAGGTTTACTTAACCAGTACTCACCAAGTTTTGTTTGTCTTTTGTTACTTCTAGGCATTTCTGGACTGCTTCTTAATCTTTTTCCGGTAACCTCATTCCATTGCTGTTCTTCAATACTGGCTGTTTGTTCATTTGTTTGGTTTATTTGTAGTGAATCATTAGGTTGTTGGGAACAAGTGGGAATTTGTATAGGATTTTGGATCATTGGAGCCATGGTTTTTACATTTTGTTCATAATTTGGTTGGGAATAAAAGCCTGTTGAAAAGTTGTTCATGTTACCTGCTCGGTTGATACGCCACTGGAATCATTGCTGACGATAACTCGCTGCTAACAGCTTTCAATGAGCCAATGTTCTTTTACTTATTAACGTTAAAAATTAAAATGTTATTAATAAAATATAAACACTCGTAAAATCCGCAATAACTAATTGCTTTGTTTAAAAACTTTAAATATATATATATATATATATATATATATATATATATATATATATATATATATATATATATATATATATATATATATATATATATCCCGTTCACAGCGTAATACGCCTTTGGGTTCCCGTTCGCCAAGCCTGTCTATTCTGCCAGTCTTCTTCAGATAGATTTCTTGCTGACATTGCTTTTGAGATTCCTTGGATCCATGTTGTTGGTGGTCGTCCTCGTTTTCTTTTCTCTGGTGGTACCCATTCTAATATCTTTTTGGGTAGTCTTTCTTCCCCCATACGTCTAACATGTCCGTACCATATTAGTTGTTGTTTTTCGATGTCTTCTATAATTGATCTTTGTACTTTCATTTGTCTCCTGATGTCCTCATTTTTCACATGTTCTAATCTAGACTTTCCCGCTGCTCTCCTCCAAAAATCCATTTCAACTGCCAATAGGTTACCTTTAAGTTTTTGTGATAACTGCCACACTTCTGAGCTATAGACGATTACTGGTTTTAATATGGTATTATATATTCGTTTTTTCGTTTCCGGTCTTATATTTTTTTGCCATAATACTGAATTCAACGCACCTATAACTTGTTTTCCTTTGGTTATTCTGTCTTTTATGGCTTCATCACTTCGTCCTGTCTTTGTCAGTTTTACCCCCAAATATGTACATTGGTCATATTTCTTAATAGTTTCATCTTCTAAGTCGAGGTCATCTGGATTATTTTCTCCTCCTACGCAAAGATATTGTGTTTTTTGGACATTTACTTCGAGGCCCCATTTTTTGTACTCTTCCATTAGTTTTCTAGCCATATACTCCAGGTCTTCTTTGTCTTGGGCAATAACTACCTGGTCATCTGCATAGTGCAACGTATATAACGTTTCATCCCCAATAGATAGCCCCATCCCTTTACACTTCTTCTTCCAGTGCCTGAGTGCTTCATCGATATATATGTTGAACAGTATGGGAGATAAACAACAACCTTGCTTAAGTCCTTTTGTTACCTGAAAACCATTAGACTTTTAGAAAAACTTTAAATACATTCACGAATTTTTAGACACAATAAAATAATAATTGTTTTGTTTTGTTGTCGTTTCGAATAACTCATTAGCGAAACCGGGTTTGTTTTATCACAGCTTTTTCGTACATAGACAACCGTTCGCTTTGGCTGCTCATTGACGATTGATTGAAAGTTAAAATAATTAAAACGATAACTGGACGATAACAATTTAATGAGTGAAATTTAAATTTTTTTCTACTTTAATGACAAAAAAGCAAAGTATTTGGTTGAAAAGTCTCATTTTTGCTGGCAAAAAATATATTAATTTGTCTGGACTAAATTACAGTTCTGTTTGTCTTAAAAGGGATATGTTACTATCAACAATCACACAGTGTTGCCAAACTGGATTTTGTTATTTTGAGTGTAAATTTTCCCAGCAATCTCCGAGGGTACAATACATAGGAAAGATACATAATATGACAAATTATATGATATTCCACGTATACAGTACGCAAATCGTTCAGCTGGACACAGGGAACATACAATATATATATTTAGGAACATAAATACATACATTGTATTATATTGATATAATTGAGGCAACTGAGCTCTCTCGATGACAATATGGTTGTTAGCATTAAGGGGCATTAACCTCAAAATTGACAAATCATTTCGACTGACACAAATAAACGTCAAAATATGAGAATGTAGTAGGTAGCTAAATATTTTTGGCCTAAGAGAATGGAAAAACTGTTTAGTTTTTAAAGTAAAGTAAATTTTATTATTTAAATTCATACCTTAACCTTTAACTACACATAGAGAGATATATTCAACATTGTGACCATTACACTCTGTGCCACTTGTATTGTATTGATTATTTTTCTGGTAAAGATCAATGTTTCTGCTCCTTAAGTTAGGAATGAGAGTACATATTGATCAGAGACCTCCTTTTCAAACTCATGGGATTATCTGATCTAAAGAATTACCTCAGTTTTTCTATGTCTATCCAGCAAATGTCGGTCCTATTCTTCTGTCTAACTCTGTTGTTTGGTTCTCCTTTTATTTAACCTTATGGCTCAGATATTTATAGATATATACTTGTTTCATCTGCGTGCCATTAGTTGATATATTTTTGACCAGTACAAAGTTGGTCATATTGTGCTTTGGAAAAGTTAATTTTAAGACCAACTTGTGTACAAGAGCTCTGAAGATGTTGAAGAAGTTGACAGGCGTGAACAACCCGGTCTGCAATAAAGACTATGTGGTCTGCAAACCACAAGTTGTTCAGAAATTCCTTTTTTATGTCGACTCCAATATTTTCTCAACTATTGTTTCTCACGGTACTTTGTAACAAAGCGGTGAATTGTTAAGGAGAGATGGTGTCTCCTTGCGTAATACCCCTCTCCAAGAGAAATGTATTTGTGTCGCCATACTATGTACATTCTCACTACAGTTGTTGTTGTGCTATTATAATATCGCCGGTCCGGAACAAGAATGACGTAACTGTAAAAGGCCAAATTTCTCAGGAGAGCAAAAAAACGATTTTTAAATATTTAAATTAGGTATTAAATAAGGAGTAATCGTCCAAGAACATCGGTATGGCGTTTATTTTTACAATGATGGCTTTTATTTTTATATCTGTTGGTTCGTATTTCAATATCTAAATTTATTCCCCCCATTTTCAACCCTTTTTACAGTTGCGTCATTTTTCATTTAAAAATTTTTAAATATTTAAAATAGTCATTAAATAAAGAGTAACAGGTCTGAATCCCGCGTATGAAAAAAAAGTTGATTAATAGCAAGCTGAAAATTTGTTAATAGCTTAAGGGGGTCTACTCGGATAAACTTTGATATATGGGAACACTGGAACAGGGGCAGTTTTAATTGTGGAACTGGTTAAAAATTTGGAACGGTCACATCACGAAAACGATACATGTATTTTGTCCGACAGAACAGACTTAAACTCTTCGAACAGAGATTAAACTCTCATGCAAAAATCAGACTGCTATTTATCACCAAATTAGCGTCTTAATGAGTGGAACATGAAGAATATGTCAAATGACAGGAATTATGACAGGTGATAAATAGCAGTCTGATTTTTGCATGAGATTTTATTCTCTCTTCGGAGAGTTTAAGTATGTTATGTCGGACAAAATACATGTGCCGTTTTCGTGGTCTGACCGTTCCAAATTTTTAACCTGTTCCACAATTAAAACTTCCCCTGTTCCAGTGTTCCCATATATCAAAGTTTTTCCGACTAGACACCCTTAAGCTATTAACAAATTTTCAGCTTGCTGTTAATCAACTTTTTTCATACCCGCGATCCAGACCTATAACCGTCCAGAGCATCGGTATGGCGTTTATTCTTACCATTATTGCTTTTAGTTTCATCCCTATTGGTTCAAATTTTATTATCTTAATTTAATCCCCCCATTTTCAACTCTATCTACAGTTGTGTCATGCTTGATAAATTTTTCTCTACAAAAAAATTATTTTTAAATATTTAGTATGCTGTTTATTCTTTCAGCGATGGCTTTCATTTTCATCCCTATTGGCCCGAATTTCATTATCTTAATTTAGTCCCCCATTTTCAACCATATTTACAGTTACGTCACTATTCATCTGAAACAAGGTCTAAAATGGTGCGCATTTCAATAACGACGCAACTCCCTTTAGTGGCTTAGCACATACTAGCTACAGTTCTGTCTCTTTTGTATCATCTTTACACAGTATTTTAGATGTTAATTACGCAATAAACGGGAATTGAAAAAATTTTCAGTAACGTCAGTGTTATTCCGGACCAGCGATATATATGTTACAGTTCAAGTTGATTATCCAGTTGGAGTTGACTCCAACTAGTTGGAGTCAACTCTAACAGCTGGTTTCAGTAAAAGTTGATTATAAATATAAAATGAAGATTTATATTCAACATTTACTAGTAAAAGTAGACTCCAACTAGGAAAAGTATACTCTTCCCAATGCCATTTAGTAAAAGTTGATTCTGATTCACACAAACAGCCGATTCTAGAAATTAAATGTTACTGAATATGTTCAAATTAGTCTAGGCTGTATCGTCGCCCCCTTAGGTAAATTACTCCGATTCGAATTTTTTGCACAAACTTACTCAAAAAGAGGTCCTTATAACAAATCTACTGGGTGCCAGGCAGTACCTTGATCGATAAATTGTTTTTTAAACAATTTTCTTAGACAAATTCACAAAAATAATTTTTTCACTTAGAACAATTTTTTTTTAGATCATTTGGGTTATTCTGAGCAAAAAAAGGTATTTTGTGATTTTTCTCTAAAATTGATTGTTGTCGAGTTATACGCGATTTAAAATTTGAAAAATGCGAAAATAACCATTTTCAAGGCTTAATAACTCGGTTAAAATCCATTATTATGAAAGTCAGAAAGTGACCAAATCAAAGCTTATAGCCCCGTCTACAAGATCCAGCAGAAATTTTTGTCACTATTTTATTACTAAGCTTTATCTTTAATTATTAACAATGGGCGCTAAGTGCGCATTAGGCGGCCGTCAATGGTAAGTGCTAAAGAGATGCACCATTCCAGCCATCCAATGGTGAATCTCACTCGCACTCACATTGACGGCGCCTCAATACACGGTTAGCGCTCATTGCTGATAATTAAAAATAATATCTTATTAATGAAATAATGACAAAATTTCTTCAGGATCTTATAGAGGTAGCTTTAATCTTTGATTTTTTTAGTTTCTGACTTTCATAATATATAACATTGTATGGCAATTTTCCTTTCGGAGAGTTCCGGCGCCAATTACATCTTTAACCCTGTGTCAAGTAACTAGTGTCGATGTACACTAGCCCAGGGGGACCGACTGCTTAACGTGCTCTCCGAGGCACGGTGAGACGGCTCGTGTCATTATTGAAAATGAAAATGGTTTGTCTTTAGCAGGGCTCGAACCCACGTGCGCTGGCGTATGAGGCCAGCGATTATGCCGTTACTCCACGGCCGCTCGCTCGGCTTTCACAATAATTATCTTTAACCGAGTTACTAAACCTTGAAAATGGTTATTTTGGCGTTTTTCAAATTTTAAGTCGCTAATAACTTAGTCGCTAAATTTTAGAGAAAAAAAGGCCCAACGGATCTAAAAAAAAAATTGTACAAAGTGAAAAAACTATGTATTTTTGCGAATTTGTTTAAAATCATTGTTTATCGCCAAACTTCACTAAAATCATTCATTATTGTACTCATTTGCCTCATTTTTGGCAGTAAAGTAACACTTTGTTTTATTGAAAGAAGAATGTTACTTTACCTTGCCGCGATAATTAATCAAATTAACCGAGATTGAATGTAAGTGGTCAATGGCAGCAATCGATTATTTATTTGAGTGAAATTAAAATTTATTTACTTTAATTATTAAAAATATTGTACAAAATTTATCGTATTATTAATAAAATTTATGTCAAAAAGTAAAATTCTGTAGAGTTTCGCAATTATATTCATACAAAATAAATCAAAACTTTACAGATTTAGTCATTAGGTAGGTATATAATATTGATAACTATCGATTAAACATCAAAACCGGCCATCATGCAAAAGTCATCTGTCATTACTCTCATTACTGTCATACGAATTTTTTATTTCGTCTAAAATTAAAAAAAATTCCTCAAAGTTGTAAGTAAGTGTTAATGTTTTTTATGATTAACGATACAATTTTGTACGCACCACCTCAATACTCTTTATCGAACGCGTCTGTTCCTCTGCTCGTAATATCAGACTCGTTCGATAAAGAGTCACTTTACTGACTGACTTTACTGAAATTGGTTAAACAATTTTTCGACAGCGGTACCGCGTGACACCCTGTGTATTTGTTATAAGGATTGTTATACGGATGTATTTCTTTGAGTAAGTTTGTGCAAAAAATCGAATAAGAATAATTTACCTAACGGGGGCGACGTTGCAGACTATACTAATAAGTAGTTGAAACTGTCAAAACAAAGAAACGTACACTCATCAAAAATGCACTTGAGATTCTCGTATAATCAACATTTACTGAATCGATCCAGGAAGAGTCAACTCCAACTAGTAAAAGTTGATTTAAATTTTTAAAATCAACTTTTACTGCTTGTTTCAGTTGGAGTTAACTCCAACTAGTTGGAGTCAACTCTAACTGAGAATCAACTTGAACTGTAACATATGTACTAATCACAAAAAGTATCGCATAATCTCTGAAACAGAAAAAAAGTTTAAAAATAACGTTAAATGTTTAGCAGAATGTTATAATACTCGTTTATCGTCTTTTTTAGGTGTCTACAAACCGATAACATTTTAAGTTGAAGCGTGTTTTTGCCGAAAAAAAAAACAAAAAACAAAACGTTGTTAAAGCAGAATATTTATTTTGGACATTTGTGTTAGAGAATTTGATCTGTGCACTATGTCTGCTTGAGATTTCAATGAGGAGGTGCGTTCTTACAAAAAAATGAGTAATAAAACCTCAGAACAAGCAGCCCAAATTATAGGTTTAATTGGAGATGGCCGATCGCAGCAATATTTTGTTGAAGTTATGGTTATCCACCAATCCAGCGTTTCAAGAGCTTTAAGAAGGTACATAAAAGTGGAGGATACACAAAAAGACCAGTTTCAGGACTTTCCAGGCTTTCCATTTTTGCAGGCTTTGCGTACACATCATGTTACAGCTAGACAACTGCAAAATGATCTTTCCACAGCCCGTGGCCCGTAATGTTCGGTTCGTAAAGTGCCAATTCGGTTAGAAACATATTAGGAGAATTTGGAATCAGAATCAGAATGACGGCTACTGCTCCACTGTTAACGAGGGCACACCGTATGTCACGTTTAAATTTTGCACCAGAATATGTCGATTGGGATATTAACGACTGGACTGATATTCTTTTTATTGATGAATTATAATTTGCACTTTTTGGATCCGATAGACACTTTGCAATGTCGGATCCACAAAGAGCACATAGTAGTTGTAGTATAGTCATTGCTGGAGATTTCAACATACATTATGATAAAAATTGTCAGGGTAAAATTAAATTGAAAGAATATATAGAAAATAATGGAATGCAACAACTTGTAAATGAATATACAAGAATTTTTAAAGATTCAAAATCTATGATTGATCTTGTCATAAGTAGTGACTATACGTTAACTGCTCATGTAGAAAAAAATTACATAATATCTGATCACTGTATTATCCATGTGCTCAATAATAAAGTAACTAAAAGTGAAGTCATTGAAACAAAACAAATTCGTTCTAAAATAATATATGATAATATGGTAAACATGTTGATTGAAAAAGATTGGGCATATTCTTCGGTAAACATCGATGAAGTTGCTGATACTTTCATTAATAATATCGTAGATGTTTTGAATAGAGTGTCACCAGTTAAAACTGTGGAAGTTAAGAACTTTGGTAATAAATGGTTTGACAACACTTATAAATTGGCAGTTAAGAATAAAAATCTTGCTTATAAAAGATTTTTGTTTACAAACGATTCCGTAGATTGGAATAACTATAAAATTGAAAAAAATAACTGTGCTAGAATTTTAAAACAAGTTAAAATTAGATTTTATGAGTCAAATATTGATAGGAATAGGGATAATTCTAAACAAATGTGGAAACATCTCAAACAGTTAGTAGGAACTAATAAAACTATATCACAATTTCAAATTCTTGAACATGAAGGTGTAACATATAGTGTAAATTTGGCAAACATATTAAATCAATATTATGTTGATAGTATTAAAGATATTATTGTAAGTTTTGACCAAAATAGTGATATTAATTTAAATTTGCAGACAGTTGTTTCATCTGATGTAAATTTTGAAACTTTTGAGAGCATATCACGAAACCAACTATATGATATAATCAAATTTCAATATAAAAAAATAGTACGGATGAAGTAGGTCTTGATATTATCAAGAATATATTTCATGTGTTAGGTTATCCTTTATTAAATTTAATTAATATGAGTTTAGAGAAGGGCCTGGTGCCCAAGCAATTTAAAATATCATCTATAGTTCCTGTTCCAAAAGTTCCTAATACTAATAAACTTGATCAATTACGTCCAATAAATATGCTCCCATTTTGTGAAAAATTTTAGAAATTGTGGTGTACAATCAGCTGATTAAATTTATTATTTCAAATAATATCCTGTATAATTACCAGTCTGGATTTAGAAATTCTCATTCATGTGAGACCGCATTACAGTTAGTTGTCTCAGATATGAAAAGTATTTTAGATACGACAGGGGTCGGTATATCCGCAGTTTTTATAGATCTCAAAAGAGCATTTGAAACAATAGATCGTCATATACTTCTTTTGAAATTAAAGAAATATGGTTTTAACGGGACAGTTTTTAATTTTCTGGAAAATTATCTGTCAAATAGGTACCAAAGGACTAAATTAAATAGTGAAATGTCAAATCCACAGTTAAATGATATTGGTGTGCCGCAAGGCAGTGTACTTAGACCTCTACTTTTCATATTATACATTAATAATTTGGGAAACGTATTAAGCAAATGTAAAATTCATCTTTTTGCTGATGACACATTAATATATTTTTATGGGGAAGATTTTGTTGATGTAGTGGACACGATGAATCGTGAATTGCATTTATTAACTGAAAGATTTAAGTTAAACAAATTGAAAGTCAATGAGTTAAAATCCAAATACATGTTTATTGGTAATAATACTCTTTTCGGAAAATTCTTAAGTTTGGATGTTCACATTAAATTAAATAATGAAAAAATTGAAATGGTTCAGGAAATAAAGTATTTGGGATTCATATTGAATAGGGAACTAACTTTTAGTAAACATGTTGATTACATTTGCAGAAAGATAGGGAAAAAAATAGGTTTTTTTCGAAGAGTATCACCATTTTTGAAATTTCAAACTAAATTAACAATTTATAATTCGTTCATATTACCTCACTTTTTATATTTTTGCTCATTGATTTATACAGGATGTTCTAATTATGACAGGCTTCAAATTCTCCAAAATAAGGCTATGCGAGTAATATTGAGATGCAATCGATATACTCGAATTCAAGATATGCTGAAAACTTTAAATTGGTTAAAAGTTAAACATTTTATGTATGTCCAATCTATGACATTCTTATTTAAGATGGTAAACCATTTATTGCCTGAGTATTTGAACAGTCAGTTGGTCCCGATAGCAAATGTTCATGAGCATAGCACTAGAGCTGCAAATTCAATAAATTTTTATGTTAGAACAACCAACAAGTCCAATTCAATGAAAAGCTTGTTTCATAAAGGAATTGTACAGTTCAATAATATACCTTATCACATTAAAAATAGCCATAATGCAACTATATTTAAGAGATTATTAGTCCATTATATTAAAACTAAGACCTACAAACCAATTGGCATTGTTTGTTGTAATTCCAGTGTTTTTGTTTTTATTTTATTTTTTCTTTTTTTATTTGTATATTGAATGTTTCTGATTAATTTAATTTGACAATGCTTATTTCTTTATTTGGTTAGTCTCATGTTTTTAATTTTTTAATACTTTATGATAATTATACAGCGCTCCTTGCCTTGACAATTCTTATGTAATTTGTACAGGTGTGGAGTGCAATGTTTTTGTTTTGTGTATGATCTATTATGATAAATAAATAAATATCTATCTATCTTGACCCCTCAGCAAAAAGAATATTATCCAGTCGTTAATATCCCAATCAACATGTTCTGGTGCAAAATTTAAACGTAACATACGGTATGCCGTTGTTAACATTGGAGCGGGAGCAGACATTCTGGCTCTGATTCCAAATTCCCTTAATCTGTTTCTAATCGTGCTAGTTGAGTCAGCATTGTGGCTAGTTCTTCTTGGTTGGTCGTAATAAGAACAACATCATCGCAATATTGCGGATTCTTCCCGTTTATGTTGATACCCATGTCTTCCCATTCCAGTTCTTTAAAGACGTCTTCCAGAGTTAAGGTGAAGAGTATTGGGGGTAATACATCTCCTTGTCTTACGCCTCTACGTATTTCTATGGGATTAGTTTTGTTTGTTTTATTTTCCCATTTGACTATCATAGTTGCTGTTTTATATATCGTCGGCTTACTGCCAAAACCAACCAACTCCATTTTTAAAAGTTTTGAGAAACCCACCTTTAAACTTTAATTTGAAATGAAAAATCGTCTGAATTTAAATATTCATTTAATAATTGAAAAGTATGACAAACATATTTTTCAGTTATTAAATAATTTTTTTAAATTCAGTCGATTTTCAGTTTCAAATTAAAGTTTAAAAGGTAGATTTCCCAAAACTTTTAAAATGGAGTTGGTTGGTTTTGGCAGTAAGCCGACGATATGTTATGTAAGAGTTGCCTGTACCTGGAGTCTATTCTGCTGTTATTTAGAGCTTTTTCTATCGCCCATATCTTGACATTATCGAACGCTTTTTCATAGTCTATAAAGGCTAAACATAAATCTAGGTTGTATTCGTTTGCCTTCTCTATCAATATTTTCATAGTGAGGAGATGAACTATGGTACTATGGACTCAACTAGCACACGCATCGGAGAAGATAGGATTAAAAATAAACGTGGGTAAAACCACAATCATGACAAATACAAGCGACAAAATAAATGTAAATATAAATAATGTCAATATTGGGGTTGTTGACGAATATAATATATTCCTGGGTCAAATAATCAAAGCTAATAAAGAGAACCAAACAATTGAAGTACAGAGAAGAATCCTATTAGCGTGGGCAGCATTTGGACAGTTAAGATGGATACTAGAAAGCACAAAGATACAACACAGTACCTAAAAACCCGTGTATTTGACCAGTGCATCCTTCCTGTTCTGACGTATGGCTCAGAAATATGGATATTAACAAAGGCCAACATAAACAAATTTGAAATAACTCAGAGAAAAATGGAAAGATCCATGTTGGGAATAAAACTACAAGACAGAAAATCAATCAAATGGATAAGAAGTAAAAATGTAACTGAACGTATAACAGGGTTAAAATGGAGATTTGCTGGCCACAATGCGAGACAGGAAGATAAAAGATGGACTGCTGAAATACAAAACTGAAGACCGTGGACAGGAAGAAGAGGAAGAGGAAGACCTCAGATGCGATGGATGGACGATATTGTAAAAGCTGCAGGAACTAACTGGAAAAGCGCAGCCAAGGACAGACAGATATGGAAAGATTTGGGGAAGGCCTATGTCCAAAGTTGGATAGAAATGAGCTAAAAGAAGAAGAAGAAGTTTCTAATCAAATTGGCACTTTAGAAACCAAACGTTACGGGCCACGGGCTGTGGAAAGATCATTTCGCAGTTGTCTAGCTGTAACATGATGTGTACGTAAAGTCTGCAGATATAAATAACGTTCATCTGCTAGGCTTGAAATACTGGTTTGGTGGATTCCCATAACACCAGCAAGATATTGCTGTGATCGTCCATTTCCAATTAATCCTACAGTTTGGGCTACTTTTTATGACGTTTTATTAGTCATTTTGTGTAATAACGCATCTCCTTATTGAAAACTCATGCAGACACAGTATACAGATCAAATTCTCGAACACAAATGTCCAAAATAAATGTTCTCCTTTAACAACGTTTTGTTTACTGTTTTTTTTTTCGACAAAAACAGGCTTCAACTTGAAATGTTATGAATTTGTAGACACCTAAAGAAGACGATAGATTGGTATTATAACATTCTGCTAAAAATTAAAAAAAAAATTTAAAATTTTTTTCTGTTTCAAAAATTATGCGATACTTTTTGCGTTTAGTGTAAAATCCGAAAAAGAGTTGGGTACCCATGCTCAATACTGCACTCTGTAAAAGCTCTTAACATGGAGCTATTCCGGACTAAGTCAAACGCTTTCCAAAAATCTACATACAAATCTTAATATCAATGACTTGTTGAATTTTGTTAACGTCTCTACTACTTTTAGGATTTTACTACTTGTAGATGGTCATTCGTTCCAAAGCCACTCCTAAATCCGGCTTGCTCTAGTAGTTGTTGAAACTCTACCTTAGGTTACCGTCTGTTAGTAATTATTCTTATAAAGAGATTATACAGGGTGTTTCATTAACGAAGATTTCAAATACGAAGATTTAACCCAAAAAACTTAAATAAAATATTCCTCCTTACCGAGATACAGAGTGCTTTATCACAAATGTTCTAAAATGATTTTAGCCCATTGTTCAAGCACCTTTTAACATTTTTTGTTCAAACTTAACACACAGTTTACACATGTTAGGGTACTTTAAACAGTCTTAAAAGATAGTTTTCCGCTGTTATCAGAGGCGTGCTGTAGGGATATATACTTCATTTTCGCCCCTTTCCCCCATCACAATCTACTCCACTGTCGTAATAATCATTTCAGTATGTTTTTTTATTCCTCGTTACGTTTAACATAAATATAATCCTTTTACCTCATTGCGATAAAGTAAGTAGTTTTCAAGTTATTTGCGTTTAAATTTATTAGCCTAATAAAATAAAAAAAAGTCAAAATGTAAACTCGTACACTGTTAAAACAAATTTTACATCAACGTTTAGGTGGGTACAAAAGATATTTTTAAGAAAGTATCCAAATCATACAAGGGCATCATTGTTTAAATAATTAAAAAGTGGTCATTTTTGCAAAAGAAAATACTTTTTTAACTGCGAGGTAATTCACTTATTAATGAAGGTTTATGGGATTTTTTCTTCAAAGTTGAAGGGTAAATCTTTCACATAAGACTTACTAAATTATATTTGACCCTCTATTTATTTAAATAATTGTATATAAAACTTTAAAAACAAATTTGCAAAAAAATATTTTTAGAGTTTTAAATAAGCACTATAAAATATCTTATTTTACAGACTAAGTTGCGTTATGTTACCAGTATTAAGCAAAAAAAAATTGATCAAAAAATATTAAATATTTTCTGAGATATTGAATTTGTTTATTAAATGTTACTCTATTTTCAATTGCAAAAACGCGGTTGTTGCCAAAGAAATATTCACCAATATTCACCATACTCCCAAATGTATATTTTCTGTAAATGTATTGATAAATTCAAATTTGAATTAAACTCCCCCCTAAAATGGCATTTGAAAATTATTCAAATTTGTTTATAATTTGTTTTTTAATAACGTCGCGGGGATTAAGTATTTTGAAATGCCGTTTCGATAATTGAGTTCCTGGGAATTTTTTACTAATTAACAAAATTTTTTTGTCTTTTTTTTCTTGGAGTTATATTACTACGGGCCCTTTTAGGGTTAAATTTTATTAAGAATGTCGAATCTCTGAGTTGTAGATTCTAGACCTAAAAATATTAAGATTTACCATGTACTTTAAAACTGTTTGACGTATCCTCATCATACTTGGCAGAAGGTGTGGCTATTATACACCCTACTAAATTGTGATTAATAAACGTTTCTATCTAGTGCCAGAGGCGTACGACAGTGGATAGTGAATGATTGACCCTTCCCAAATTCTACCGCACTGAGTGAATTAGTATTTTAGCGAAATTTTTCGATTCTCCAATACTTTGTATGTAAATAACTTTATTGGTATCGATAAAGTCATAAGTTTGAGAGATATTGGAAGTTTAAAATAAATGAATGAATGAATCAAAATAAATATGCCGTTTTATTTTTAACGTCCAATATCTCGAAAACTAATGACTTAATCGTTACCAGTAAGGAGTATATTAATTATATAGAAAGTATTGGAGAATCGAAAAATTTTGCTGAAATAGTAATTCCCTCAGTGGCGCAGAATTTGGGAAGGGTCAACCATTAACTATCCCCTGTCGTACGCCTCTGGTAGTAGCTAGAAACTTTTATTTATCACAGTTTAATAGACTGTATAGTACTCACACTTTCTGCCAAGTATGATAAGGATACGTCAAATAGTTTGAAAATACTTGGTAAAAATAATTTTTAAATTTTTAAATAAAACACCCTGTAACTCAGTAAGTAGCCGCATTTTATTTAAGTGATTTTAGACCACTCCTAATATTTTTAGGTCTCGAATCTACAACTTGTAGATTCGACATTCTTAATGAAACTTAACCCTAAAAGGGCCCGTAGTAATAAACTCCAAGAAAAAAAAAGAAGAGGAAAAAAAGACAAAAAAATTTGTTAATTAGTGAAAAATTCCCAGGAACCCAATTATCGAATCGGCATTTCAAAATATTTAATCCTTGCGACGTTATAAAAAAAAAACAAATTATAAACAAATTTGAATAATTTTCAAATGCCATTTTAAGGGGAAGTTTAATTGAAATTTGAATTTATCAATACATTTATCGAAAATATACATAAAAATAAAAATAATAAGATTAAATACAAGTGAATATTTCTTTGGCAACAACCGCGTTTTTACAATTGAGAATAGAGTAACATTTAAATAAACAAATTCAATATCTCAAAAAATATTAAATATTTTTGGACCATTTTTTTAATTAATCATAATAACGTAGCGCAACTTCTCATATAAAATAAGATATTTTATGTGCTTATTTAAAACGCTAAAAATAATTTTTTGCAAATTTGTTTTTAAAGTTTTATGTATAATTATTTAAGTAAATAGGGGTCAAATTTAATTTAGTAAGCCTTATGTGAAAGACTTACCATTCAACTTTGCAGAAAACAATCCTATAGACCTTCATTAGTAATTGAATGACCTCAGCAGTTAAAAAAGTAATTTTCTTGCAAAAATAACCCCTTTTTAATTATTTAAACAATGATCCCCTTGTATGATTTGGATACTTTCTTGAAAATATCTTTTGTACCCCCCTAAACTTTGATATAAAATTTGTTTCAACCTGTAAACATTTACATTTTGATTTACATGTAGTGTAATTTTATTTTAAGATTACGTGTTTCAAATACATAATCTAAGGGCCGGTTGTTCGAACGATAATCAAAAATGAAATCAACTGATCATTATCAAATATTTTTACTGTCACCAACTGTCAATGCCCACTTTGTTTGGGTTGTTGAAAACATAATTGATTACAATTATGAGATTTATTAATCAATTATGTTAATAATTGTTATGTTAATTAATAATTAATAATTTATTAATCAATCAATTATGTTATCATACTGATAATTAACATAATTGATTATAATCAACTGATTGACGTACGAATGAGGGGTGTTGTTATTTGATGGTTGTTAAGGGGACTTGATTATAATCAACTTCTTGATTAGCGTTCGAACAATCGGCCCTTATTGAATCCATTACATTAGACAACGGATGATATGTACGTAAAAAGTAACGAAGAATCAAAAAAACATGCTGAAATGATTATTGCGACAGTGGCGTAGATTGTACCGGGAGAAAAGGGGCGAAACGGAAGTATATATATCCCTACAGCACGCCTCTGGTAACAGCGAAAAACTACCTTTTAAGACTAGTTAAACTACTCTAGCATGTGTAAACTGTTTGAACAAAAAATATAAAAGTGCTTTAACTATGGGCTATATCATTTTAGAAGATTTGTAATAAAACACTGTATCTCGCTAAGGAAGAATATTTTTTTACGTGTTTTGGGTTAAATCTTCGTATTTTGTGCTAAGGTTTTGTGCTAATTGTTAATGAAACACCCTGTATAAATGAGATGACAAGCTAGTAAATCGGTAGTTTCCAAGCAAAAACTTAATTAATCAATATTGACTTTTATCCTAAAGCCTTTACCACTTGAGAGTCACTAAATATATTAAGCATTTTAAGAAGCACATTAAGAGGGATGTATGTAGTATGTAGCTTCTATAATATTATAAAAAGAACAGCTCTCTTTTTTAATAGCTGCATATTTATCGAACACCCTTCGTATAGTTGATATAAAAAAACATAACAATTGTTCACTTATTGGCACTAAGACGAAACTCAGCTCGTTCGAGAAAAACAGAATACCTATAAATAACGGTAGATTGTGGCTAGAGGAATTTTAACGAAGCTGTTTAATAATTTGTCGTTATGACTGTCATTGTTCTCTCGATGAAACTGTATACAATTGATGCCATTATCTGCTTGTGGCATTTATTGTCGTTACTTTAATTGTGCGGCAAGAATAAATGGTAATGGTAAAAGAAGCATAGAGAGAACACCGATATATTCCATAGAAGCATACAAGGGAAGTTTCTAAATGAAACTAGTCGACTGAAAAATAATATCGATCATACATTAATGCAATTGTATGTGTTTGAGTCTGGTTGCTATATTGATTTCGAAACCTAATGCAATTAAAAAGTGATATTATGATGATCAGTTTTTAATTTTAAATTTAATGGAACTAGATCCCGCGTACCAAAAAAAGTTGAATAACAGCAAGCTTAAAATTTGTTAATAGCTTAACGGTGTCTCGTCGGACAAATTTTGATGTATGGGAACACTGAAACAGGGAAAGATTTAATTCTGGAACAGGTTGAAAATTTGGAACGTCGGACTACGAAAACGTTCCATGTATTTTATCGGACAAAACTTCCAATTAATTTGTTACGCTTTTATTAAACTCTCATGCAAAAATCAGACAGATATTATTAAATTTAGGGTATTATTAAATTTTAAATACCCCCTCTGTAGCTCAGTGGTAAGAGAGCCTACCTTTGGATTCAGAAGTCGTGAGTTTGAATCTCAGCTGGGTAGGTAATTTTTCATTTATTAAAAATTAATACTAGTTTCTATCCTTGTGGGATGGGTATTCACCGGAGGGACCACATACGTTCGGATATAATTTGCCTCTCTTTGTAAAGACCATAAAGTGGACTTTTCATAAGTAAAAAGATATTTACTTAACATAAACACAACACACTTCACTAGGTAACTGATGGCAAAATCAACTGTACTATGCCAATGGCCATGAGTTGTCGAGGAATTAAGCCAAATAAAAAAAAATAAATTTTAACATTTCTAAAATTGAATAAAATAATTTTATTATTTATTTTACGATTCTTTTGAAATAATCGATTAACAATGTTTCGTATTTATATTTATTGTAGGTTACTTACTTTCAGCTCTTTGTATTTTCCTTCGCCCCAACTTCTCTACCTCGTTTTCTTTTTCCGTCTGGTTACCCTTTTTGTATCACCCTTAATATTGTTTTTCCGTTCACTTTTTGTTTATGTATGTTGTTAAGTAAAATGACTGTTTTTAAGTAAATTTCATTTTGTGGCAACTTACAAATAATGAAAATATAAAAGAAAATTTATTTTTTATTTTCCATTAAAACCAGAAATTTTTATAACAGTTATTTTTTCCAGTTAGTTAAAATCATCACACGGACCTGAATGTGATAAGTTCATTACGTGGGAATATTAAAGAACTTCGAATCCAATACAAACAAAATATGTGATTTTATCTCGAAATAATTTATTATGTAAAAGCCGTAATAAACGTCTTTTCGATTCCCCATTGATTAAAACAAATGGTAGCGACGTCCTCAATTTAGAGAATCGTCTACTTAACAGAGTAAATGTTTGTATTCTATCCAGTAATATCTGTAACATTGTCTTGTGATGAAACAAGAAAAAATCCGGGTCGGCATCCTTTGTACCATAGAAACTCATTCTTTCGTGCCAAGCGACACAATCCAAATACGTATAAGGACATTCTTTAGCCGACGCTAGATAAGTAGACATGTCAAAGTATGCCTTTCGATGTAAATTTGTACTCTGAGGCACATGGTGCGTAACAGCCACTGCTTTTCTGCGATTTCGCATTGTATGCGTGTGACTGCCATTTTCTTTACTAACTACCTTGATATACATACGAATCAAAACTGAACTGAACAAATCAAAATGTCCGTTAGACCTCATATTATCCAATTCAAATATAAAGCTACTACATGTTGCACACCGTTATTACAGTTCTTGAATTGCAAAGCATTCTTTTGAAAAGAGCGTGTTCAAAATAGGTGACGAAATATTTTTTACGAATACAATTTATATCAACTATTAGATACAATCCACACATCCGTTGTAGAAAGTTACAAAATTAACAAAAAAAAACTTTATTCCTGCATTGATGATTTACTAATACTAACCGAATATATTTTTACTATGAAAATTAGATTATACTTGATATTGTCACAGCATAATGCTAAAGAATTCTTTATTTTTTAGCATTAAGCTGTAATATTGTATAGCACACGTTTGTCATTCTCAGACGTGTTCTAAAGATGGGACAAAAGTAATCACCCTATTGGAAAACGCTGTAATTTTTACAGATGGCGCCAAATATCAATTTGGTTTTAACATTGATGAAGTAAACAAACCCCAATCGTATTACAAAACGACAAGCCATGAATCGGTTAATAATAATTATTGTTTCCATCTTTTTGCGCAACAAATCCTCGGTTCTGTTGGCGTAGCGCAAAGATATCTTAACGGAAAGTCAGCTCATGAAACTACAAATTCATGAGAACTTTATATAGAAAACTTTACTATTGTATAGCCTCTTAAACGTAGCTATAGGTTCCATCACATCAGTAGTTTTTATTCTGTCACGAAAGTCGGTATCCCGAATGATGTCTCTCAAACTGATCCCGAGCATCGCTATCTCCTTCGGTCCTTAAGGTATACAGCTCAGTACACACAGAGAGTGATGGAATACGTTACTAAAAAGATCCATACGTAGTAAAGCCCGTAAACTGTTACCATTGAAGCTATCGACCTGAAACATCAACCATACAAATATTTACCCTACGTCAAATTTTGTACATCAAATCCTTGCAGATTTCAAACAAGCCTATGATTTTATAAATAGAAATACCTTGTGAAAATTAATAGTGGAAATGGTAGTCCTAAGGAAACCTGCAAGGTTGGCACGTATGTATATACAGAATTAATATTCGCGAATTAAAATTGGCAGTCCCACATCAGATGATTTTCTGAATGAAAAAAACTGTTTTAAGACAAGCAAATCCTATGTCCCCGTTATTGCTGAACATCGCCTTCGAATATACAGTTAGGAAAGCAAGATTAGATTTGACAACTGGATTGACTACCCAAGGTGGTCTGGTCTCAAGTAATATTGTCGTTTGCTGATGATGTGGACATAATCAACTCATCAGATATAGAAGGATACTTTTCCCTCTTTATGAAAATAGAGCTAAGGAAATTGGTCTTTAACCAACGCGAAGCGACAAAAGTACTAAAGTCAGATTGAAAGATTTTACGAACTAATTATAGCACTTATCGAGTCGAAAATAACAGAAGAATATAGAAAACAAAACCAGAAGAATAAATCAGAGTGCGTAAAATTAAAGACAATAATCGTATAAAACTAGCAGAATAGGTACTAAGATCGAACAATGAAAAACTCCTCAATATGTACACTCTTTTTTAACCTTTTGTACACAGAACGGGAAAAGAAAAAGAATCAAAATTTACACCAAAAATAGAAATGTTCTGATGTTATGGCATTTTAACATTATTTAATACTTTAATGGGAATTAAGCATAATTTCAGAGTTTTTTTGACGTTTATAATATAGGATCCGAATCTATGTCGATTTTCACCCATCTGTTTGCCAGATTAAACATTTTTTTATTAAATTTTATACATAGACAAATACGACTTACATGGGTTGCCTATCAAAATCTTGCCATAGCTATCTGAAAGGGGGTGGGGCGTAGGGTTTGAAATCAATATTTCAAACACATTTTTCTGAATTTTTTCTGAAAGTATGGTAGAATTATTTCATTTTTAGATGAGTGCGCATATTCACTACAATTCATAGATCATTCAGAAAAACATTTAAGGAAAAATACTGAAAAATAAGCCAACGGTGGGAAATTTTTAAAGAAACCTCAAAAATCAATGAGTTTTGCGGTGGACATCAGAACTGATCATCGGATGGACAAATGGATGGTAAACAAAAAAGTCAAAAAGATTTTATTAGCTCATGAGTTTCTCGAGATAACGCTGTCAATTTTTTTTCGTTTTATCTATTTTTGACATCTTGGTATCACTCAGAAATCCAAACAAAGGTTTTTTTGCAAAATAGGGTGAAAATCAACATATTTATTATTCTTAAACAAAAAATAAGCACAAAACAACGAATATCTCGACAGTGTTGCCTCAAGGAATGCCCAAAGAAAATATATAAGTACAAAATTCCAGATGGGTCGGCCAAGTCGTTTTTGAGTTACAATGTCTACAGCTTTTGAAAAAAAGCAACTTTGAGGAAAACGCGTTTAAAGTATTGTCAACTTTTATTTTCAATTTCTTTTTTGTCTGTCATATCGTAAAGTGATGCACACCGGAATATCTTTCTGAATCGCGGAGTAATTTACAAAAGAGAATGAGAACAGCAGTTGACCGTTGTCGGTGGCACTAACCTGCTGCAAAGCGAGTCGAAGGTAGGGATATTCAACACTAGTATCGTTCGCGGTAACGATCCCGTACTTGTCCAGGATTACTTCGCATGCGCACTGTAAAAAAGAGCGTTCTCTTTTTTAAAGTGCGCATGCGATTTTTAAAGTGCGCATGCGAAGTAATACTGGACAAGTACGGAATCGTTACCGCGAACGATACTACTATCTCCATACCTCCCTACCTTCGACTCGCTTTTCAGCAAGTTTGCGCCAGCGCTCTTGAGCATAGTAAGAAACGGTCAACAGCTATTGGCCGTTCACAAAAGCATTATCTTTTGTAAATTATTCCGCGATTGACGAAGTTGACTCAAAACTGCTTTTTTCAAAGGCTGTAGACATTGTAACTCAAAAATGACTTGACCAACCTACTTGGAATTTTGTACTTATATATTTTCTTTAGGCATTCCTTGAGGCAACACTGTCGAGATACTCGTTGTTTTGTGCTTATTTTTTGTTTAAGAATAATAAATGTGTTGATTTTCACAATTTTTTGCAAAAAAATTCGTTGTTTTGATTTCTGAGTGATACCAAAAAGTCAAAAACGGATAAAACGAAAAAAATTCGACAGCGTTACCTCGAAAAACTCACGAAATAATAAAATCTTTTTGACTTTTTTGTTTATTTCTTTACCATCATCTAATGATGATTTCTGATATCCACCGCAAAATTCATTGTTCTTTGAGGAGTTTTTAAAAATTTGCCACCGTTGGCTTATTTTTCAATATTTTTCCTTAAATGTTTTTTGAACGATCTATGAATTGTAGTGAATATGCTTATTTAGTTTAAGAAATAAAATAATTATACCATATTTTCAGGAAAAAAATCCCAAATATGTGCTTGATATTTTTAACTCTTGATTTCAAACCCTTCGACCCACTTTACGGATAGTTATGACAATATTTTGATAGACAATCCATGCAAATAATACTTGTCTATGTATGATATTTAAAAACAATATATTTATTTCATTGGACTATTACTTGTTTATTTAAAAATTTCTTATAATAAGTTAATATATAAACATAGTTTTTAAAATTATTCATCACCTAAAATTATGCTCATTTTAATAGTTCATGTTTTCGTGAATAGATTAAGGGATTCCGCTAATTTTTTTTATTATTTGAATTTTTTTTTTGGTACATATTTACACAGTTGGGCAAAGGTTTACTCACAATTATTTTTTGAACTTATACGGGCTGGAAGGAAAGACACGTTTTCGTGATGTTAAGTTTGAGACACCCTGTGGGGGATAAGACCTAAGTGTGGATATACATCGAAATCATATTATAGTCTTATGTTTTGTGAACATTTTATTTTTTGAATGTCACTGATATCTTTAAAAACAAAGGAAATATACGGGTTTATTTTTTAACATGACGTGTTTAACTGCAACAAATTAAATGAATAATACAAAATATCAGTTAACAAACCTTTAAAAACAGAAAGGCACATAACGTTAAAAATTCTGGTCGGCATCCTAACAGGTACAGTGGGTGATCATATTATTAGAGCCACCTCAGAAAAGTTTACTTTTGTTTAATAATGGTATGTAAGTTTTTTCTTTATCCGGTCCACATTGCCTTTGAATAATAGGCACACGAGTTGCCAGCTAGGCTGGGCAGCACTGACAAATAATGGCATCTGAGTCACGCATTGCCACACAAACGGGTTGCCACTATTGTCAGACTATTTATTGCACTTTCATAAAGTGTAACAAGACATCCAAATGGCAACTTCTTCTTCTTCTTTCTCGAAACTCCTCATGCTCCTTAGGGGCGTCGGAGGTTTTATTCATCTTCTATCCATCTCTTCCATTTCTTGCGGTCCTTTGCTAACTCTTTCATTTGTTGATGTGTTTTTCCTTTTTCATGTCCAATTTCTATAATCTGATCGATCCATCTCTTCCTTGGCCTCCCTTTCCTTCTTTTACCATATCTTTTCGATTCCATCACCTGCTTTGGTAGTCTTCCCTGGTCCATTCTGTTAATGTGTCCATATCATTTTAATTTTCTTTTTTGTATCTTGGTTATTATCGATTCCTGTTTCAGTATTTGTCTAATATCTTCATTTCTTATTCTGTCCAATTTCGTTTTTCCTGCTATTTTTCTTAGCTGCTTCATCTCCGCTGCGTTTATTGTACTGTCTATTTTTGCATTGTTTACCCATGTCTCACTTGCATATATTAAAGTTGGCACAGAGATTGCGTTGTATACCTTCAGTTTTATTTCTTTATCTATTTCTTCCTTTCCAAATATTGTTTTATTTAGTGCATAATAGATCTTATTTGCTTTATTCGCTCTGTATGAGGTTTCTTGATCTATCTTTCCATCCTCTGATATTATTACTCCAAGGTATTCAAACGTCGAGACTGTTTCTATATTCAAACGTGGAGAATGTTTCTATTATTTCGTTTTTGCACCTAAATATCGTTTGGTTTATTTCTTCCCTTTTCTTTTGGGTTACTATCATGGTCTTCGTTTTCTTTACATTTACCTCCATTTTCAAATTTTCTATTTTCTCCACCCATACATTGATTAGATTTTGCATTTTCTCTTTATTGTCTGCTATTATTACTAAGTCATCTGCATATAGTAATCCCTCCATTCTCACTGGTACTAAATTCCTGTACCCTATTATTGACTGTAATTGCCTTGACCTTCTTTTAGCGCTCTTCATTACTCTATCCATTACTTCTTCTTCTTCTTCTTAGCCTTCTATCGTCCACGTTTGGACATAGGCCTCTCCCAACTCCTTCCATCGGTCTCTATCCTGAGCAACATATTTCCAATTCGTTCCGGCTACTCTTTTAATATCATCAACCCATCTCATCTGTGGTCTTCCTCTCGGTCGTTTACTTTGGTAAGGTCTCCAATGTTGTATCGTTGCATTCCAACGTTGGTCTTTTTGTCTAACAGTGTGGCCTGCGAAGCTCCATTTAAGTTTGGCAACTTTTGTTGTTATGTCCTCGACTTTTGTTTTTGATCTTACCCAGTCGTTCCTCTTTTTATCTGACAGTCGTATACCTAACATTGCTCTTTCCATAGCTCTTTGTGTTGTGGCTAGTTTATTCATATTTGCCTTGGTTAGGGTCCAGGTTTGACACCCATATGTCATGATAGGAAGGATGCACTGGTTGAACACTTTGGTTCTCAAATATTGAGGTATTTTGCGGTTCTTAAGTATCCAACCAAGTTTTCCAAATCCTGCCCATGCTAGTCTTGCTCTTCTATTAATTTCCGCACTTTGGTTTTCTTTGTCTAGTTTCAGGATTTGGCCTAGGTAGATATATTCCTGGATTTTTTCTATCTCACTGCCATTTATAGTTATGCGTCTGGGGTCATCTGTGTTTGTCATTATTTTTGTTTTCTTCATGTTCATTTTCAGGCCGACGTATTGGGAGCTGCCTGCGAGTTCCTCCATCATAATTTGCAGTTCCTCGAATGTATCCATTACTAGTATAAACAAAACTGGGCTGAGACTGTCCCCCTGTTTTATTCCTCTCCTTAGGTTTATTTTTGGCGATCTGTTTCCATTTATTTGTACTTTAGCAAGTACGTTTCTATACGTAATTTTTACCACGCTTACTATCTTTTGCGGGATTTGCAGATCTTCCATTACTGACCATATTACTTCTCTATTTATAGAATCAAAAGCAGCTTTAATATCTATAAACGTAATATATAAGTCTTCTCCTATTTCGCTTTTCCTTTCAATTATATTTCTCAGTATGTATATATTACCTGTTGTTCCTCTTTCCTTCCTAAATGCCGCTTGTTCTTCTTCTAGTTTTCTTTCCAGTTCTTTCCTGAGCTTCCTTTCTATTATCCCGGTGTAGACTTTATATGCCACTGATGATAAGCATATAGCCCTATAGTTATCACATTCCGCTTCATCTCCTTTCTTGTGTAGTGGTATCAATAAATTTTCTTCCCAGTCTTCTGGTATCTTTTCTGTTCTCCATGCTTCCCTCATTATTTCCAGCAGCCAAAGCTTGTCTCGTTCTCCCACGTACTTCATCAATCTTTATTCTTGCCAATCCTTCTTCAATATCTTTGATATGAATTTCGTCTACTCGATTGTCTCTATCCACTTCTCTTGCCTGCTGTCCTCTCTCCTCATCTTGTTGGTTACTTGCCTCGAATTTTTCTTTATAGTGCTTATTCCATATGGTTAGTATGTCTTGTATGTTTGATTTCAATTCATTTCGCTCATTTCTAATTCCACTTATTTGTTTCCTTTTTGTTCCTTTCATGCTTCATATTTTATTCCAAAATTGTTTATTGTTATTCCCAAAACCTTCGTTCAATTCTTCACCGAATTCCTTCCAGCTCTTCTTCTTCGCATCTTTTACTAGTTCTTTCACTATATTTCTCTGTCTTCTGTATTCGTCTCTGTCTTGCTCTTCATTTGTGTTTATGTATCGCTTCCACATTTCTTTCTTCCTTTTTGCAGCTTGTTTTATCTCCTTATTCCACCATCCAGTTCTTTTATTATTCTTACCATTCTTTCTTATTCCACATACTTGTTTCGCAGTGTTCCATAACGTGTCTCAATTTTTTCCATCTCTCTTCCATATTCCATATTTCCTCATTGTTTTCATACTCTTCCAGTATTTTATCTGTCTCTCTTTGGTATAACCTCCTCATTTCCATATTTTTCATCTTATATATTGCTATTCTTGTATATTGAGGAATCTCTATTATTTCCATTAGTTTCATGTTTATCTCTGCTGTCACTAGTCTGTGTTGGGTACCGAGATCGGCTTCGTTCTCTGTTTTTATATTCTGTATCGTTAGTTCTGCATCTCCAGGATATACTATGTAGTCAATTATGCTTCTCGCATTTCTTTCTTCTGCTACGTATGTATATTTTTCGTTTCTCGGTTGATACCAGAAGGAATTACCTATTAACAAATCATTTATTTGGCAGAAACTTATCATTCTTCTATCATTTCTATTTATCGTCTCTTCTCCATACCTTCCCAAGCAGCCTAATACCATATTTTCATCATTTCCTATTCGTGCATTCCAGTCTCCTAGTAAAATTATGTTTTTGCTTTCCTCTTGTATCTCATCAATAATTTTCTGTATCTCATCATAGAATAGTTCTATTTTTTCATGCTCTGTTCCTTCTACCGTTGCATATACCTGTATTATGTGACATTCTTCTTCTTCTAACTCTATTTTTATGTATATGGTTCTTGATGATACTGGTTTGAATTTGGTTATTCTTCTATTCATTTCTTTCGTTACAACTATTCCCACGCCTTCTTTTGCCCTTTGTCCTATCTGAACTCCAGAATAGTATAGTATGTGCTGCCCTCCAATATCGACAAATCCATTTCCTACTTTTTTCGTCTCGCTTACTCCTATCAACTGCAGCTCAAATCTTTCCATTTCCTCTTTTAATTCACGTTCCTTTCCTGTTATTGAGGTTATATTCCATGTACATATTCTCGTTTGACATTTGTTTTCATTTTTCTTTTCTTCCTTGTTATTAGTTTTCCTCGTTGTTTGCTCTTTCAGATTACTGGATGTTCCATGTCCTTTCCTGGTCGTCATCAAAGTCTCTCCGTCCAATTCGCTTATCAGTTTTCTGGATGGATTGTTCCTGGGTATTTGTTGCTTATCTCAGGTATTAGTTTATCCGCATCATTGTCCCTTATCCATTCTTCGTTATCTATTATCAATTTTTTAAACTTTACTTTGACTTTCTTCCCCTTGCTTCGTTCTTCTTTTGCCTTTATTCTTATTTGTCCTTGTATATCCCTCTCCTTCTTGCTCATGTCCTCGTTAATATATATTTTTCCTTGTCTGTACCCTCTTAGTTTGATTTTATTCTTCATGACATTATATTTTTCAGACTCGTTGCTTAGCTTGATCAAACAGGTTTTACTGCCTAACTTTTTAGCATGTGCTACTGTTACTTGCACTCCTAGCTCGTTATCTAGGAAAGTTTTCATTTCCTCTTTTAGAATGCTGTGTTCATCCGTCTTGATATTTAGGCCTTGGATTAGGATGTTATTTCTCCTTTCTTTGTTTTCTAATTTGTCTAATCTATTATTTATCATGTTTATATGATTTTTCTGTAACTTGTTTTCTTCTTTAATTAATTAATTCTCTTTCACTATTTCCTTCATCTCATTAAAATATTGCTTATTGACCTCCTTTATATCTTTTATTTCTTGATGCACAGCTTGTAGCATCTCCAACAACGCCTCCATTTGTTTCTCCATTTTTATTTGAATGGAATCAGGTTAGGTATCCACAGCATCTCGAGTGCAGTTCATAAGGCGTGAACCCTACTCAATTCAAGCTCACCCAAACCCTGTCTTCCGAGCTGGCCGTGTATACCTTCCTAAAACCTCAAAATATTTTCTCTATTTTTGATGTTGTCTGCCGTATTTGAAATATCTCTTAGGCCGGCCCTGTTTTCTTTCCGCTTCCAAATAATGTGGTTCTTATCAGTACTGATGTCGCTTTTCTGCTTTTTATTTTGGCTCAGCTGACGGCGTTTATTATTGTCTAAATTAATATAATTAAATGTATTTAAATTAGTTCTACTTACAGTTCTTACCGCTTTTGTTTTCTACATGCAATCTATGCTATGGAACTTAACTATACAATCGGTCTAATGAATTAAAATACACCAATAACCTTACAAAAATTGGATTTGATTAGGAGCACTTTATACACAGCTAATCGCTTTCCACTCGCAGGACCGTTTGGACTCGCAGGACCGTTTGGACTCGCAGGACCAAATGGAAACAAATGCAATAATATATGATACAGCTCAATTATATACCTTTCCTCTAAAACATTGAATTTTACTAGGTGACTCTAATGATATGATCATTCACTCTATGTGTCGACCAAGTAAGCGGCATGCAGAGCGCAACCTAAGAGAGACGAGATTGTTTAATGGAAGCTCTTTGATGTTTGGAGGTGGATTTTCCTTGAGAGTAAGTACGGATTTAGTGTTTACGTGGAGGCTCTTTAAATAGCGAGATGTCCATTGCACAGATTTTCGTTGAACTCTGTTCGTTTCGCACTAGATATAGGAAATAATTTCATTTTAGTGATATAGTAAGACATGGCCTTCTAACGTATCGCATGTCGTCAGTTAAAACACATATTAAAGAGAAACCGTCTGCATCTAAACATTCCATATATGCATTTGGCACCTAGGAGTTTTCTATTGGTTCCTTGCTGCACGCGGCCATATTTCAACCAATAGGCGGCGAGGTGCCATTCACGTATACGGAATGTTATTCGGTGCGAAATTCATATACGGAAGCTTAAATGTTCGTAGACGGAAAAAGACAACTTTTTATTAGAGTCGATTAAAAGGAGATTGATTTTAAAATACTTATTAATGTATTATTAAATAAAAATAAAACAAATATAGCATATGGAATGTTATTTGCTGCGAAATTCATATACGGAATGTTAAGTGTTCGTATCTCGTAAATAAAAAAAGACGACTATTTTCGTCTGGTAGCACAGAGCCCTAAACTTCAACAGAATTGAATAGCTGAAACATATCTAATAACATTAACAACACGTGCAAGTCATTAAAATTCTGCTAAAGCGAAACCACAGCGAAACCTTAGTCAAATAAAGAAATAATGTCTCTCAAATATATAACATTCACATTATTTCGCACCAAATAACATTTCATATAGGTAATAATTGCTTTATTTTCTTTAATACTACATTAACAAAATTTTTTACAATCAGTCTTCTTTAACTGACTTAATAAAAAGTCGTCTTTTTTAGTCTATGAAAACATTCCGCATATGAATTTCGCACCAAATAACATTCCAAATACTATAATTATTATTGTTTTATTTTTATTTAATAATACATTCAAATATTTTAAAATCAATCTCCTTTTAATCGACTCTGATAAAAAGTTGTTTTTTCCGTCTACGAATATTTAACATTCCGTATATGAATTTCGCACCGAATAACATTCCGTATACGTGAATGGCACCTCGCCGCCTATTGGTTGAAATATGGCCGCGTGCCGCAAGGAACTAAAAGAAAACTTCTAGGTGCCAAATACATACGAAATGTTTAGATGCTAACCGTATAGTTTCTTTGTTAGTATAGATATCAGAAAAACCCTATCTATCTATCAGCGAGGTTCCTACAGCCTCTGCCGCTTCTCGCATTTCGACCGCCATCGTTTTCTGTCCATCTATTCGTCTTCTTTGATGGCTCTATCTTTCATGATGTGCCGTACATTTTTTTCCCAGGCAACTGAAGGTCTTCCCCTTCTTCTTTGGTATGGTATGTAATTTAAAGCTTTATTTTGCCATCTATCTTCATTCATTCGTTTCACGTGACCATACCACACTAGTTGTCTCGTTTCAATTTTATCTACACTGGAATATACAGTATGTGTCCTCCTTCTAATATCTTCATTCCTGATGTGAGCTTTTTTAGATATACCAGAATATATATCAGAAAAACTCAGAAAAACTCAGAAGAATCAGAATATATATCAGAATATATATTCAGATATATCAGAAAAACTCAAAAAATAAAATGTTTATAAAAAGGTACCTTTGTACCTTTTTCTCCCTACAGGGAGTCTCAAACTTTTGTTTCAGTGAAAATACATGTAAAAGAATAAAATCGTCTATATTTTTTTCTAAAGATATCAGGGGCATTTAAAAAACAAAATGTTTACAAAACATAAGACTACAATATAATTGTAATGTATACTTGCACTTGTACCTTGTCCTCTCGACAGGGTGTTTCAAAATAATTAACATCAGAAAACCTTGTCTTTTTTTCCACCCGCTATAAGTACAAAAAATGGAGTTTGAGTAAACATTTGCCCAGCTGTATAAATACCAAAGAAAAATCTGAAATAATAAAAAAAATCAGCAAAATTCGTACGTCTGTTTATAAAAAAATCAACTATGAAAATGAACATAATTTTAGGTGATGTATAACTTTTGAAACTATATGTGTATTATACATTTCAAAATAGATGATATTGTAAATATATTTCGCGTACGTTCTTGGGACATTATTGGAGGACATTTCATTTAATAACATGAAATTAACTTTAACTTGGGAATATGCGTCAGAAAAGTCGTAGCTTAGATTTAGTTTACTCTCAGCATTAACATTGGTTAATATCCTACTATATCCTGCTGAGGAATTTAAAATGCAGTTGATTTCACTTCACATAATAAGAGCAGTTTCTTAGATTTTTCTCTGGAGAAATCCTTGAAGTCAAAAAAATGAGATGAAAATCATTTTTTAGCAAATATTATTTATTTATTATGTAGTAGGTATATTATTATAAAAATTCTAAAGTATGAAATTTTTGGACGACGAAAGTCACCATCTTTTCACAAATCCGAATAAAAAGATTTTAAAAGCAGCTAAAGGTATTTTTTGACGTTAATTTACTTGATTTTCTTTTATAAAGTACATAAAAGAACGGTAAGAAAACAAAACTGCGAAATTGCAATGCAGATTGAAAATTAAAAAAGAAAAATAACCGTAGAATTGCTTTTCAAGTTTCCGTCAGCCAGAGCCTTTAGAATATCCGAAGTCTGGATATGGTAATGGAAATACCTCCAAGGCGTTTGTTTCCGTCCTCTTCTTTCACAAACAACGCGGATCTTAAATTAGCCCATTTCGTATTTCAGAGTTTACATTTTATTATGAGGTAAATACATTTTTAGAATTATTATCAAATCCGAAGGGGTGAAGCTTTAACTTGTCTTGATTGATTTCAAGGAGAAGATTAAACGTCTTGAAGGGATGGCGTCTTTGAACGTTAATTACGTAAGAAATGTTTGTATACTGTACAAATATTTATTGTCAATAACGATGTATTATATTTTGCTTTACTATGTAAAGAATTTCAAAACGTAAATGTACATAACCGAAAAATAGAAAAAGTTGCCCATTAGAGTACATTGCAACCCACGTGGGAAGAGTCCTGTGATGCCTCAGGTTAAATCCATGAATATTTTCAACATTACATCATTTTAATTACATTATGTAAAAAAAATTTAAACCTTTATAACATCTAAAGGGTTTATACTGGTGTTTTTTAACACACATTCTGGTGGATCAGGCATATACATTACTGGAATTAAACATTAATGATAGAATTCTTCTTCTTCTTAAAGTGCCTATCCGTTATCTTGACTTTGTTTACCGCAGCACGGAACAGTTCAGTGGTAGTCGTGTTATACCACTTTCGTAAATTTTGAAGCTAGGAAATGCGTCTTCTTTCCGGTCCTCTTTTACCATTTACCTTCCCTTGGAGAATCAGTTTTAGAAGGCCGTAACGTTCTTGATTTCTCATTACATGTCCTAGATATTCTAATTTTTTTTTGTTATGAGGGTTATGAGAATTTCACACTCTTTCCCCATTCTACGCAGGACTTCCACATTAGTAATTCGGTCAACCCAGGATATTTACCTAAGATTCGCCTATAAGACGACATTTTGAAAGCTTTGAACCGATTGTAGATGCAACAGTTATTGTCCACGCTTCCATTCCGTAGAGCAGAACTGTGAATATGTAGCATTTCAACAGAGGGTATTTTGTTTTTAATGATATGCCTCGACTGTTGAAAATGGGTCTCATTCTAACGTGCTCATGCTGCTTTCGCTTTTATTATTCGCTGTTTAATTTCGGTCGAGTGCTCCCATTGGCTATTTAAATTGGTGCCCAGATATGTATTGTATATTGCTCAACTCTTTCGACATTCTGTTGGTTGATTGTTAGTTGAGCGTTTTGTATTGGTTTTTTACTAGTTGTCATAAATTTGGTCTTCTTTATGTTTAGATCTAGTCCGTGTCTGTTGCTGACTTGTGGTATACGATTTGTTAATATCTGTAAATCATTCAGATTATCGGCAAAAACTGTGGTGTCATCTGCATATCTAATGTTATTCAACCATTCACCATTTATTAATACTCCGTCTAAAGCTTCCTTAAATACCCATTCAGAGTAAATATTGAATAGTAGTGGAGATAAAATAACACCCTGTTGTACTACTCGCTCTATTGCAATTTTATCAGTCAACTGGTCTTCTTTTTTGATTTTGGCCGTTTGGTTGTAATAAATGTTTCTGACAATTCTCAGATCTTTGTTGTCAATTCCAATTTCTTGCATTAGAGTTATTAATTTCTCATGTTTTACTCTGTCAAATGCTTTCTGGTAATCTATAAAGCATTTGTATTATTGTGATCTTGATTATTGATATGAGATAATATTTTTATATGTCATTTAATTTAATCAATGCTTTAATACTAATCTAATTAATTTACCAGATCGCATATCAATGTGTTTTCAATCTCAGGGCTTTTTATAAAATTAAGTACTTACATACGTGGCTTCTAAGTATTTCTTAATGGTTCCTAATCGGGATAGGAAAGAAAAGAGTAAAATAATAACACATATGGGTTACAATTGTAATCAAAATATTGTTTATTTTATTTAAATGGCAATCACTGCTTAATATTTGCTATATCTTATTATTCTTAAACATAACATTTACACATGGGAATCTTATTTCCTTTTTGTTTCCAATTGAAAGTTTTTATTAACATTTAACTATTATGATTTATTAGCAACAATTCTATTTAAGTTTGATGAAGCTTTTCTGATATTATTGATTATGTTTCTTCAATTTTAAATGTGGTATTTAATACGAAAAACCCATACATTCATGTCCAAACAAATGAGACTGACCTTTTTCTGGTGCTCTGAGAATGTCTTCACACAAGACCCGTTTCCTGCTATCCTTGGCTGCAATCAAAACCTCGTCCTGGCTTCCAGTAATGTTCTCCTCTGAAACTAGCTCGTATAGCTCTCGTTTCCTGCTTCTGTCGTGATGCTGTGTTCTACCTTTTTCGAAACTGCAATCAGCTACCGGGAACTCTTGGCTCAAGGAGGTTCTTTTACTCTCAACCTGGCCTACCTCTCGTTCTACGATCGATAATCCACACTCACGGAACTACACCGGCTTTCTCACTCTCCGTACACTACCGTCTACTACTCGACTTCACTTCTCGACAGCTCAAAACATTCTGATCTCTATTTGTCATTCATTCCCCTACTTTCTAAATATCCCTTCCAGATTCACAAATCAAACTTCCACCACCAACTCTCATTCGCAGTATTCCTCAAAACCAATTTTTAAACTTTCTAAATATGCTTAATGGATTTCAAAGAAAATAGTTAATTCCCATTCTAAAATTACTTTCTACTATATACAAATTTTTAATGACCTATTCTCTATTTCCACTTAGTCTTATTTAGCATCGGCTAATGATCGATCCTTCCGCGAACAACGATAATGACCTATTAACGATTTCACTTGAGTCTTATTTAATCACTTCTTAAAATTAAATATAACAATTTGTTGTATACAGGTTGTTCTAAATTTATATGCCCGTGGTTGAGAAAATTGAAAATATTTTATATTAAATTGAATTCTGTTTATAATTATCAAATTTTAATTTTCATATCAAATAGAAATATAACAAATCCCCGCCTTCTATTCGATAAAATTTATCTGCATTTTTAAATAAATTTTCTCGAGGGCAAAACCAACTCCCTGTATATTTCCTTACTTTAATCTACGTCTTATATCCTACTTACTATCTACTTCATGTAATTCTGTCTTTTATTCGTGATATTTGTATACATCGTGAATATTATAAATTCCTCGGATCTTTTCCGAGTTCCTGTGCCTCAACTCATAACTATTTATCCCATTTTCATTATTCACGATATACGGGCCTTCGAAAACAGGCATCAACTTTGCGCAAATGCCCCCAGGAAGATTTGATACTCGTAATGCCCTCACGAGTACTTTTTCACCCTTGTGGAAAGTCACTGGTCTTCTTTTTCTATTTTGTTCCTGTCTTTGGATATATTTTTCGTTGCTTCGCCGTAATCTTCTCTGTACGGTTTCAATCACCTGTTGATATTCTTTTGGCTCTTGGTCTTCCCATGGCCTTATCGGCAGTACACCCTTCATGATGTATTCTGGGGTCTCTTTTGTTACTGTGCTCGGAATTGTATTTAGATACCTTTCTATTTCCGCCATTTTCCTGTCCCAGTGGCGATGTTGACCATCTGTTGCAATGCGAAGAAATTTCGTCACTTCCTGTATGAATCGTTCCGAAGGATTACTCTGTGGATGCCTGATGCTGACAAAATTTGTCTCTATTCCTCGTTCTCGAAGTTGTCCCTTGAAACGATCATTTCGGAAATACGTTGCATTGTCCAGTAGAATCTTTTTTGGTGTTCCTACTATGGCTATAAAATTGTCGATTTTTCTTAATATTTCTTCCCCCTTTGTGGTGCGGCAACTATATAATTTTACGTATTTTGAAAACACATCCACCATTACCAGAATATGTTTGTTCCTTTTTGTGGTCATAATTAGATCGCTTAACATATCTATTGCTACAATGTCTAGTTTGTTTCGGGCTTCAATATTTTTGGCAACATTTTCGTTTTTGAAATTCCGACTCTTATATTTTTGACATACATCGCACTTCTGGGTAATTTCCTTTGAAATGCGGTAATCCTGTCGGCTTATGTAATTTTCCCTAAAAACGAGCCAAACTTTTCTGCTACCGATATGCCCATGGTCCTCATGTAATTTCTTTATTATCTTTTCGGCCAATGTCTGTGTCACTAAATATAGTTCCTTTCCGTCTATTCTCTTAAAATATATGTTATTTTCTACTTCCGCTCTTCTTTTCTCTCTTTCCTCTAGGTCTTCCTGGTTTGTCCTTATCTCATTTAAAGAATATATCCCTTCTTCTTGTATTAATCTATTTAGTCCCACCTGTAGAGTAATTGTTTCCTTTTTTCCGGTGTCCTCATCCCGTGTTAGAGCGTCGGCTATTATGTTGTCTTTTCCTTTTATATATCGGAACTCAAAATCATACTCCTGTAATAATAGAATGCCTCTATGTATTCTATTATTTACTAATCTATTCTTCATGATATGTACTAAAGCTGCATGGTCTGTTTCGATTGTGAATTTTGCTCCCAATAAGTAAAACCTCAATTTGTTTACGCAATATAGTACACTGGCAAACTCCAATTCTGTAACACTATATTTTCTTTCATGTGTTTTAGTCACTCGAGATATAAAACATATCGGTACTTCTTGGTCGTTTTGTATTTGAGACAGAACTCCTGCAAATTTTTGTATGGACGCATCAGTTCGGAGTATAAAAGGTAAATTGTAAATGGGGTGGTATATTTTCGTTCCTTTTGAGAATTCTCGTTTTAATGTTTCGAAAGCTTCCTCCTGTTCTTCTTTCCAATTCCATTTTATTCCTTTTTTAAGCAATTTTATCAGAGGGATTTCCTTTTGGCTCAAATCGGGAATCAGCTTTTTAAAATAATTTATCGTGCCAAGAAAACCTCTCAATGTTTTCAAATTCGTTGGTCTTGGGTATTCATCTATGAGCTTGACTCTGTCTTCGGCTAATCTTACTGTTTTGGTGTCCAATTGAAAACCCAAATAAATGACTTCTTTTTGAAAAAATTGACATTTTTCAATGTTTAATTTCAATCCCGCTGTGTCCAATTCTTTCAGAATTATTTCTATGTGTTCCAGATGACTCTGAGTATCTTGTGAAAAAATTAATAAATCATCGATATAATGAACTATGAAATCTTCATGGCGATTCAAAATGGTATGTAGAGCTCGGACGAGTGCAGCACAAGCACTCTGCAATCCAAATGGCACTACCTTAAACCGGTAGACAATACCATCAATAGAAAAAGCGGTGTAGTTTCTACACTTTTCAGCTAACGGTATCAACCAAAAACTGTGTTTTAAGTCAATTTTCGAAAATATGTGTGACCCGGTGATTCTTCCAAAAATGGCCTCGATGTTTAGAGGTGATTCATATTGTGATACAGTGTGCTGGTTGATATTCCTGGCATCTAAACATAATCTCAATTCTCCATTGCTTTTCTTTACTATCACAATCGGGTTAACATACGGTGAATCACATCTTTCGATGATTTGATCTTCCAACATTTTATTTATTTCTTCTTTCACCTCTTGTCGATACTTGTATGGAATCGGGTAAGTCTTTGATCGAAAATTTCCCAAGTTTTTCACCTCAAATGAATGTTCGTACTTTTTAGCCACTCTGTTTTCCTCATTGATCAAATTTTCGTAGTTTCTTAACATCAACCGCAATTCTTTTTCTTTCCCTTCTCCACATATCAATTTTCTGTCTTTTTTTTCAGATTCTTCACACATGTTTACCGTGCATTCCGCATCCTCGTTTGCATATACCTCCTCTTCAAATACCACTGTTTCAATCATATTCTTTTCACTTTCATTTTTTAGCTTTATTTCTTCTTCTCCTGAGCTCGTCTTTTCTTTTGAGGAATCCCAGGTTTCCTTTGTTTCTGATACTCTCAAATTTTCTTCTTCTGGGCTCAACTCTTCTTTTGAGGAGCCACAGGTTTCATTTTCTTTTATCCTTTTCTGACTTTTTCTCCCTTTTCTTCTTTGTCCTTGCTTCGTTGCCAAATTCATTTCCACTGTTTGTTCTTTACCTGATTCGTCCGTATTTTGTTTCTCCTGTTCCTTGTCCTGTTCCTTTTCTTTTTCTTCTGTTAGTTTCATCGTATTATTTTTAAAATCTATCACTACATGTTTTTCTGCCAATTCGTCGACTCCTACTATCATGTCATGTGACATATTTGGCATTATTACACATTGTAGTGCATACATATTCTTACCCAGTCGTACCATTACTCGTATGCCTTCATTTATAGTTGCCAATGTCCGTTTGTTTGCGCCCACTAAATTTACCCTAGGTATTTTGTAAATTAAATTTGTTAAGTTAACTCCTTCTATTAGTTTTCTGTTGACCAATGTTATTTCAGATCCAGTGTCTATCATAATTTTAATTGGTTTCTCGTTGATAAATCCATTCACAAATTTTAAATTAACTCCATTTTTCTTTTCGTTGTTTCCTGCCAATTTAATAAACTCCTTGGGGTGACAAAAGATTCCTGTTTGATTTTTGGTTTTTAGTGAGCGCCGTCGTGAAAAGACGCCGGTTGCTCATCGTTGTTTATATTTTCGTCATAATGTCTCTCTCCGTCATATTCATCTGTCTGGGTATTATTTACTTCTCTTCTATTTTCTCTTGGTCTGTCGGATCTGTTTCGGTTTTCTCGATATCCCTGTTCATTTTGTCTACCATTATTTCTGTTTTCTTGATTTGAGCGTGTGGTGTTTCTATTCTGGTATTCTCGATTTCTGTCCTCATTCCATTGCCTATTTCTTTGTTCATAATTTCCTCTTCCGTTGTCTCTATTTTCGTTTTCCCTTCTGGGATTAAAATCTCGTCTTGTATAGTCCCTCCTATTTTGATTTCTATCTCTGTAATCTTGTGTTTCTCGGGGCCTGTAATCTTCTCGCGACTTTCTTGATTTTCTTTCTCTTAGACGTGATTCTCTTATTTGTAGGAATTGGCGTAAACTATCTATGTCTTTGTAATTTTGTAATGTGATATGGTCTTCCAGCGTTTCCTCGAAATGTCTTGCAATCAGTTCGACTAATTGTTCCGATGAGTAATTATATTGTAAATGTTTTGCATTATTGTAAATCTGCAAAGCATATATCCTTTCTGATACACCCATCCTATCATTGTATTTCCCATTTTGCAATTCCTTGTTAATTTCCAATTGTTGGACTTTTCCCCAGAAATAATTCAAAAATTTTTGTTCAAATTGTTGCCAATTGCCGAATTCTTCTTCTTTGCTATCGAACCATAGGCTTGCTTCATATTTGAGATGGTTTCTGATAGTTTCTTTTGCTGTTTCGAAATTTCCGATGTGCTGTATTTTCTTTTTCAGGCTATTTATGAACGGCACTGGGTGTAATCTTCTTACATCCCCGCCAAACCTTATCTTCACGTCATCTGTGCTATGTATAACCATTTCTCTTCTTTCTCCGACATTCTGTTGCGTCCTGTTTTCGGTGACTTGTTTTTCTATTTCTGTGATTCTTTTTTCCACTTCTTCTCTGTCTACTTGAATAGCATTTTCCAACTTATTTTCCAAATTTTCTAGTTCCTTTTTCTGGCCATTCGTTAACTCCTTTATTTTATCTTGAATTTTCATTTCATACTTTTCTATGCGTTCCTCCATTTTCTTGTTGTTCTCTTCTATGGCTTGTTTTGTTTCCTTCTGATTTTCTTGCATTATTCTTTTTGTTTCATCCATTTTTTGATCCAATTTTTGTTGTGTTTCATCAATTTTTTGCTGTGTTTCCTTCATTGCTAGTTTTGTTTCCTCCTGATTTTTATCCATTGTTCGTTTTGCTTCATCCATTTTTTGTGACTGGAGTTGCATAAGTTGTAATAGTTTATCTATTCCTGATAATTCTTGCTGTTCTGATGCCATGATTGTCGTGTCTAAAATATCTTCTTGGTCTGAATGTTCTTTTTGTTTTTTGTTGTCCTTGCTTTGGCTTCTTGTCACTGACATTTGTTTTCAAGAAGTACTGTCCCCGCCAAATATGAAATTTTACTAGTATGTTACCAAGACGACTTTTTCTCACCCAAATATTATAAATTGTCAATAAATATATCAAATGTAAATATCGTAAAAATAAAATATTAAATCAGTTATGTAAAATTTGTACCTAAAGAGATCTAAAATTTTATGTTATCAAATGTAAGTATCTCACTTTTTACCACAGGCATATAAATTTTCAAATACCGGCTTTACTCTTTCTATCCTTCAAATTTGCCACTAGAAATACTTTACAATGCCCTCCACGTTGGACGACAGTTATTGTGATCTTGATTATTGATATGAGATAATATTTTTATATGTCATTTAATTTAATCAATGCTTTAATACTAATCTAATTAATTTACCAGATCACATATCAATGTGTTTTCAATCTCAGGGCTTTTTATAAAATTAAGTACTTACATACGTGGCTTCTAAGTATTTCTTAATGGTTCCTAATCGGGATAGGAAAGAAAAGAGTAAAATAATAACACATATGGGTTACAATTGTAATCAAAATATTGTTTATTTTATTTAAATGGCAATCACTGCTTAATATTTGCTATATCTTATTATTCTTAAACATAACATTTACACATGGGAATCTTATTTCCTTTTTGTTTCCAATTGAAAGTTTTTATTAACATTTAACTATTATGATTTATTAGCAACAATTCTATTTAAGTTTGATGAAGCTTTTCTGATATTATTGATTATGTTTCTTCAATTTTAAATGTGGTATTTAATACGAAAAACCCATACATTCATGTCCAAACAAATGAGACTGACCTTTTTCTGGTGCTCTGAGAATGTCTTCACACAAGACCCGTTTCCTGCTATCCTTGGCTGCAATCAAAACCTCGTCCTGGCTTCCAGTAATGTTCTCCTCTGAAACTAGCTCGTATAGCTCTCGTTTCCTGCTTCTGTCGTGATGCTGTGTTCTACCTTTTTCGAAACTGCAATCAGCTACCGGGAACTCTTGGCTCAAGGAGGTTCTTTTACTCTCAACCTGGCCTACCTCTCGTTCTACGATCGATAATCCACACTCACGGAACTACACCGGCTTTCTCACTCTCCGTACACTACCGTCTACTACTCGACTTCACTTCTCGACAGCTCAAAACATTCTGATCTCTATTTGTCATTCATTCCCCTACTTTCTAAATATCCCTTCCAGATTCACAAATCAAACTTCCACCACCAACTCTCATTCGCAGTATTCCTCAAAACCAATTTTTAAACTTTCTAAATATGCTTAATGGATTTCAAAGAAAATAGTTAATTCCCATTCTAAAATTACTTTCTACTATATACAAATTTTTAATGACCTATTCTCTATTTCCACTTAGTCTTATTTAGCATCGGCTAATGATCGATCCTTCCGCGAACAGCGATAATGACCTATTAACGATTTCACTTGAGTCTTATTTAATCACTTCTTAAAATTAAATATAACAATTTGTTGTATACAGGTTGTTCTAAATTTATATGCCCGTGGTTGAGAAAATTGAAAATATTTTATATTAAATTGAATTCTGTTTATAATTATCAAATTTTAATTTTCATATCAAATAGAAATATAACAGTATATATTACAATTTACATCCCTGCATCTATGAAATAGCACTTGTACAGCAAAAATGACTTTTCGTGTTTCCAGAGCATCACGAAATCCGAATTGTGTTCTTGTTATTTGTTCCTTGCACTTAGTATATATTCTTTTGTGAATGACCTTTAGAAATGTTTTAAGTAAATGTCTTCGCACTTTCTCGCATTGGGTTTTTTTGGAAGGTTTATAAAAGTTACTTCTAGCCATTTTTGGGGAATTATGCCTGTGTCATATATATTGTTGGCCTACTGCTTTACCATCTTTGGTACTTTTGATGGCATACTTTACTTCTTCGACTGTAAGTGGAGGTCCAGATTCGCAAGTGGTGTTTGTTGTGATTTGTGATGCCAGTGTTACTTCGTGCCTATATCTTGAAAAGTGTTTTCAACGTATTTAATCCAAATATCCATTTTTTGCTCTAATTCCAATATTATGTTTCCCTGGTTATCTGTCAGAAATCCAGTGTTCTTGTGTTTATATAAGCCTGCAGCTTCTTTGATCTTTTTATGGAGGTTAAACGAATCATGTTTTTGTTGTAATTATCTCTGTACATTTCGAGCTTAACCAATTTTCTTTTGCTGTTTTCATAGCCCTTTTTATTTCGTTATTTATTTTGTTGTAGTTATTCTTATTACCTTTAGCCTTTCTGCTGTCTTCCATCATACATAGAATCTCCTCTGTTATACATACTTTTTTCTGTGTTCTTTCAGGTCCTAAGTATGTCTCTGACATTTCTTGACTTACTTTGTGTATCTTTTCTAGTTCGACCTCTGGGCTGTCTATTTCTGTTTGAACCCACGTTTTTTCTTATGGTGTTTTTGTACTTTTTTTTGTACTGTTTTATTTTTCAGTTGATTAATATCGTATTTCTGAATTTTTGGTCTTTGAATTTTCTTTAAACTAAGTTTCTTTTTGGCGATAAGTGGATTGTGATCCGATTTTTTTTCGGATCGCGGGTACGTTTTTACAGATGTTATAGAGTTTCTAAATCGTTTGTTGACATATAGTAGGATATAGTCTATTTGATTCCTTACTGTGTGATCTGGAGTATCCTGAGGAGATTTCCACGTATACAATCGTCTTGGAGGAAGATCAGAAATATGTTTGTGACTACGAGCTCTTTTTCAGTTGCAAATTGAATCAAACGGTCTTCACGTTCGTTACGTTCCCCTATCCCAAAGGATCCTACTAAATTTCCACTTTGTCCTTTGCCAACTTTGGCATTAAAGTCGCCCATTATTAGTATTATTTCGTTTTTCCGAATCCTTTTGACAATATCAGTAAGGTCACTGTAAAATTGTTCTATAATTTCTTCTGGGGCGTCCGCTGTACGAGCGTACACTTGAATAATATTTGTTTCTGTGGGAGTTGTGTTTAGCTGAATTAAGAGCATTATTTCTGACACAGGTACAAAGTGACTCACAATTGGCGACTGCAGCATTAATCATGAGGCCCACTCCATTTACCTGTTCGTTTTTAAGATTTCCTGAGTAAAATATTTTGTGGTCTTTGATACCTCGGTGTCCCGTATCTGTCTAACGCATTTTGCTTATTCCCATAACACTATTCGAGAGTTTTTCCATTTCTTGGATGGCATTATAGATTTTTTCCTCTTTTTACATTGTTCTAACGTTCCATGTACCTATCTTTATGGCTGCTCGCAAAAATTTTAGACATCTATCATCTAGAATGTATTCTGGTTAGTGAGGATTTTTCTTGTTGATCACCTGAAAGGCCTCACGGTCTGAACTGGATTTACCTTCCCTGCTGGATCTTAAATTCCGATTTTCATGATCAGTTGTCAAAATTTTTAAGTTTTTTATCACCATGATAATTGTACTAAAGATACTTGCAAGAAGTCTTTAATGCAGTGGTTTCTCCTTGACTTCTGCATCCTTATGCCGTTCACTAATGTCATAGTTCCTCCGCCCTTGAGGCCAATTTCTCAGCTTCTGGACAAAAGAGTGCTCTTTGATCCCATACAAATTTTAAGATCAGGGGTTGCCACGTCCACCATCCATACCGTACCGAAGGTGTTCTTCTCCGCCATGACTACCGTTGTGGTCTTTATCCGTAACCCTGGACAAGGGACCCTAAACAGGGACTAGTTTCCCGGGCCAGGAGACCCCTGGAATCAACGGAGGGCAGGGATTGATCCATTTCCCTGAGTGGACTGTCCAAAGGCGTTCCTACCCGTTACCCGTAATGATGGAATTACTATTCAGAAAATTTTCTGTTCTGTGATATAACCCTTCTTAGGGAATTCTAGATATACCTTTTAGGTACAAAGAAATTTACTATTTAGTGAGATTTATGGAATATAGCCAGCTACGAGAATTTATTTTCCTCGTGAATGTATGTAGGTGCATAAGAATTTTTATATAAACCATGAACTTTACCAGTGAAGTATTAAGATGAATTAAGTATTAGGAACCACATATTTTAAAATCGGAAATAAAAACCGCAATAAAAAAATTGAAAACTAGAAAATCTCAAGGAGAAGACGGAATAACGGCGGAAGCACGAGTTCAAGTGATGTTCAAACTGTGTAATGAAATCTGGAACACAGGAAAATGGCCAGATGATTGGTGTAAGCTTACTTTCATACCCATTTATAAGAAAGGCTCGCCAACTGATTGTAATAACTACCGCACTATATCCCTGATCTCCCACGCAAGTAAAGTCCTTCTAACTATAATTAACGAGAGATTAAAATCAATACTTTTACCACAGATACCACAAGAACAATGTAGATTTGTCCCTGGAAGAGGCACACGAGAACAAATTCTTAATCTCAGACAAATTATAGAAAAATCTAGAGAAATTAATCTAGAAACATATTTGGGCTTCGTCGACTACTCGAAAGCGTTCGATAATGTAAAGTGGCATAAAATGTGGGGAATACTGAGAGACATGGGTACCCCCGAACATCTAATATACCTGCTGAAACAACTGTATATCAACAACACAGCAAACGTAAGAGTCAACAACACATACTCCGATAATTTTAAACTAAAAGCCGGTGTTCGTCAAGGATGTATTATCTCTCCCACGTTATTCAATATATATAGCGAACACATCATGCGCATTGTATTCGACGGATGGCTAGGAGGAATATCAGTCGGAGGCCGAAAAATCAGCAATCTCCGCTATGCTGACGACACTTTAGTACTAGCATCATCAACAAATGAACTTGAATACATCATGTACAGACTACATACTATTAGTCGTGAATATGGACTTAAAATTAATGTACAGAAGACCAAGGTAATGATAATCGATCGAATTAGAAATAACCAGCCGGAAATACGAAACGTAGCGGGGTTTGAAGTGGTAGGCCGTTTCAATTACTTAGGTTCTGTTATCACAAACAATGGTGGATGCGAAGAAGAAATACGCCGACGCCTTACAATGGCCAGATCAGCAACGGTCAAACTCACTAAAATATGGAAAGATACGGCCATAACCAGGAACACGAAACTGCGCCTGGTACGGACGCTTATCTTTCCTATCGCTACCTATGCTTCAGAAACTTGGACCATTAAAAAGTCCGACTCACGACGTATAATGGCCTTTGAAATGTGGGTATACCGTAGAATGATGCGCATACCCTGGACAGCACATCGCACAAATATCTCAATATTATCAGAACTCGACATCAACACTAGGCTTACCACCATCATCAACCAAAATATATTGAGATACTTTGGACACATTACCAGACGAAGAGAAGGCATGGAGAGGTTGGTGGTTGAAGGCAAGGTAGAGGGTAAAAGAACTCGAGGAAGATCGCCACTCCGATGGTCAGACCAAATAAAATGCACCACCGGTTACTCTCTGTCTGAGGCAGCACACCGCGCCCAGGAGAGAGAAGAATGGATAGCAACTATTCGTCAAATACCATAACGTCACCACATCCTTACGAAGGATAAAGGATAGAGGAGAAGGAAGTATTAAGAATTATCATCATAATCATCAACAGCTATTCCATACTTGGCCGGATCTAAGCCTCCCTTAGGTGTGTCACATTCATTTATGTACGTTATTTTTTGCATCCATTCGTGACCTGCCAGTCGCTTGATGTCATCAACACAGGTGGTTTAAGGTGTGCCTCTACTTCTCTTATTTGTTCTTGGTCTCCATTTAGCAATTCACTTCATCCAAGGATTGTTTTTCATTCTTCCTAGGGTTTCTGCCCAGTTACAGTTTAACATGTTTTGGATTAATTCGGTTACATTGGATCATCTTCTTATTTATTCATCTGATTTGCGATCGCTGAGCTCAATGTTGAGCATTCCTCGTTCCATAACTAAGTTACTTGGAGTTTGTGGAATTTTGTTGTTACTTACCGAAATCTGTTTTGTGAAATTACTGATCGAAAAGGTTTGTCTTTAAAGTACTTGCCAATTTTGATTTGAATACGCTTCCAAGTGTATCTTCCAAAAGCTACCCATGCTAACGAACATTTATTTAAATCACTCTTTAGGTTAATCCTTGATAGTTCGATTTGTTGCGCTAAGTATATAAATGTCTCAAACTTTTTACATTATTGTTGGCCACAGCTATATCATTAATTACATCTAGAGATTACTTTAACTCTAGAATATCCATGTTTTAGAGTTGTAAATAGCTTAAGTGCATAATATACCAGAGCTACCCAGACTGTTATGTTGTATTCATTTAATTTTTTAAATAGTGCTCTGATTACGTGTGTAATGATCTATGAAGCTATAACTTTGTATAACTCCTGCTTTTTTCCGATACTTATAGCTATACAATTTGTTTGTTAGTCCTAATAATAATTATCCTCACAAATAAATGATATAAGACTGATAAGAGGCTATTACATACATACACAGCCGAGACAATATGTACCTCACAGATAAAGATAAAGAAAAATTAATAATATTCGGAAGGAAAATCCTAAGAAGAATCATAGGTCCAATAAGAATGGAAAATGAAGAAATGAGAAGAAGAATGACCAAACCATGAACTAAGAGACATAATGTGGGTAGAAAATATAGTAAGATTTATTAATGCGCAGAGAATGAGATGGCTAGGAGACATAGAGAGAAGAAAAACGACCTACTGATTAAGAGGGTCACAAGATGGAAGCCAGCAACAAAAAAACCAAGGGGAAGATCCAGAGAGATGGGAGGATAAGGGACATCGTGACTTGGTAAATTTATAAGTGAAATTTAATAAAAAATTTCCCTCTTGGTAAAAGGTATTATAGTTTAAAAAGCCCTAAAGGGCTACAAAACATATAAACAAAACGTGTTCGCTCTGTAACAAGAGCATCATCAGTGTTACCTAAAATAAATATAACCATATTCATTAAAGCAAAATGTTAAAATGATGACCAAGGTAAAAGCAAAGTTTTGTTATACTTAAAAGAACATGGTGAGCCAACCAAAAAATACAAAGGTCAAAGCCTTTCAAAAAATAGACAAAAGTCTTATATAAATAAACACATCGAAAAATCCAAAGTATGGATAAAATTCCTAAGGACACGGCCCTAGGGCAACATATGGCTCCCACACGTGGTAAGTGGGTCAAAAGGTAACTAGGTCATTATGTTATAAGAGGTGGCAGGCAATTAAGAGATGAGACTTCAAAAGCGAATCTGTCTGATGTCTGGACGACAATTGTCAATGATTGAAGTGACAATGACATGCCATTTACTTTTTTTTTAAACGCTTTTCTTTACTCCAATAGTTTGCATCAAATTTTTAGACGGTAATTTGACTGACTTTTCTTCAATGCAAATGAATGAAAATTTGAAGACATATGCATTCGCGGAAATAATACACGAAAAGTAAATAACATTTTTTTATGTTTATTAATTGTTTAAATAAAAAACAATTTTAATGGAAAATGCTTAAATTCTCTTGTCTTTTACAATGTAGAAACTTGAAACTTTTACTGATTGTAGCTAATGATATGTACTATACATAATTTCACTTTTTACGTTAATTGTTTACGTTATGCTTCATAAATAAACAATAAAGTTTAAAATTTTGAACGGTCATATATATCTTTATAATATATAAATCGGCGTTTATTCGTGTCAAATTTTAATACGATACGAAACAAAACTTCAACCAAAACTCGAATTAAAAAAATTCTGTAGTCTTAGAATATCCACCGGTAGAGACGTTTTGTGGTACCTACAATTAACATTAGAATTCGTTTTGTCGTATTAATTAATTAAATGCATTTCTTTAGTTCAGGTGTGGCAACGTTGCGCTGAGTGTGTGAATATTAATTGTATTTTGCTCCTGCATTAAACCCGTTTTTCGCGAAATGCAGAGTAAATCAATTACAGCAAACGCATAAAGTGTGAAGTTAAGTGAGTAATCTTCGCGCTGAACGAAAAATAATAAACTAAATATTGAAATTGTGCTCCAAATTGGCAAAAATCAAAGGTAAGCGTAACACATAAACAAATAAAACGTCATCGATATTACGATATTCGAAGTGGATTCTTGTTTGATTGGAACGCGGTGTTGCCAAGTCGACAGGGAAGTCCTGTAAGTAGGGAGGAGCGAAATAGTATATACTGCTCAATATAATTTTATCAAAAAAAAAAAGAAAAAAAGTAAGACGCTACACTGAGAAAGGTTAAGTTTCCGCGGAGATAGTCCGAACGAGACCTTTATCGCAGTAAAACGAACCAGTTGTAATGAGCAGAGAAGATAAAAAATACGAAGAGCTATTATTTCGAACAGAAAGTGACGGTACCACGACAGACGAAAACGACAAGAAGAGAAAAGAGGAAGAATTGGAACGGGCTTTTAACAAAAGTCGAAAAATAAGCAGATCTCCCTCCTACAGAAAGGAGAAAATAGAGGAGAATATACAAAAAATTATGGAAATGATGGCAGGAGTAAGTCTAAAAATCGAGGAACAATCAAGAGAACTTAGCGAGTTGCGTAGAGAGCAGAAAGAATATAGAGATGAAATAAGAGAGCTACGCCAGGAGAATATAACATTAAGAGAAGAAAACACGAAACTAAAACAGGCAGTTTATCAAATAGAAGAACGGCTTGAAAGTTTAGAAAATCAAAAAAGGCGGAAAAATATAATTATACAGGGATTGAACATAGATACAAATGGGCCAGATATCCTAAAACATGCAATGAAAAATTTTATGCAGACAGAATTAGAAGTAGATGTACAAATAGAGAAGGCTCTGAAGTTAGGAGAAAAAGTTTGTCTGGTTGAGCTTGAAAAGGAAGAAGATAAAAGAAAAATCATGCGAAACAAAACCAAATTGAGAAATCGAGAAGAAGGTCTAGTTTATATCAACGATGACCTATCAAAGAACGACAGAATTGTACAGAAACGTGTCAGACAAAAAGCGCAAGAACTAAGAAAGGAAGAGAGAAAAGTAAAAGTAGGGTATAAGAAAATATATGCCGATCATGAAATATGGCGCTGGGATGGAATGAACCAAACGTTGGTGGTAGAGACCAAAGCAAAGAACTAAGCAATAGCAATGAAAGGAAACAAATGACGACGAAAAATGCAAAGAATAGGATTACGAACTATGGAAATAAAACAAATCAAGACAGAAATAAAAAAGAAAAGCCGAAAAATGACAAGATACAGTTTGCAACAGAGATAAATAAGACGGAAACGACGCAGGCAATGGACAAGGCAATAAGTAAAGATAACAAAAAGAAAACTAAACTCAACTTGGGTGCATGGAATGTAAGAGGCACATACGAAACAGGAAAACTCAAAGAATTAATTAGAGAAATTAAAAGATATAATGTAGAAATAATAGCTTTACAAGAGACAAAACAATTGGAAACAGAAATAGTAGAAATAGAAGACGTGGTATTTTTTAAAAGCGGGGGAGAAACCAGAAGGTTAGGAACATGTTTTATAATACAGCGAAAATGGAAGGAAAGAGTAATGGCATTCCAACCAATATCAGATAGACTATGCACAATAAGATTAAAAGGGGACAAACGAAACAAAAGTATAATAAATGTACACGCACCGATTGAAGATGCCACAGAAGAAGAAAAAGATGAATTCTACGAGCAATTGGAAAGAGAATATGATAAATTACCAGGGTTTGACATCAAAATAATAATGGGAGATTGCAACGCCAAAGTAGGAAGAGAGAATATATACGAACACATAATAGGGAAATATAGTAAGCATGAGGTGTCGAACTATAATGGCCAAAGAATAATAGGCTTTGCAACAGAAAGGCAAATGGTGATACGAAGCACACAATTACGCCGAAAAGATATATATATAAAGGAACGTGGATTTCCCCTGATAAGAAGACAGTAAATCAGATAGACCATATTTTAATAGAGAAGAAGCATGCAAACAATGTAATAAATGTAAAGAGCATGAGAGGAGCGGACTGTAACTCTGACCACTACTTGGTGAGAGCAGAAAATAAAATCGAGCATAACATAAAGCGAAACAATAAAACAACAGAAAAAATTGGAAAACAATTTAACATAGGACTACTAAAAGATAACAACACACAGAAGAAGTATGAACAGGGAATAACCAACAGACTAATCAGGGAACAAGAAACGTCAAGCCCAGACAAACAATGGCAAAATATCAAAGAAGCAATCTTGGACACAAGTAAAGCAATCCTAGCGAAAACCAAAAGAAAACACAAAACAAAAGATTGGTACGATGAAGAATGTCAAGAAGTAGTAGAAGCAATAAGAAAAGTAAGACTCAAAAATCTCACAAATGACGAAGAAAGCACTAGAGAAGAATACAGAGAATTGAGAAAAATCATGAAAAGAAAATGTAGAAGCAAAAAGAGAAAATACAACGAGAACAAACTGAAAGAAATAGAAGAAAAATTTCAAAAAAAAAGAAATAAGATCATTCTACCAGGAAGCAAAAAAATGGAAAGAGGATATCAAAAAAACAACCCATATATGAGAGATGATAAAGGGATGTTGCTAAATGAGCCTCAAAAAATAATGGAAAACTGGCAAAACTATTTCACAGAACTGCTAAATAAGAGCGAAGTACAAAAGGAAACAAACCATGAAATTGAAGATGATCAGATAGCAATAGAAATACCCACAGAACAAGAAATAAAGAACGAAACAAAGAGCTTGAAAAATAACAAAAGCCCAGGAATAACAGAAATATCGGCCGAAATGATAAAATCAGGAGGGAAAAGACTAGAGAAAGAGATATATGACCTGATAAAAAGAATATGGGAAGTAGAAAAAATGCCAGAAGAGTGGACCATAGCAAGAATATGCCCTATACATAAAAAAGGTGATAGAATGCGATGCGAAAACTACAGAGGCATCGCACTATTAGAAATAGTTTACAAAATCTGGGCACAAAGTATAAGAAAAAGGCTAAGTCATTATTCGGAAAAAATACTGGGGGAATACCAGACAGGTTTTAGAAACAACAGATCAACGACTGACCAAATATTTGCCTTTAAAGAAATACAGACTACCTGTTACGAACATAAAACAGTACTATATGCTTTGTTCATAGACTTTAAGCAGGCTTACGACACAGTAAATAGACAGCAGATGTACGAACTGATGAAAGAATTGGGGATACCAAGTAAAATTGTCAGGATGATAAAGATGACGATGGAAAACACAACAAACGAAATAGCTTGGAAAGGGTATACATCCAAAAAGTTTGAAACCAAGGAAGGATTACGACAAGGAGACCCACTATCAACAATGGCATTCAATCTAACATTGGAAGGAATAATCAGGAAAAGCAGAATAAACATGCAAGAAACGATATTTAAAAACGACCACCAATGCATAGCATTTGCAGATGATCTGACGCTATTAGCAACAAGCAAAAAAGAACTACAAAAGTTAATGAAAAACATAATAACAGAAGCCAAAAAATTCGGACTTAAAATAAATGAAGAAAAGACAAAATATATGAAAATGGGAGAGATCCAAAAAGAAAAAGAGAATAACATCATAGTAAAAAGAGATGGAGAAAAACATACTCGTTTAAAAGAGCCAAAGAAATTATTTACCTGGGAGCCAAAATAGATGAAAATGGTCATAGCTAAAGGAAATAAAAAATATGGAGCATTACGCACATTATTGAAATCCAAATACGTATCAAGAAAAACAAAAATTAAAATTTATAAGACTGTTATCAGGCCTACAGTAACATACGCAAGCGAAACATGGGTGCTCAAAAAGTCAGAAGCAGACCTGTTAGAAAGATGGGAGAGAAAAATGCAAAGAGCAATATATGGAGGTGTGAAAATAGAAGGTCAGTGGAGAAGAAGAACCAATAAAGAATTGGAAGAACTATATCAAGAGCCAACGATTACGACGAAGATCAAAGCACAGAGAATACGATACTTGGGGAACATAGAGAGAATGGGAAGTAAACGAATGCCAAAAATGGTACTTTCACGAAGACCAATAAAAAAGAGGAGGAAAGGCAGGCCAAGGAAAAGATGGAAGGACAGTGTATATGAAGACTTGAAGAAAAGTAACATTGAGAGATGGAAAGAACTAGCATTGGACAGAAGGAGATGGAGAGAGGTTGTGAAGGAGTGTATAAAAAGACTGAAGTATATTTAAATAAAATTTATAAGTTATGTAAGTTATATTAAGTTATTTACTATATTATTTATGTAATCATAAATGTAAACATTTTAGCCCTTTGCCTACAAGGCCTGTTGCGCTTAATAAATAAATAAATTTCTTTAGTTCAATCGTTTGGGTCAAATCTTTGGACGTTAATTTGACTGCCTTTTCTTCAATGCAAATGACTAAAAAGTACCCCGCACAAACCATATGGAAATTAGGTCCCAGTGGATTTCGTTCATACTTTGGGAAAATACTCTTTGAAGCATCCTGATAAAAAGTTCTCATGGGCACAACTCAATCGTATGAAGGATTTTCAAGATATAGAGGCACAAACTCGGAAAAAGATTTACTGGGTATTCCAATTCCCTGAGTTACTGGTTATCTGGCAACATGTTGAAATTTTGATCAAGGAAAAGTACTAGTAGGCGAGGATTTTTCCTGGCTATCCAATGGCGATCTTTACTTTGGCCTTGACCTTCAACGGACGTCATCTTCTAGAGATGTAGAGTTTCGAGGGGTTTCGGCATTAAATTGATATAAACAGATTACCCATGGGTTTTTGGGATCGCTAAAGACGAATATGCCATCAGAGTTGACCTCCGGAGGACGTGGTGTCCAGGGCCACTGTAAGGGACGTCAGCTTCTAGAGTTTTGATGGTTTTCGGTATTTAACTGATGCAAATGAATTACTGGAGGGTTTTTTGAGGTCGCTAAAGACTAATATGCCACCAGAACCGACTCCCGGAGCACCTGGTCTCTAAAGTCAATAAAAGGGGCTCCTGGAGTTTCGAGGATCTTTGGTACTACATTAATTCAAACGGATCAGTTATAGGTTTTTAGGGTTGCTGAACAAAAAGACGTGATCAGCGCAGATACAGGAGAACCTGGTGCCTAAGGTAGGTTATCTTCTGGAGTTTCAGAGAAGTGAAATGGAGGAATCAAATTTCCAGATTTCTCCAGATCTCCAAACTCTTAGATTTTTACCTCCAGAAAAAAAACCTGTGTTATGCACCAGGTGCTCCTGTGTCTGTGCTGATTACGCATTCGTGTTCAGCAACCCCAAAAACCTATAACTAATCCGCTTGCATTAATGTAGTACCAAAGACCATCGAAACTCCAGGAGCGCCTTTCATTGACTTTGGAAACCAGTTGTTCCAAGAGTCGGTTATGGTGGCATATTCGTATTTAGCGACCTCAAAAAACCCTCCAGTAATTCATTTGCATCATTTAAATGCCGAAAACCATCTAAACTCTAGAAGATGACGTCCCTTGCAGTAGACCTGGCCACCACGTCCACCGAAGGTCAATTCTGATGACATATTCGTGTTTAGCGATCCCAAAAACCCATGAGCAATCTGTTTATATTAATTTAATGCCGAGAACCCTCGAAACTCTAGAAGATGACGTCCGTTGAAGGTCAAGGTCAAAGTAAAGGTCATCATTGGATAGCCAGAAAAAAATCTTAGACTACTAGTACTTTTCCTTGATCCAAACTTCTACATTTTGCCACATAACCAGTAACTCAGGGAATTGGAATACCCAATAAATCTTATAATTTTCCGAGTTTGTGCCTCTATATCTTGAAACTCCTTCATACGATTGAGTTGTGCCCATGATAACTTTTTATCAGGATGCTTCAAAGAGTATTTTCCCAAAGTATGAACGAAATCCACTGGGACCTAATTTCCATAAGGTTTGTACTTTGCAGATATATGCATTCGCGGGAACAATACACGAATAGTCAATAAATATTTTTTTTGTCTAATAATTGTTTAAATAAAAAAATGATTTTACCGGAAAATGCTTAAATTCTCTTGTTTTTTACAATGAAGAAACCTGAAACTTTTACAGATTGTAGCTAATTATATGATCTATACATTATTACACTTTTTACGTTAATTTTTTACGTTATGCTTCATAAATAAACAATAAAGTTTCAACTATTTTGCCGATTCCGACTACTTTTCATGTTTGTACATCATATTTTTTATAATATGTTTAATTTTTGTAACTCGTAACTAAAGAAAAGCGTTTCTTAAAAATATTTTTCATATTTTTTTTTGTGGTCACAGTCTTAGTAATTTTATGTCTTAATAATTATTTCGCTAGCGGCTAACTTTAATACCAGTTATCACGTGTAAGGTTCCGATTAGTAACTTTTACTTCATTGAACAAGCAACTACAAGCAATTACTACAATCGTAGTAGGTGTATTTGGCATGCTGAAAAAGCCTTTGGGCTGCTTCTCACAATAAAGTTTAAAATTTTACTAATCAAATATTTTTACATCACAATATAAAAAGTTTTAGTCCGTACTTTGCGAGTTTCTTTGGAACATATTAAAGAAATATATTGGAAAAAAGAGAAACACAAGTTTATTGGCAATCTTGTCTTCAATTATGTCTTTAAATTTTTGTTATGACTGCATCACTTCAGGCAATATATTAACTTTCATACACTCTATTTCAAGAACCGTAGTTGTTTCATATTGGTTCAAAACATACACATACTTCTCGAATAACATATTTTTATAGACCAGGGCGGATCTGTAAAAATATTAGTACATTTGGACGTTGAGAGGTGACTCAAATTTTTTTGCAGAAATTGTTTGAAAATAAATCAAATAATAATATTTGAGCTATCCTCCCTGTCAAAAAGGTCCGGAACATTGTTTAAATAAACAAAATGTCAAAAAATGAAGGAAAAATTCGATTTTTTTCTTCGTTTTTGATTATAACTTTAAAAGTATTCATTTCCGAGAAAAGTTGTACAAACATAAAAGTTACGTAATTAAATTTTCTACAGTATAGAATTAGTTAAAGATTTAAAAAATAGTCACCCTTGTTGCCAAATAGCAATAATTGCGAAAAAACCATACAAAAACAAGTATTCGCATTTTACGTTTTTAAACCATTTATGCTAAACTTAGGACCGTCATATTTCACCCAGAAAAACTATATGATATAGTAAAAAAATTCTGTAAATTTCATTAAGATCGGTTCAATAGATTTTGCAAAATAAATTTTGCAATCCAGCTTTCGCAAAAAAAATTCATTTTTTCAAAATGTTACAGGAATGAAAATAAAGCAGATAGCAAGTTGAAATTTTTTTTGCGTATAGAAGTGTACTGTACCTTTCATATTCAATTTTGCAAAATTTAAATCGATTAAGACCACGGAGTCAGGATTTTTTTTTAAATAAACATTAAATATTGGTGCTACGCGCAGGACAGCGGATAGTTTGCTCCGATTGGGCATTCCAATGACCTTTGATAATGATTGATACATTTTAATTTTTATTACATTTCGATATAAATAAATAAATTTGTTTATTGCAAAATAAAAACACATACCCTATCCTTTGAAATAACAGTTTTTTAGCAAAAACTTTCTTTGCTCATATATTTTAACTTAGAGAATAAAAGTTTATTATTTTTAAACATATGCAATTGCTTAAACAATATTTCACAAACAATAATAAAGTTAGTTTGATTTTTGTGGAATTAAAATATTAAAATACAACAAAATATAGAGTAAGAAAATAATATATTAGATAAAGATTGGAAGAAATTTTGATGGAAATCAACTTGTGTGAATAGAACACCGCTGTCCTGCGCGTAGCACCAAAAATTAATGTTTATTTAAAAAATTTCCTGACGCCGTGGTAATTAATTGATTTTAATTTTGCAAATTGCAAATAAAAGGTACCGGACACTTCTATATTAAAAAAAAAAAATAAACTTACTATCTGCTTTATTTTCAGTCCTACAACATTTTAAAGAAATGAATTTTTTTTGCCAAAGCTGGATTTCAAAATTTATTTTGCAAAATCTATTAAACCGATCTTAATGAAATTTACAGCGTTGTTTAACTATATTATATAGCTTTTCTGGGTAAAATATGAAGGTCCTAAGTGTAGAATAAATGGTTGAAAAATGTAAAATGCGAATACTTGTTTTTGTATGGGTTTTTTCGCAATTATTGTTATTTTGCAACAAGGTTGATTATTTTTTGAATATTTAACCAATTTTATATTGTAGAAAATTTAATTACGCAACTTTTATGTCAGTACAACTTTTCTCAGAAATGAATAGTTTTAAAGTTATAATCAAAAAACCAATAAAAAATCGAATTTTTCCTTCATATTTTGACATTTTGATTATTTAAACAATGTTCCGGACCATTTTGAGTGGGAGGATAACTCAAATATTATTATTTGATTTATTTTCAAGCAATTTCTGCAAAAAAATTTGAGTCACCTCTCAACGTCCATCTCAAAACAGATGCGCCCTGGACTATTAACATAACTACTGATATTAATATATTTTTGGTAGCGAACATAAAAATTGGTTTGTACTCCTTCAAAACTAATTTCATGCACTTGTCGTTATTCGCTTTGTTTAATCAATACTACCCAGTTCAGTCTGTAAAAAGATACAAATTTACACATGCACACATATATCCATTCTTTGTACCATTTCATGTTTGAATTTAAATTAAATGTAGGCTAGCTAGACATTATCTAAGTAAATGTATTCTAAAAGTTAATCACTGCTTGCGACAAACACCAATGTACTCTGGGCTAATTAGCAAAATACAAGGAAAAGTTATTTACCAGCAATTTTATTGCTAGAATCGAATCTTATTATTGTGTGTATTAATAATATTGGTATGCAAAGTCCGCAGATAGTGTGCTACTTTTTTTATAAACAAAATGGCGACCGAAAATCGTGTTTTTTTCAATTTTTGCTCTATCCCTCCCAAGATTTTAACATTACACCAAAAACACCCAAATAAAAATTCACCGTAATTAAATTCTTCATAGAGACGTGTTTTTTCTGATTCACTTCGACGAAAACTTTCCCCAGAAAAAGCGGGTTTTTCCAACAAAATCTTTAATTTTCAACTAAAATTTTAGATAAGTAATTGTTAATCAATAATTAAATAACTTGGTAATGTAAAAGCCCTCTTTGTATAGATTATATTTCCAGAAGCCGATGGATATTGAATGAACAGTTTAGCAACAATTGAATTGTTAATTAAAAATTTACGGTCACTATAATAACGACAATAATTATGATGCATAAGAATAACTATGATTTTTTCATAAAAAAACACTATACCTATCTAATGTACCTTACAGAATTGAAATTGAAATATTTAGGCGGCCTCAGGAATATTTTACAATTATAAACAATTTTTTGGCTTATAAACAAATAGAGTATCTCGGGAAATATTAAACTAAATTAAATTGTGAAAACGGTACTCGAAAAACAGCGGCAGGACGCTTCTTTTAAAAGAAAAACGTTTAATTATGACAAGTAGTTCCTGAGATACAACCGGTCAAAGTTGATCGGAATTTACGGCAAAGATATAAACAATATGATCACAATTTTCAAACCATCACCTTTTTATTTTTGTCCTCTTTCTCCACACCAATTTTCATATCTTTAAAATATTCATAACATATATTATTATAATAAAAACTATCGATAATACGTGTAAAAATTGCCAAAAATAGCAAAATTCCAATCAAAAATTAGGTTGGAGACAATATAACCCTCAAAGTTCAAAATCGGTATACGTTAAAAAAATGCATTTTCTCGGCTTTCCATGGAGCAATTTCCTTCATTCTTTTTTTGTTCTCTAATAACTCGAGTAGAGCCATCGAACCAACGCATTATTACATGTCAAACTTGCTTTTGTTTTGTTATAATAGATTAATTTATTTATAAGAACAGAAAACTACATATTTTTTCCAGTTGTAGGCTTTTTTTTAGATAAACTTATTACAAGTCTACCTTTTAAAAGTTAAAAACATAAATATTCGCATTTGAAAGCTGTATAATTATTTAAATAATTTTTATTTAAACAAATTAAAATTTTGTGTTATACTAAATAAATTAATTTATTATAACAAAACAAAAGCAAGTTTGACATTTAATAATGCGTTAGTTCGATGGCTCTACTCCAGTTACTTGGGAACAAAAAAAATAATGAAGGAGATTTCTCCATGGGAAGCCGAGAAAATGCATTTTTTTAACGTATACCGATTTTGAACTTTGAGGGTTACATTTTCTCCAACCTAATTTTTGATTGGAATTTTGCTATTTTTGGCAATTTTCACACGTATTATCGATAGTTTTTATTATAATAATATATGTTATGAGCATTTTAAAGATATGAAAATTGGTGTGGAGAAATAGGACAAAAATAAAAAGATGATGGTTTAAAAATTATGATCCTATTGTTTATATCTTTGCCGTAAATTCCGGTCAAATTTGACCGGTTTTATCTCAGGAACCACTTGTCATAATTAAACGTTTTTCTTTTAAAAGAAGCGTCCTGCCGCTGTTTTTCGAATACCGTTTTCACGATTTAATTGAGTTTAATATTTCCCGAGATATTCTATTTGTTTATAAGCCAAAAAATTGTTTATAATTGTAAAATATTCCTGAGGGCGCCTAAATATTCCAATTTAAATTCTGTAAAGTACGTTAGCTAGGTATAGTGTTTTGTTATGAAAAAATCATAGTTATTATTATGCATCATAATTATTGTCGTTATTATAGCGACCGTAAATTTTTAATTAACAATTCAATTGTTGCTAAACTGTTCATTCAATATCCATCGGCTTCTGGAATTATAATCTATACAAAGAGGGCTTTTACACTACCAAGTTATTTAATTATTGATTAACAATTACTTATCTAAAATTTTAGTTGAAAATTAAAGATTTTGTTGGAAAAACCCGCTTTTTCCGGGAAAAGTTTTCGTCGAAGTGAATCAGAAAAAACACGTCCCTATGCAGAATTTAATTACGGTGAATTTTTATTTGAGTATTTTTGGTGTAAAGTTAAAATCTTTGGAGGGATAGAGCAAAAATTGAAAAAAACACGGTTTTCGGGCGCCATTTTGTTTATAAAAAAAGTAGCACACTATATGCGGACTTTGCATATCTATATTATTAATACATACAATAATAAGATTCAATTCCAGGAATAAAATTGCTGGTAAATAACTTTTCCCAAAAATTACCTATTCTCCGATAATCAGCCCAGACTAATGGCATGATAGTCGAAGCAATAAAGCACTGAACCTCAAAAAAAAAAGGACAAGACGGATCTTAATACTTCGTTCTGTATTCGATTCGTGAATGCACCAGGAAACTTTGTGAGCCGGAGCCATGATATAATATTGAAAATCTGCATACAAAAAATGCATTCTTAAAGTGCATCTCAAACAGACAATAAAAAAATTCCAAACTGGTCAATTATCTGCGGAAATGAGTTTAATTTTGTTACTTGGGTGGTTTTTGAGGTCGCTGCAAACGAATATGACGTCAAAAGTGATTTCCGGAGTACTTGGTGCCCAGGGTACCTACTGTGTACCTCGTCTTGTGGAGTTTTCGGCAAATTCATTAAACATTAGACAAAAATCAGTACTCGGTGGGTTTTGGGGCCGCTAACGACGAATATGACATCGGAAGTAATTTCCGGAGTACCTGGTGCACAGGGTACCTAATGGTTACCTCGTCTTGAGGAGTTTTCGGCAAATAATGTATTAAAAAATTAGTCAAAAACAATTACTCGGGTGTTTTTTAGGTGGCTAACGACGAATATGACATCGGAAGAGATCTCCGGAATACCTGGTGCCCAGGGTACCTACTTCTTATGGAGTTTTCTGCAAATTCATTAAAAAATTAGCCAAAAATCATTACTCGAGGATTTTTGGGTCAGTGACGACGAATATGACATCGGAAGTGCTCTACGGAGTACTTGGTATCCAGGGTACCTACTGTTTACCTCGCTTTCTGGAGTTTTTGGCAAATTCATTAAGAAATTAGTTAAAATTCATTACTTAGGGGTTTTTGGGGTCTCTGACGATTAATTTGACATCGGAAGTGATCTCCGGTGTACCTGGTGCCCAAGGTACCTACTGTTTATCTCGTAACTAATCACGTTTGGCTAATTTTTTAATGAATTTGCCGAAACTCCAGAAAAAGAAGTAAACAGTAGGTACCCTGGGTACCAGGTACTCCGTAGATCACTTCCGATGTCATATTCGTCGTTAGCAACCCCAAAAATCCCCGAGTAATTATTTTTGACTAATTTGTTAATACATTTTTTGCCGAAAACTCCACAAGAAAGCTAAACAGTAGGTATCCTGGGCACCAAGTACTCAGAAAATCACTTCCTATGTCATATTCGTCGTTAGCGGCCCCAAGAACCCCCCAGTAATGATTTTCGACTAATTTTTTAATGAATTTTAATGACGAGGTAAACATTAGATACCCTTGGCAACAGGCACTCCGGAGATCACATTTGACGTCATATTCGTTTCCAGGGACCCCAAAAACCCCCCGAGTAACATAATTGAACTCATTTCCGCCGATAATTGACGAGTTCTGAATTTTTTTTATTGTCTGTTTGAGATGCACTATAAGAATGCATTTTTTGTATGCAGATTTTTAATATTATATCATGGCTCCAGTTCACAAAGTTTTGTGGCGCATTCACGAATCTAATTTAACAAGAATTATTAAGATCCGTCTTGTCCTTTTTTCCGGAGGTAAGGCCGATTTTAGTGCTTTATTGCTTCGTATATGACTGGAATTCTTCTTCTTCTTCTTCTTCGCGCGACTCGGATTACTCCTGTTTGTCTGCCTCTTATTCTGTTTCAGTTGTTATTGACTGTACATTGTCTTTCCACCTTTTCGGCGGCCTTCCAACGGGTCTTCTGCTATACGGCTTGTTGTTTTTACAGATGTTCGCTAATCTACCTGGTTCCATTCGATTTACATGTTCGTTCCAGTTTTTCTTTCATGTTTTTATCCACCTGTTAATATTTTGAATTTTGCAACGTTCTCGTATACTTCTGTTGCTTTGTCTGTCTCTTAATGATATGTCCGCTATTGATCTTAATGCTTTCATTTCCATATTGTTGATTTGTTGTTTCGTCTTTCTTGTATCGGTCCTTGTCTCCGCTGCATATGTTAGGATAGGTCTTATTGTTGTCTTTTATACTTTTATTTTGCTTTCCGTGGTCAGATATTTGTTTCTCCATATGGTTTCTCGGAGGACTCTTGCCGCTTTTGTCGCTTGTGTTGTGGTCTCTGTTCTTATATTCCTGTCATTAGTGATCTCTACTCCTAGGTAATTGAATTTCATTACTTGTTCTACAATTTTGCCGTCTATTTCTAACTTGCATCTACGCGGCTCTTTACTTATCACTATACATTTAGTTTTTTCTACCGATATTCTCATATTAAATTTATTTGCTGTGATATTGAAAGTGTGGAGCTGCCTTTGACTGGAATTCTTGACTGTAAAGTAATTCATTTCTTATGTCTGCACCAAATTTTGTCATCCAACTTTGTACAAATTGGGCACATTCTTTTATTTGTGGTCCAGCTACAGCAATACCATGCTCTTCCATTACTGGGCTCTAAATAGTATCATAGAGCTACATCAGAAAAGATGCGCAAAGGGATCCATGGGTTTCAAAGAATAACTCATACTTGATTGAGCTCTTCCTGACTATCAAACATATATCCAAAACACGAACATATTAATGGCTTCATTGACTACAAAAAGAGCTTTACGGCAGTACAACAATAATTTTCCAAGGGAACCCGTTGAGTAAACTGTGGTTATGTATATATAGATGAATCTACTGTCCCAGCTACTTAACTCCAGTAACTAAGGTATTAGCATCAAAATGCAATATACTATAGTGGCGAAGTTCACTATTCCCTTAAATATGGTTGATTTGAAATTGATGGATTCCACTTCAAGACACCTAAATAAGATGCTAAAAACTTTGGAAAGTTTTTCTAATGGAGGGGAGAGCTTATTATTATTATTATTATTTTTTATTTAGCTAATGCCTCGATAACTAATGGCCCTTGGCATGGTACAGTGGATTTTTCCAGTTTGGTACCTAGAGTAATGTATAGTGTGTGTTGAGTAAGTGGCTTGTTACTTTGCAAAGTCGACGTCATTGTCTTTGCAAGGAGACGCTAATTGTATCCGAACTTCTACGGTCCCTCCGGTGAGTACCGATCCCACAAGGACAGAAACTATTTTGATTTAATAAACTAAGGATTCTCTACCCAGGTGAGATTCGAACTCACGACCATTCGGACCTTTCGATCCAAAGGTAGGCGCTCTTACCACTGAGCCACAGAGGGAGGGGGGGGGGGAAAGCTTATTAGTAAATACAATAAAATTCTAAAAACCTGTAAGGAATATTTATGCCAACTATTAAACTACAAATCTAGCGGAAATCCACGAAACGTAGAGGTGCATACAGCTGAAATAAAATAATAATACCCGACATGTGAAGAAATTAGCCACGAAATTAAAAAACTCCAAAATAATAAGGCATCAGGCAAGCTAATTCAAGTAATTTGGCATGAAGAGACACTACCAGATTAATGAAAAGAAGGGTTGGTACCAATCCATAAAAAAGGGAAATTTATTAATTACTGGGGAATACTGCAACTAACCACCTAACCAACTATAATGGTCTTGTATACTCCTAGAAAGAACCAAAACATACACATAAGAAGTCATTAGGAATTATCATCTTCAGACTCAAATTCAGACTGGGCCGCTCTACTACTGACCAGATTCACCATACAATAGATAATGGAAAAATCCGATCAGCAAATAATGGAAGAATCGAATAAAAATGATCGAAGTTACCAGAAGAGCAAAAGTAAAAGTGAAAAAAAAAACTAAATGACTTACTGGAAGCTGGCAATGGATAATAAGCTCTCTATTGCTCCAGCTTTCTGAGCTCTGTATTGCTCAACGTGATTATGGATGAAATAATAAAAAAAAATAAGGACGAAAAAAGGATACAAAATCGGAGAAAAAAATTAAAAATAATTTGCTATACAGACGACGCAATATTAATCTCTCAAAATTAAGATGACTTACAGATGATTTTCGGGGCCAACTTAATATAATCGCCAGGAAATTTGACATTATAATTTCAAGAAAAAGACAAAATGTATGGTTAAAAAAGAAAAATGAAGCTGAAGGATCAGATAATAAAAGAGGTGATGGAGTTTAAATATATAGGCATGACACTGTTTAGCTACAGAAAGTTTGAAATAGTGAAAGATTAAGTGAATAGAGCAAACAGAGCCGCAAGATTCCTGAATGAAACAATATGAAGAAATATAAATATCGGGAAAGAAAGAAATGAAAAGGCATAATTTCTAAAGCAGTCATCAGATCAATAATTACATACGCTCTAGAAAGACGACCCGACACAGAGAGAACAAAAAGAATGCTAGAAATATCAGAGATAACCTTAGAAAATCCGTAGAAAAAACAATGGTAAGATACTATGGGACAGAGCTAGAACTACAGATATTCAACAGAGATGAAAAGTGGAAAACATTAAGGACTAGCTAAGGAAGATAAGCGATTAATTGAACCATCTAAATAACAACAAAAATAAAGACGACGGGAGATGCATCCTCAATAGAAAGACAATCAGTGGGAAGACCACAAAATGATGGAATAAAAACTTATTGGGAACACATTGAAAAACAGACAGAGTCATGTGTAAACAGAAGAATGAGAAGAAGAAGATTATATATAGGACTTGAATGTTACCTTTAATGTCAGTTTCTAGCTTAATTTGACTTTCAATTTCAACTTTACCTATTAACATAATAAGTGTCAGTAGATTTTACAACTATTTTACATTATGAACAACTATAACTTGTGAGCAACATCCTATACCTACATGTACACTGCGCCATCTTAACTGCTTGTTCTATGGTCAACAGGTGGTTGTGTATCATAAGGATTACTTTGCAAATTCATCTTTTTTGCAGTTTTTGGTTGTTGCCACTGACTTTAATTTTTCTATTATGAATACGTAAAATATTTTCTTGTTTTTATGAACATCAGCATAACTACCTGAATTATTTAGCAAACTTCGATATAAATAATACAAGTGGAATAGAAATCTAGCAGGATTGTTAAAATCTTAAATGTAGATCAACCTTTTTAATTTATTCCTCCGGGTTAAACTGAAACCACAATATATGCACTAGATCGTAATATTGATGCTTTCAATACATGGCGCTCCTATTTTCACTCTCCTAACAATTCTTCGTCAAAAGCTATAATTAATAGCACTCTTGTGACGAAACCAGTAAAATAATAGCCGTTCTTTGACAGGTGCATTAACTGGTATTACGATAATGTTTATTCCATTCCACAACTCGAGATGCAGAATGCTGATAAGATGACAATTATATAGAAAATGATTTGTAACAAAAGGAAAAAATTGGTATGTGTAGAATTTATTGCAAATTGCTTCTGTAACACTTCTTATCGATCACCGATGAGAAACAGAGTTATTGTGATTTGTTTTAGTATTATTTAACAGTTCAGCGCATAATTAAAGAAAATTTTGAAGCAAAGATATTAAAGATCATAGAGCTTTTGTGTTTAGAGTTCTAGTTTGCTATATAGGAGACAGGCACGTAGCCAGGAAATGTACTTGGATGGAGGGGGGGGGGTCCAAACACAACTCAATTTTTTTGTTAGATTATACGGTAAGGTATTGAAAGAAATGTTTAGAGTAAATTTTAGATTCATCTTTTTGTTAGCAACTAATAAGAGATTACAAAACTGATTTTTTTTTTGATAAAAAACAGTGGCGCGCAATTTTTTAAGTTATTAAAATTATATTTTGGTCAATATCAACGATTAAAAAAAAAGGTAGAGAATAAATTCTTTTCAATAAATTATAGAGAAACTGATCCTCTTTTAAAATATATAAAAATTAATATTCAATTACATTTGTTTTTTTTTTTGAAAAAAACTCAAAAATTTGCTACCATTTCAGTTAACGCCATCTAGCGGCGACAGCAAACGTCAAAAATTCAAAACCAAATAAGCGTTTTGTAGTGCAAATTATGCTCTTTCATATGAGCATAAGTTTACTAAAGTCGGTCAAAATAAACGGAAGAAATCTTGATTTGTTTAAAAAAACAATTGAACTTCGCCCACCGCTTATTTTGATAGATAGAACAAAACGTTTTAGACCAAAAATGTAGGGAAATGATCTGTAAATATGAAAATGATATCATCGATAAAATTTCATTAGACAATATTCTATAAAAATCCCATTTTTCTACTTTGTGTTGGTTGTTACGCCCTCTAGCGGACGTTTGACAAACTCGAAAATAATTTCCAGCAATTTCTCTTGGCGACTTTTATCATGAGATATGGCCGCTCGCTACCCTTAACTGATCAGCCTGTACATAACTACTATTATAAAATACGTTACTTACCAATTTCCACTTGTTTCACATAAAAACATTTTGTAATATTTCTTTGAGAACTCTCTTGTGGTGCAAATCTCTTCATGATAGTAAGAATACAAAGTCAAGACTAAATACAGAGTTCACCAAAAAACTCACTCACGAAAACTAAAAGAATTTTAACTTTTAACTACCAACAAAGAGTACAATCACAATTGTTTGAAAAACACTTCTTTTATGTAAAAATATTCTTATTTATACAGGGTGTTTGGTAAAAAATGGGCCATAGCTTAACCTCAGCTTCCTGAGGTAAAAATAAGCAGATTTAAGCTAACTTACCTTAGTACAAAGTTTATAATAATCGAGATACAGGGTGTCAAATTTAAACTTTTTTTTTTTATTTATTACTGAATATTTCCTGACAGGTATGAGATAACAACATGAAATTTGATATGTGGGGGTTTTTTGGGTCGAGAAAACTAAATTCCCTACCAAAAATTATATATTGCCACATACGCCTTTCAGTACTCATTTATTACGTTCAATTTTTTTTACCCTTACTCTGTATAATTTTGAAATTAAAATTTTTATTCTCCTATTAGTTTTACTTAAAAAAGGTATACTTCTTTCATCTCCCTAAACTCAACCGTTTTCGAGATAAACGCATTTTAAATCTGGGATATACCATCATTTTTAGAATAATATCATGTAGTCTGGGCTGATTATCGGAGAATAGGCCATTTTTGGGAAAAGTTATTTACCAGCAATTTTATTGCTGGAATCGAATTATAAGATCCTATATATTAATAATATAGGTATGCAAAGTCCTCAGATAGTGTGCTACTTTTTTTATAAACAAAATGGCGCCCGAAAATCGTGTTTTTTTTCAATTATTGCTCTATAACTCCGAAGATTTTAACTTTACAACAAAAACACCCAAATAAAAATTGACCGTCATTAAATTATGCATAGAGACGTGTTTTTCCCGATCTGCTCCGACGAAAATTTTCCTCGGAAAATGCGGGTTTTCCCAACAAAATCTTTAATTTTCAAATAAAGTTTTAGATAAGTAATTATTTACCAATAATTAAATAATTTGGTGACTTAAAAGCCTTCTTGGTTTAGATTATAGTTCCAGAAGCTGGTGAAAATTAAACGAATATTTTAGCAACAATTCAATTGTTAATTAATAATTTACAGTCGCAATAATAACCAAAATAATTATGATACACTGATCAAACTTAGAAATCTTATAAAGATGAGATGCCTATTTAACATTTTGTTGACAAAGTATAAATTTTTTATTTTTTTGCATAATCTTTAAATGTTTAAAAAAAATAGTTATAAACAAATTAATGTTTCTCAGAAAGTTTTCATTATATTATAATTTAAAAAAATAGCTAAAATGCGCATTTCAAATATCTTGAAAATGAATGCCTTAAAACTTTTTTGCAACCATTTGCAAAAAAGTTATGAAACAGCAAAGTAAACATACGATTACTACGGTGTTTATATATTTTTTTAATTCTTTCAAAGCGTAGAAGTGAGTTTAAAGTACAAGCTAATTATTTATAAAAAAATATCGATTATCAGTTTAATGGTTATATTTTAATTAAAGATTATAAATATATTTTTTTGTAATTTACACGCGCGAAAGTAGAATAATACAGTACCGTAGCTACCCGCCCACATACACAACTCGCGCGAGTTTAAGCGTGTCAGTCGCTTCGAGTGAACATTTTATCTCCGGCTCTGTATCAAGCCTACTTTCGCGCTAAAAATTACAAAAAAAAGTATTTCTAATCTTTGATTAAAATATAACCATTGCACTAATTTTTGACATTCTTTGCGAGTAATTAGATTGTACCATAGACTCACTTTTAAGCTTTGAAACAATTAAAACAAATTATAAACAACGGAGAATTCGTATATTTACTTTGCTGTTTCATAACTTTTTTGCAAATGGTTGGAAATTTTTTTTAAAGCATTCATTTTCAAGACCTATGAAATACGCATTTTAAGTATTTTTTAAAATTAGAATATAATAAACAATTTCTGAGAAATGTTAATTTGTTTATAACAATTTTTTTTTAAACATTTAAAGATTATGCAAAAAAATTAAAAATTTATATTTTGTCGACAAAATATTAAATAGGCATCACACCTTTATATTCTTTATAAATTTGATCAATATCTCATGATTATTTTGGTTGTTATTGCGACTGTAAATTGTTAATTACAATTGAATTGTTGCTAAAATATTCGTTTTATTTGCACCGGCTTCTGAATTTATAATCTATAACAAGAAAGCTTTTATTTCACCAAGCTATATAATTATTGATAAATAATTACTGGCCCAAAAAATTTATTTGGAAATTCGAGATTTTGTTGGGAAAACCCACATTTTCCGAGGAAAATTTTCGTCGGAACAAATCGGGAAAAACATGCCTCTATGCAAAATTAAATTGGGGTGAATTTTAATTTGAGTGTTTTTGGTGTAAAGTTAAAATCTTCGGAGTTATAGAGCAGTAATTGAAAAAAATACGATTTTCGTGCGCCATTTTGTTTATAAAAAAAGTAGCACACTATATGCGGACTTTGCATAGCTATATTAATAATATATATGATCTTATAATTCGATTCCAGCAATAAAATTGCTGGTAAATAACCTTTCTTTGTACTTTACTAATTAGACCAGCGTATAATAACTATTTTTTTTTCAAAATTTAAAGATTATGCAAAAAAAAGAAAAATTTATATTTTGTCGATAAAATATTAAATAAGCATCTCATCTTTATAATCTTTATAAGTTTGATCAATGTATCATGATTATTTTGATTATTATTGCGATCGTAATTTGTTAATTAACAATTGAATTGTTGCTAAAATATTCGTTTAATTTTCACCGGCTTCTGGAATTACAATCTATACCAGGAAAGCTTTGATGTCACCAAGTCATGTGAATTTGCAGAACTCGCTTCGCTCATTCTGCAAACTTTCACATGCGTGCCTTAAACGTGTACTTTTAACACTTATATCATAAATAACTATTTATTCAAAAGTTTATTGCGATCATCAGTTGTAATACGATTAAAACCGGAAAAAATATTTCTCATTTTACGTTAATAGAAACGGGTAAACACATTATTTTTGCAAAGTTACATTTTACATACATATTTTAGTTTTCCGTCGTTAGCTTAATTTTAATAGCCTCACCGAATGTCAAAACTCTTCGTTATATAAATATTACCCGAAACACTACTGCACTGCTGCTTGAAACAAGAAAGTTTGGTATCAGACTCCAGTTTCATTTCTCTAATCTCTGTATTCATACCTACGTCCTGAATCTTATTTTCGGTAATGACATTATGAAATTGTAACAAAATGTCAAAAATGTAAATACTATTAAAGAGTTAATTTCATTTTAGTCATATAATGCATAGCACAGAAAATGTTGATATACAGTGATGAGCGCGCTAATAACCGGCAAAATAGCTCAAAAGATGGAAAACATAATACATTGCGAAACAAAAAGAGATGAAACTAGTGGAGGTGGAAATTATCGTTAAGGCCGCGTCCCACGATCAAATAATTTGCTCAAACTGGTTTGAGCAAACTGAAAGTGACAGTTAGTGACGTCACATCCTGAGTGTTCATTGTGGATAATAATGAAAAATTTTAATTTTAAATAAAGTACAAACAAGTTAGACAACTCAATACAAAAAATTTGATAAAACTAGACTGATAGTGAGAGCACAGATTTTTAGAATTTCAAAAAAACTGCAATTGTGACGTCACTTTGACGTACTTCCTCAAGTACGTCAAGTTTGCTCAAACTGTTTCATCAAATTATTTGATGGTGAGACGCGGCCTTTATAAACGTCTAAAATACCATTACATTACATAGTTTCCCACCTTTAGACGTATCAGAGGTATGACAACTGTCACTGTGAGAGTAGAATTTTATAAAATACTCCTGTCACTAGTGTTGCCAGGTCCGATTTGTTTTTAATCGGTACATAAGCAAAAACAAATCGGGATTTAGGGTTGTAGATCGGGACAAATAAACAACAATAGCCCAGTAAATGAGCGCCCAGTAAAAAAGTCAATACTCAAAAATATTCTTAGCAAAAATGTAGCTTTTAAAAAAGCAAAAAAATTGTATGTTCAGAACGTCTATAAAACCAATAAAAGCAAAGTTGTAGCTCATCAAAAATACGTTCTTATTCGTCAAATTCCAGATCGAATTTTTCAACTTGAAATAACCAAAAAATTAAGCAATTTTCGGGCAAAACCTATTAAATTTTTTAAAGTGTTTATCTGTAAGTCCGTACGATCTGTAAGGTTTACCGGTTGGGCGTGCTTAGTTTTGAAAAAAAAATTGGTTTTATAGTAAAAAAAAATTTCCTAAAATATTGGAAAATGCCGTTTTTTCAAAATAACTTAAAAAGTATTAGGGATACTAAAAATCTCAAGGAGTAAAAAGTAGGTAGGTTTTGCTTTTATAAATATGATTGTACATTTTGTTTTTCTGTAAGACAAAAATTGGTTGAAATATGGCTGTTCATATTTTGCATACCTACACTCGTGATTAGTGACTCGTTCAGGCCCTTTCAATCATGTAAAAATTACATAAGTAAAGTAAATTGTTTGTAAAGCTGTAACGATTAATTTCATTTGGGATGCTAAGTAGGGGGATATTTCCACGGTTTTTTTACCAAAAAAAAAGGAGTCAACTTGATTTTGAGCACAACTCGCTTAGTTTTGATGCTAGAAACTTTTTTAAAACATAAAAATAAAGCTTTATTAAAAAAGTTTTAATTGGTTTTTCCCGAAAAGTGCTTAATTTCTTGGTTATTTCACGTTGAAATATTTGATTTGGAATTTGACGAATAGGAACGTATATTTCATGAGCTACAACTTAGCTTTTGCTGGGTCTATAGACTTTACGAGTTCACAATTTTTTTATATTATGCTACATTTTTGCTAAGAATATTTTTTTCAATCAAATACTTACTTTTTGAGTTATTTGTGAAAATCGACCAAAAACGTGATTTTTTTGTCGAAAAATAAACATTTTCAATCGTAAATAACTCGAAAAGTATTAACTAAGTTAAAATTCTATAGAACTAAAATTGCTTAGAATTAGCCAATTTATCCATCTCCGGACTTATATGCGCGGTTTTTCACCCTCATCTAGGGGTGACTGTCACCCCCCGAGTAAAAGCAACCAACGGCACAAGCCGTCCAAATTTTCATGCAATTCGGAGTTGATCCTGAAAATTACACGGTATCGCCGTATTTCCCGTTCATTTACTGGACTACAAGGTGTTTCTATAATCTGTATTTAATCCTACATATTGTAATAATAATAATCAGACGAAATTACAAAAAAAATCGTAGATTAAAGAAAATTATTTATTTTTTATTAAAATTATATTTTTCATTCGATTTTACCGCTTTTTCACAAGGAGTGCCTTGTTTTTATAACATAGTTATAAAATTCACTGCAAGTTCTCCTGAAATTGGTTTTAGTGGGTGAAAATCGGGACATTTAGTGTCCCGATCAGGTACAAATCGGTACGCGTCCCTGGACCCCTGAAAATCGGGACGTCCCGCGCAAATCGGGACACCTGGTAACGCTACCTGTCACACACGTCTACAGGTGGAAAACTATGTAATGTAATGTTAATTAATACGTTTATAACGATAATTTCCACCTCCACTAGTTTCATCTCTTTTTGTTTCGCAATGTATTATGTTTTCCATCTTTTGAGCTTTTTTGCCGGTTATTAGCGTGCTCATCACTGTATACCAAAAACCTACTAAAAAATATTGCCTACTAGAATTAAAAAAAAATCTATCAAAAATCTATCCAAAAAGTAGAAATCTGCTGAATGTGGCAACGCTGTTACAAAATAAACACAACTGTCCAACTCAAAATTCAATTGTCAAATATTCTTCTTCTTTTCAATTAGCCTTGTACCACATATATTAGCGATCCACATTATGTGTCGCCATCTCTAATTCCGGAAGCTCACTATAATTTAGGGTGGAGCGCAAATTAATTTTTTCGAATTTCATTTTCGCGGGGTGCGGAATTGATGCGTCTTCCATTTTCGAATGAAAAACTTAAATGACATTTTTTCGTAATTTCAGTCTAAAAAGTGCCCCACTGCGATTGAAATTTTAGAATTTCTTATTTTTTTTTTTTAATTTGATAGAGTCAACGATGATGTTTTTTATTCATTTATTAGAGCTATTAGAACTATAATACGAGGAAAAAAGAATAAATAGTAAATATAAAATAAAATATATATATTTATATATATATATATATATATATATATATATATATATATATATATATATATATATATATTGATGTGATCTTAATTATTGATATGAGATAATATTTTTATATGTCATTTAATTTAATCAATGCATTAATAATAATCTAATTAATTTACCAGATCACATATCAATATGTTTTCAATCTCAGGGCTTTCTATAAAATTAATCACTTACATACGTGGCTTCTAAGTATTTCTCAATGGTTCCTAATCGGGATAGGAAAGAAAAGAGTAAAATAATAACACATATGGGTTACAATTGTAATCAAAATATTGTTTATTTTATTTAAATGGCAATCACTGCTTCATATTTGCTATATCTTATTATTCTTAAACATAACATTTACACATGGGAATCTTATTTCCTTTTGGCTTCCAATTGAAAGTTTTTTATTAACATTTAACTATTATGATTTATTTGCAACAATTCTATTTAAAAATAAAAATGTATACCATTTTTATTCATTCAGTTGCGGTGCGAAACCAAAACTGTCTTAATTTTTACTCAGATCAGAGAGTGCAGCCAGCACTCTTTTCGACGATTTCACCTCTTGTTAGAGGTTCATCAGAGACTGCATAGGCTTTTAATTCTATTTAAGTTTGATGAAGCTTTTCTGATATTATTGATTATGTTTCTTCAATTTTAAATGTGGTATTTACTACGAAAACCCATACATTCATGTCCAAACAAATGAGACTGACCTTTTTCTGATGAACTGAGAATGTCTTCACACAAGACCCGTTTCCTGCTATCCTTGGCTGCAATCAAAGCCTCGTCCTGGCTTCCAGTAATGTTCTCCTCTGAAACTAGCTCGTATAGCCCTCGTTTCCTGCTTCTGTCGTGATGCTGTGTTCTACCTTTTCCGAAACTGCAATCAGCTATCGGGAACTCTTGGCTCAAGGAGGTTCTTTTACTCTCAACCTGGCCTACCTCTCGTTCCACGATAGATACTCCACACTCACGGAACTACACCTGCTTTCTCACTCTCCGTACACTACCGTCTACTACTCGACTTCACTTCTCGACAGCTCAAAACATTCCGATCTCTATTTGTCATTCATTCCCCTACTTTCTAAATATCCCTTCCAGATTCACAAATCAAACTTCCGCCACCAACTCTCATTCGCAGTATTCCTCAAAACCAATTTTTAAACTTTCTAAATATGCTTAATGGATTTCAAAGAAAATAGTTAATTCCCATTCTAAAATTACTTTCTACTATATACAAATTTTAATGACCTATTCTCTATTTCCACTTAGTCTTATTTAGCATCGGCTAATGACCGATCCTTCCGCGAACAACGATAATGACCTATTAACGATTTCACTTGAGTCTTATTTAATCACTTCTTAAAATTAAATATAACAATTTGTTGTATACAGGTTGTTCTAAATTTATATGCCCGTGGTTGAGAAAATTGAAAATATTTTATATTAAATTGAATTCTGTTTATAATTATCAAATTTTAATTTTCATATCAAATAGAAATATAACAATATATATATATATATATATATATATATATATATATATATATATATAATAACATTAAAATCGCTATGAACTATAGTCTCTCTTAGTATCAAACTTAGGCATCAAAAGGCATGATTTGAGCTTATTCTTAATGAATCCGTCTCTCCTCTGTGACCCACAGACGGCAGCACTTGCTTCTGTAACTAATTTGACACACCTTTCAGTGGATTGTGTGTGACACGGAATTGTTCTGATATTTCTCAGGATTTCATTTTCCACAAGCTGTGGCTCTATGATTGCCTGAGATATTATTTCGGTATTAATACTCTTCGTAAGTGGAGATTCTGTCTTGGTTTTCCAATCTATCAGATCGATATAATCATCAGCATCCATATTTAAGGTAGGTACCTGGAAAATACGGAAGACTCCGATCTCTGATGCCTCTCTGATCTTCAATATTCGGCGGAGTGCAAGTTCTCTGACGTACTGTCTGTTGTCGGCTAACATTCCTAGTAGTATATTCTCTGAATGTCCAAAGGATGCATTTCTTTGTATAACTGGGTCAATAACATCCTTCAAATGGTTTGGCAAATAGCGCGACAGTTTTATTGTATCATGTAAATGTTTGGCACCAAAAATACAAATTGGCTCAGTCTTGATCTTGAACCACATAGGACCATACACCGTAAAAATAAATGTGCTTAATATGATTAGGTTTTCTGACGGACTTTGACTTGAGACGTATAATCTCAAAATCCGGTTCGCCATTGTCAACCATCTAGAGTGAACTAGTTTACCAGGATTTCTTTTCTCAAAACTTGCATCACAATGTCCACTATTGATATACTGACATATTTGCTGTAGATATAGTTGATCGGTGCTTAACTCTTGTGTCGATTTGTTAATATTCGAGCAACGCACATTGAATTGCATCGAACGGAACAACTGGTAATACGTCACAGTTAGTAACAGCCTTGCCAATGGGACCTATGAAACCTTTTGGCCCACTTGTTGTGCCATCTAGATGTTGAAAAAGATGACGCAACGTCAGTTCATTAGCGTGTAGTTGGCATATGAGCCATTGGAGTGGACGTTGAAACTTGAGTTCCAATAAACGAATAACGCCACCATTGATTCCTGTGTTAACAGCAGTCCCATCACAACCAATAGCCATTATTTGATTTGCATCGATAGACTTGGAGGAAAGGAATGTCAGAATAGAGTTACAAATCGTTTTGGCGTCACCAGTTTTCAAAGAAATATGGCCTAGGTATTCAATCCGGTTCTTTCAATATGGTAATATGCTCCTCCTGAGTCACTCTTCTACGACCATCTTCGTGTATTAACGTTTTATCCTTTCTACGATCGTAAAATAATCCGATGGTGTCAGTATCAAAAATTGTAGGTTCATCTGAGATAGTAGCCCTAGCTTTAGAACGAGCTCTTCGAACTCTGCTTCGGTCTATAACCCGTGATGAATCGCTCTCTGTAATAAGACCAATGTCTTGGAAAGCTGCAGAAATGATTGCAGCACCAGCACGATCTGAAACCCCATAACGATCTAATGTTCTGGCAACAACCAGAAATGTGACATCAGTCATTGTGAGTGAAGTAGTGGAAATAAGAGATTGCGATTGGAAGTCCTCAATTTCTACTTCTTCTTCTTAACGTGCCCTATCAAGTCCCCTTGACGTTGGCGATTAACATGGCGAAACTGTCTCTGTCTCGAGCTATTCTAAATAGGTGTTCTGCTTTCTTTATTCCTGTCCACTCCCGGATATTCTTCAACCAAGAGGCCTGCTTTCTACCAATTCCTCTGCGTCCTTCGATTTTACCCATCATAATAAGTTGAAGAATATTATACCGGTCTCCCCTTACTACGTGTCCAAAATAGGCCATCTTTCTATATTTGATGTTATCAAGCAGCTCACGGGTAGCATTTGCTCTCTTAAGGACTGCCACATTTGTCAGCATAGCCGTCCATGGTATTTTTAGAATACGTCTGTGCAGCCACATTTCAAAGGCCTCCAAACGGTTAATGGTGGATATTTTTAATGTCCATGCTTCGACACCATACAAGAGGACTGACCAAATGTAGCATTTAATCATGCGCTTTCGAAGTTGAAGTTGCAAGGTATCATTACAGAAGAATGACCTCATTTTTAAAAATGTCGTGCGGGCTATCTCGATTCTACATTTTATCTCTTTATCTGGATCTAGTTGTTCAGTAATATGGCAACCAAGATATTTAAAACTGGGTACTCTTTGAATCATATGACCATCAACATATAACCGTGAATCTTGATCAATTTCTTCACTTTTCTTTAATGTATCTGCCTGCTGAACATTCGATCGTGCCTTTGAAGTTGTAGGTGATTTAGAAGTACTAGGAATAGATTCCACCTCTATTTGCAAGGCTCTTTGTTCTTCACGTTGCTTTTGTTGGTGTAATCTATGTAAATTCATCTCATTTTTTTTTGGTCGTTTCACGATCTAAACTATAGTGTAGGAAACAAAGGTTGAACCTTGCAAAATGGACACAAGTCCGGTTTTATTTTTTTTCTGGTATATCAAGGGGTGCTTATTATAAGACTAACTTTTTCTGAAAAAATTTCGCCCCGGAACCTCCCTTTTCACCCCTTTAAAGGGGGTAATTTGTGGTTTTTGCGGAACGTAGCCCTTCCTGTAACTTCTACAAAAAATTTCTTTTATAGAAATATGAAGAGGACTATATTTTCTACCATTTATTTCCGACACCATCTCTTTATCATCCACCGTTTAGCGGGGGTGGCGCCCTAAAGTTGACAAGTTTTTAAAAAAGATGTTTTTAAAAAAAATATATTTTTCCCTAACTGTAACGGAAATTAAGAAGAAATCATGCGGCAATTATTCACAAGTAATTGACTGATTTTTTGGTATAGTTTTCACTTAAGGGTAATTGCCCTTTTTTTAATTACAGGGTGTTACATTTTAAAAAACCTCTTTTTATACCACCTGAACCGTTTATGCTAGAGTAAAAAGACTTTCAGCGATTACCCATGTACTGGTGCTATTTATAAATTTGTATAATGCACCCCCATTTTTTTCCCGGAACCACCCAAAAAAAAAGAAGAATTAATAAATAAATTGATTTTCTTGGAATCCTTCACACACAATGCCCTTTATTAATATGCTTCATATATCATTTTGTGCACGTTATTATTAACCATGCATGGACACCAAAAGCAATTTCCTAGTGGAACCCCTGTAGCAAAAAAAAAATAAATAAATTGGGGGGTTGAAAATTTTTTTTGTTTTTTGCTTTTTGATCCATATGGGCATATGCTTCATCAATAGTGCTTTTCAAAAATATATATGGTTATTGCAACATCTCTACGAAAACTACCCCTATCCTTGAAAATATACTGCAGAAACTACCCCTATCCCTTGGCGAGCATGTTTTTACGATTTTCTCATTACCTATGTATTATTTTTAAACAAAACTTATACAAGGTTAAAGACCACTATTTACTCTAAAAATTATGTCGTATTCATTTTTTCGCATAAGCAACCGTTACGGCACAGTGGCGCCGTAAACCTCATATATGCTTTGGCGGGCTCCAGTTTTTGTTTTTTTTTTTCGTCATCTGTTCGTTTTATTGATAAAGTACTTATGCAAAATAAAACAACACAGTGTAACCTACAAATTATGACTTATGCACATTTTACATTCTTTGCTCCCCAAAGCCACAGTGGTGGCCCAAAATAAATTTTTGCAAATTTTCGCCACCTACATGCATTTTATTGCATTAATGCTACCTTAACAGCACAATATTTACCCTTACGTGGTCGCTACTCAGTGGCGGATCCAGGGAGGGGTGGTGGGGGTGATCACCTCCCCCCCTCTCAAACCAAGTGATATTATATTCAAAGATTATAAAAATATTTATTTATTTTTATAGAAATTTAACCAATTGGCACCCCCCTCTTAACGATGCTGGATCCGCCACTGTCGCTAAAGCATAAAAAGTCATTCTTATAAAAATAATATTAATATAATATAAGTATTTCTATAAAAATAAATGAATATTTTTATAATCTTCAAATATAATATCACTTGGTTTGAGAGGGGTTGGGGTGATCGCCCCCATCACCACTCCCTGGATCCGCCACTGCTTAGCGACCACTTAGGGGTGAATATTGTGCTATTAAGGTAGCATTAACGCAATAAAATGCGTGTAGGTGGCGAAAATATGAAAAAATTTATTTTGGGCCACCACTGTAGCTTTGGGGAGCAAAGAATGTAAAATGTGCATAGGTCATGATTTGTAGGTTACACTGTGTTGTTTTATTTTACATAAGTACTTTATCAATAAAACAAACAGATGACGAAAAAATAAACAAAAACTGGAGCCCGTCAAAGCATATATGAGGTTTACGGCGCCACTGTGCCGTAACGGTTGCTTAAACGAAAAAAATGAATAGGACCTAATTTTTAGAGTAAATAGTGGTCTTTAACCTTGTATAAGCTTTGTTTAAAACAAATGAATAGGTAATGAGAAAATCGTAAAAACACGCTGGATAAGGTATAGGGGTAGTTTCTGCAGTATATTTTCAAGGATAGGGGTGGTTTGCGCAGGGATGTTGCAATAACCATATATATTTTTGAAAAGCACTATTGATGAAGCATATGCCCATATGGATCAAAAAGCAAAAAACAAAAAAAAAATTTCAACCCCCCATTTTATTTATTGTTTTTGGCTACAGGGGTTGCACTAGGAAATCGCTTTTAGTGTCCATGCATGGGTAATAATAACTTGCACAAAATCATATTTGAAGCATATTAATGAAGGGTATTGTGTGTGAAGGATTCCAAGAAAATCACTTTATTTATTAATTCTTCTTTTTTTTGGGTGGTTCCGGGGAAAAAATAGGGGTGCATTATACAAATTTGTAAATAACACCAGTACATGGGTAATCGCTGAAAGTCTTTTTACTCTAGCATAAACGGTTCAGATGGTATAAAAAGGGGTTTTTTAAAATGTAACACCCTGTAAATAAAAAAAGGGCAATTACCCTTAAGTGAAACCTATACCAAAAAATCAATCATCTATTTGTGAATAATTTCCGCAGCATTTCTTTTTAATTTCCGTTACAGTTAGGGAAAAATATATTTTTTTTAAAAACATCTTTTTTAAAAACTTGTCAACTTTGGGAAGCCACCCTTGCTAAACGGTGGATGATAGAGAGATGCTGTCGGAAATAAATCGTAGAAAATATAGTCCTCTTCATATTTCTATAAAAGAAATTTTTTGTAAATGTTACAGGAAGGGCTACGTTCTGCAAAAACCATAAATTACCCCCTTTAAAGGGGTGAAAAGGGGGGTTCCGGGGCGAAATTTTTTCAGAAAAAGTTAGTCTTATAATAAGCACCCCTTGATGTGCCAGAAAAAAAATAAAACCGGACTTGTGTCCATTTTGCAAGGTTCAACCTCTGTTTCCTACACTACTAACAATCATCATTTTACGGTCAGTTCGTTGGTCGATTAAGAAATTTCGTTCTGGTAGTGGAATTTTTCGGTTTCTAGGACAGTTGCAATCTGTGAACTCTAAACATTTGCAAGTAGCAATATCAAATAATTTCTTGCTATCCTCACCAAACTTGAACAGCTTCGCTTTGTAACCGTCTTCGTCCTTCCTGCCTTTATAAGGTTTCAATAATGTTTTATACTTATCGTGGTAAGCTATAATTCTAGATAATATTGTTTTGTGTTCTACGATTGGTATTGAAGCTTTGCGCCACATCTCCTCTACTCTTTCCGTCACAATTTCCCTGGTTTTCCGCACACAGTTTTTATACTGTCTTTTATAGTTTTGAGATACGGATATAAACAACTTCATTATATCTTTAAACGTACGTAACACATTTTTAGGGAGCTCACTGCCAGAACCAAATATTGGACAAGATACTTCACTCCGGAGTAATGCCATAGTTGTTTATAAACGAATTCACACAAAATTTGTCACAACACTAAACTTTGACGATTAAGCTTTGAAGCTACAGAAAACGGTACTAAACCAACCGATTATCGAAACGGTACTGAATAGATAGTGAATAATTAATATTAATACCTACTTCGAATCGAACTGTAGTGGGGTGGGAGAGTGAAGGTCCACTCGTGTGACAGGTTATAACTGTTTCTTTGCACCGTTAGGTCGGGGGGTTGGCCTGCAAATTCCAAATAGACCAATTTCAGTAGCGCCGGGGCAGTTATTCTAATAGAAATAGAAATAAGTGTTATTGAAGTTTTCGATTCGTATCCTAAAAGCGAATTGATACCGCATCCCGCGTATGTAAAAAGGCAAAAAAAATTTTTTTTTATAATTTCAAAATTAAAATCACGTTGGGGTAGTTTTTAGAGTGAAAATATGAAAAAATGACAATTAACTTTTCGAATCCTTTCCCACAGTAGCATCGATTCCGCACCCCGCGTTTGTGAAAATTGTTATTTAATTTTTCCCCATATAACAGCGCTCCACCCTATATTTATGGAACCAATTTTTTCCATTGAGTTCGCAGCCCATGGTTTGCCCCTTGTGGTGCGTCTAGTAGGCTAAAATTGTTTAGCTAAAAGCTTTATTTTCGATCTTATAAAACCAATGAGATATTTAAATCATACAGCTACCTTTGCTCGAAACTTTTCGTGTGCAATTTTTAAAATACAATTATTAAAAAATATGTTAATAAACTATACAAGATTAAAAAACAGCTGACCGGCGTAAAAATGAGTGGCGCATACAATATTCCAGCTACAAAAGTGCTGATATGAATATTACTTGGCGCGAAAATACTTTTTCATTGTGATGGAAAATAAAATTCTAGTTTTATTTTGAAAATTTTTTCCATAATATTTGCTACATTTGAAATAAAACGCGCCACAAAAGAGTAACTTTGATACAGTTTGAATTTTGAGGCTCTTTTGTGGCGCGTTTTACTTCAAATTTAGCCAATATTATGGAAAAGATCTTTCAAAATAAAACTAGGGTATTTTTTTCCATCAAAATGAAAATACATTTTCGCGCCACGTAATATTCATATCAGCTCTTTTGTAGCTGGAATATTGTATGCGCCACTCATTTTTACGGCGTTTAGCGTTTTTTTATTCTTGTATCACGAGTATTTCAAAGTTTTTTATAAATTAGATGTACGAAGTTGAATGTAATGTTTCTCGATTACACGTTAAACGTTATAAATGGTCGCCTTTGTCACATTCTCTCCCAAATGATCTAGTAGTTGCGACACCAGACTTGCGATAAGACAATCCGAGTTCATATCCCAGCCATCCTAATAATTATGGCCGGTAAATGAACTCGGATTGCCCTGTCAAACATTGCGTCGTAACCACTACAACTAGATAAACCGTTTCGGCGATAATGGATAAAAATGTATTATACTTTTGTAGCTTCATAACTTCTGTACGGCTTAACCGATTTTGATCATTAAACATGACTTTGAAACGAGTTGATAAGTAGTGTCTGATGCATCCAAGGTCAATATGATAACTGAAGGTATTACAGGAAATATTGAGCTTGAAAAAGCGTTTTTCCCATAAGAAATAGATTTTATCATATTTATGAAGCCGAAAAATTCGAATTTTCCGAGATATGAGGTATACACCGTTAGATCCGTCTAGACTCCCCCTTCAAATGCTCAGTTATGGGCGCGATTTGTAGGTTGAAATTTTGGGTAATTAATCGTCGAAAAACCAAAATTTTCAAAGTTTAATTTTTCGGTTTTTCGGCTATACTGAGCCGTGTGTAGTTATGATCTTGACCGCTTAGGCACCATCTGTAAGCTTAACTCAACGCTATTGATTCGGTGTATTTGCGGTTTTCCTGTCTCTCTTTGAACCTAAGATATATACGCCCAAAAAATATGCCATTTTGTATCTACCTAGCACTATAGCTGGCTTATCGGTGGTCAAAAGTCATAAACTACACCGGTTCTGAATCGGCAAGACACCCTCTTGGAACACAGAAAAAAAATTCAGATCGGTGTAACTTTTCCACACACATACATTATATCCACAAACAGTTTCCCCTTTTTAAATAAAAATTGAGTCATATTTCTAAGCTCGGTAACTTTTGAATGGTATAGTCAGTTCTCTAAACTCAGACACAACTAACTAGTAATTTTAGTAAGTATTTTTTGTTTTTGGCCAATTTTGCCAAACTTGACAAAATGACTAACTACATAATATTTAGTAATTAATTATTAACTATTTAGTAATTATTTAGAGTCCAGAGGGGCCAGAGGGGTCGCCGTTTCCTTTTTAATTCTGATGGACAAACTCAACGGTTTCCTATGAATTTTTGGTTGCTGATTACGAATTTCAAATGGGGGATTTTGATCCAAGTGGTAAAATAATTGTTATAAACAATTTAATTGTTTATAAGGCTCTGGCTGATAAACTGAAAGAGATACAAAAAAATGTTTCAGATTAAATTTATTTCCTAATAAGAAACAAAGAAAAAGACGTTTACTAAACTCAAATCCAATAATTATAACTCAAGATATTGTAAAATTAGTGCACAATGCAAATTTCAAATTGCAAAATAAGTATTTTTCGAAGCTTTATCGATCGTAACTCAGGTTCTACGTATGCAAATGAGCAATAGAAAGTCTCATTATAAAGCTTAATTAATAAGTTTCCAAACATAGCTTGTGAAATAATTTTGTCTTCATTTTTTTTTAATTTATAACTCAAAAGGAATAATTTGAGCTTACGAAAATGTTCGTAAGTTTATTTTTGGCCAAGATATCGATATTTTAATAGCGTACTTCGGCTCACAGTCAAGTAATATCGCGGTAAAGACAACGATCAACTGCTCTCGTGTTACATTATTTTGCTCAAAAGGTCTTGCCTATTCTTAATAAATAATACCGTACCAAAGCGTTCCATATACTATTACCGTTTTCACCATCCTACCCTTGCGGAACAGCATTTTCCGCGATGGCTGCTTTAAAGACCAAATATAGATGGCAGCTCAATATAGACAAAGAACTGAGAGCGTCTATTTCTAATATTACACCCTGTTTCGATAAGTTTCGCTCTGCAAAACAGGCCCAAGGAAGTCACTAATTTACATTAAACTTGTTCATTTAGTATTCAGTGCCCTTCTAACTATGTATGGCTCCTTATCAGTGTATTTTATTTTTTATTTTGTCAGAATTTTGTTTTGCTTTGATTTTAGTAAATTAGTCAATGTTTTTGATGTTTTTTTTATATTTTCATCCCCCCCTCCCCATTACTGCGCCCCACAGGTTGAGAATCACTGTTCTATGTTAATGATCCTTTTATAAAACATGTTATGTTATGAACGGCTCCTCGCTATTGACAGTTGCAGTTGCAGTTAGTAAAAGAAAATAAATATAAACAAACAATACATCATTACTTTCTGGTTAGTGGACATTCTGTTACGTCATCAGATCAAAATTTTGCTCAAATTGAGAAACGCCGGAGAAATCGTGTACCATGTAGTTAATTATTGGCCAGAAGGTTGAGTAGATATTATTCTGAACGAAAATATAAAGAATAAGTACATTAATTTGTTGTTACGCAGAAGGCGAAATAATTTTTAGATTTTTAGATTTTAAACCTATTCTCAATAATGTTAATAAAAATTCACGTTTTGAAGACAAGCAAAGATTTTGCAGTAACATTAAGCTTTCGATTTAAATCACAAAAAGTAAAAGTCAGGTCAAGTTAATATAAAAAAGGCAGACCTGTAATAAAAGAATTGTTAAATATTCACAAAAACACAAAAGGTCTCTAAAAATTAAAAAAATTAAATAAAAAAAGACATATAATAAAGGCTTTATACCTTATATTCTGCCAGTCTGCCATGCTTTTTATAAAAATAGCTCTTGGCAAGTATTTCACTGAAGCTGTGAAAATTGTAGATAATATATAATTTTTTTTACTCAGTGTAGTGTTACGATTTTTTAAATTTAAAAACATGTTAAGCCACATTTTTTTGAATAAATCTTATTTTTCTAAATAGAGATGGGAGAAAACTCCACGGAATCTATAATATGAATTATTTTTATCCAGATAAATATATCTCATTATGTCTTTGATAATATCCAGATCATGTTTAATGCGCTGAGGGAATCGTCACCAACAGCATACAACCAAACCAACTCCCTATTTCTAAATTATAATTACGTTTGTAGTCGAATCGCTTAAATTACACAAAGCTGGTTCCGAATTATTGTGCTCTCTGCGCAGCATCCGACGTGTACTCTCTTTATATAAACATTAATCTCAACAATAATTATTAGTGTTTCTTTGATGTGCTTGATTCTTGAATAAACATTTATTTTAAAGTTTGCAAATACGCTGGAAGGCAGTGTTTAGTGTAATGACAAGGGGGATATAAACGTTAACGTTGATGCTACGGCTTTGAATAAATAGCTTGAAAGGCAACTTCACAATCGTACAAACAAAAGTACAGTTTTCGATTCAGATCACTCCACAAAAAGAGAGCGGTAACGTCAAAACAGAATTTGAAAGTTTCTTAGTTAAATTGGATTTACCGTTTTTTTTTTACTAAATGACCAGATGAGAATTCTGCAATGAATGTGTTACTTTTACCGTTCTTTCATTTTGTTGTAGGTACTGTCTGTCTGTTTAATTAATTATTATAATAGGGAGCACTACTACTTGAACGATATTGTAGGTAATATTGTATCGACTTTTTGTGAAAGTGTTTTTTTCATTTCCTGTTCTCTCTTAATATTTGATATTTTTTATACCACGACGGATTAACAACATGAGCCCAGTAAATGAACGGGAAATTCGGCGATACCGTGTAATTTTCAAGGGCAACTCCGAATTGCATGGAAATTTGGATTTAGGTCCTACTTACCCTCCACTTCAAAGTTGAAATTGTGCCGTTAGTTGCTTTTACTTGGGGGGTGACAGTCACCCCTTCTCGAGGGTGAAAAAACATACCTTCAAGATAATACCGGAAATAGATAAATTGACTGATTTTAAGCAACTTTTGTTCTATAGAGCTTTTTACGTAAGTCAATACTTTTCGAGTTATTTGCAATTGAAAATGTTGATTTTTTGACAAAAAACTGCGTTTTCAGACGGTTTTTCAAAAATAACTCAAAAAGTAAATATTCTATCGAAAAAAATATCCTTAGCAAAAGTGTAGCTTATACAAAACCCAAAAAAAATGGTGTATCAGTAAAGTATATCAATCAAATAAAAACAAAGTTGTAGCTCATGAAAAATACGTTCTTATTCGTCTAATTCCAAATCGAATATTTCAAGGTGAAATAACCGAAAAATTAAGCTTTTTTCGGGAAAACCCTATTTAAACTTTTTTTAAGTGTTTATAAAATGCTTTGTTTTAATTGTTAATAAAAATTTTAGCATTAAAAATAAGCGATTTACGCTCAAAATAAAGTTGGCCCCCTTTTTTTTTGTAAAAAATCATGAAAATCTCACCGTTTTTAGCTCCCCAAATGAAATTAATCGCTACCGCTTTACAAACAATTTACTTACCTATCTATTTTTTATATGATCTGTCAGTCTCACCGGTTTAAAGTGTTTATTTTTGAAAGAGTTATAATTGAGAAAGCTTGAATGAGCCACTAATCACGAGTCAGTGTATGCAAATTTTGAACAGCCATATCTTAACCAATTTTTGTCTTACGGAGAAACAAAATGAAACTAGCATATTTATAATACCAAAACCTAAAAATTTTTCAAAAATTTTTAGAATTTTTTTTTACTATGAAACCAAATGTTTTCAAAAATAAGCACTTCAAACCAATCAATCTTACAGATCATATAAACAATAGACATACAGTTAAAATAGATGGTAAAGCCAAACGAATAATTTCATTTAGGGTGCTAAATAGAGGGAGGTTTTCACGATTTTTTTTACCAAAAAAGAGGGGCCAACTTTTCTTCAGTGTAACTCGTTTATTTTTGATGCTGTAAACTTTTGTAAAAAACGAATAATAAGCTTTTCTTCGATACTTTAAAAATGTTAATAAGGTTTTTCCGAAAAACGCTTCTTTCTTCGGTGATTTCACGTTGAATTATTCGATTTGGAATTAGACGAATAAGAACGTATTTTTCATGAGCTACAACTTTGTTTCTACTCAATTTGTAGACTTTTCTGGTACACCATTTTTTTCGTTTTTTTGTAGGCTACACTTTTGCTAAAAATATTTTTTTCGATAAAATATTTACTTTTTTAGTTATTTGGGAAAAACGGTCTAAAAACGTAGTTTTTTTGTCGAAAAATCAACATTTTAAATCGCGAATAACTCGAAAAGTATTGACTTACGTAAAAAACTTTATAGAACAAAAGGTGCTTAAAATAAGTTAATTTATCCATTTCCAGCCTTATTTTAAACACGCGTTTCTCACCCCCGATAAGGGGTAAATGTCACCCCCCAAGTAAAAGCAACCAACGGCACAAGTTCAACTTTGAAGTGGAGGGTAAGTAGAACCTAAAATCTTAATTTTCATGCAATTCGGAGTTGCCCCTGGAAATTACACTCCAAAACGGTCATTTATTGGGCTATATGACGGATCTACAAAAATGCTTTATCATCGCCTTTTTTATTATTTTTTAAATTTTTTAATGCTCTTCTACTGATCTGTATACCACGACGGTTGTTGTTTTCTATGTATTATAATTTACACTAATGGATTAAAGATTTCACCCAACAACTTTTCTGATCTATAAAATTCTAATAAACTACTTAGTAAAGTAACTGAATTTATGCACCTAATTCATAGGCTTTATGAGGTTTCAATGACCTGATTAGGGCTTCAGACAGGACAGGCTCTTGTCCCGTTCCGTGTCATAAGTATACTATCAAATCAATTTAATAATTACTTCAATTTTTTTCAAGCGGCATATTTTCCTGTACAAAATTATTAGTCCTGTCGCCAGTGGGGGTACAACGGCCTCCTTAATTCAGATGGACTTACCCAAGTTTTTATGTATTTTGACCCGTAGAACACGAATTTTTTGGGTAACAGTCGATCCGGATATAGATAAGATTGTTATAAACAAAGAACTTGAGGAATCACATAACAGCAATTTTTTGCAAAACAAAACATTTTTTTGCATTGTTTGGGTCATTCTAAGCAAAAAATGTTTTTACAAGTTTTTTCGTAGGATGCATAGTTTTCGACATAAACGCGGTTAAACTTTCAAAAATTCGAAAAATTGCAATTTTTGAACCCGAATAACTTTCGATTAAAAAATAAAATAGCAATTCTGCTTCCGCATTTGAAAGTTCAAGTCAAATTCTATCGGTTTTGATTACTTTCATCGCTAAAAATTAATTTTTTTATTGTTACACAAAGCTATAAACACATAGTGGTTGAATGATATTTTCAATGCATTTCTCATTTGAAATCGAACGAGTAGGCGCGCATACGTACATTAAAACGCATGCATTGGGCGCGGGAAATACTATGTGTTTATGGCTTTGTTTAACAAATAAAAACTTAATTTTTAGCAGTGCAAATAATCAAAACCGACAGAATTTAACTTGAACTTTCAAATGCAATAAGCAGAACTGCTATTTTATTTTTAATCAAAAGTTATTCGGGTTCAAAAATTGCACTTTTTCGATTTTTTGAAAGTTCAACCGCGTTTATCTCGAAAACTATGCATCTTACGAAAAAATTTGTAAGACCATTTTTTGCTGAGAATCACCCAAAAAATACAAAAAAAGTTTTGTTTTGCGAAAAATCGCTGTTATGTGATTCCTCAAGTTCATTGTTTATAACAATCTTATCGACATCCGGATCAACTGTTACCCAAAAAATTCGTGCTCTACGGGTCAAAATACATAAAAAAAACTTGGGTAAGTCCATCTGAATTAAGGATGCCGTTGTACCCCCCCTGGCGACAGGAATATATAGCTTTCTTATGTTAAATAAAATATTAGATTTATATGCGTCATTTTCGAGTAATATTACTATTATTGATAACGTGTTTACGATTGTTATTTTTTTAATATCTTATTAATTTAAAACTTGTTTATAAATCTCTGTATAACTACACTGATAAACAAGTACAAATGAATTTTTGACATCAAACATATAATCGCTAGTAAAAATTTATAAAATAAAAGAAATGCCACCTTTATGCCAGTGTTACCAATCGGCGTATAATTATCCGTTTTGCTTATCTTTTTGAGAGTTGTCGTTTCTTTTTCGTATCTTTAAATAAATCGGATATTTACGTATATTTTTTAGTGCATCTACTAATCTACTACAACAGACTAATAACAAAAACAAACTTGAAAAAGTCCGCTTCTTATTCATAATATATTCATAATATATTATATCCCCAACACATTAATTTCCTTTGGTTCCACCCAAATTTCTATAAACAGCCTATATATTGGATGAATGTTGGCGTCATCCGATATTTTTCATGATAATTATCTAAGTAGGGACAGATAAGAAGAGACAAAATGGACCTGTGCGAATTGTTTTGTTTAGAATTTGAATGCACAAATGTTTCCACTTAAGGCATACCCTTTATTTATGGGTTTTTAGTCTTTAAACTTATGATAGCTACTGCACGATTTAGTTTTATTTTTATTTTATGTAGTGCAGTGCTTAAGTAAACGTCTGCTGAAATAAGCTTTGGTTTGTGAAAATACTTTTTTATAATGGATAAACGGTAAACTTCAAAATTATAGCAGTACTCAACAATTAGTTGAACTGAAAAGTTTGTGTTTTGAGGAAGCTAAACAATTGGATACTTCACGAGATAAATCTTATTCAATTTCTTATTAAGTCAGTCATCGAAAAAACGGATCTGATAATATATATTTCTAAGGATTAATTTACAAGATAGATTGTACAGTTTTATTTAAATTTTATTTTCTGCAAAGTTAATAGTCATCAAAAATATTTGTCCACAGATATGTACAGGGTTATTCACTATATTTGACCTCGTGTAAACTGTTTTATTTACAGAATTAGAAAAAAATACAAAAGTTATTCGATTTTTAAATTATGATTTTTTGACATAATATATATCATACTAGTGACGTCATCCATCTGGGCGTGATGACCTAATCAACTATTTTTTTTAAATGAGAATCAGGGTCGCATGATACTTTATTCGAAAGGTTATCAAATTCTCTATTCAGTAATATAAACATTAAGATAAATATTTATACGCCCAAAAATTTTTTTTTAATTAAATTAATTGACACAAAAAGAAGAATATATGTAATTTATTTAATTCAAATATCTTCTACTGCTGTTAGAAAACAGAAAATAAAATTCTATTGCACAAATATACATTGCTTTTTGCAGAAAATAAAGTTTTATTGCACAAATAAACATTGCTTTTTGCTTAAATCCAATGTTCAAACTGACAAGAAGCAGATGGATGGCAGCTTGAACATTAAATTTAAGTGAAAAGTAATGTTTATTTGTTCAATAAACATTTATTTCAGTTTTCTAACAGCAGTAGAAGATATTTTGAATTAAATAAATTACATAAATTCTTCTTTTTGTGTCATTAATTTAATTCAAAAAAAATTTTTTTTAGACCCCCTGTATAAATAATTTTCTTAATGTTTCTATCACTGAATATAGAGAACTAAATAACCTTTCAAATGAGCTAGCACACGGCCCCTATTCTCATTTAAAAAAAATAGTCGATTAAGTCATCACGCCCAGATATATGACGTCACTATTATGATATATATTATGTGAAAAAATCATAATTTAAAAATCAAATAACTTTTGTATTTTACATTTTTTTCTAATTCTGTAAATAAAGCAGTTTAAAGAGGGGTCAAAATATAGTGAATACCCCTGAATATTAGATTTTAATGCCATATTTATATTGTACACATTTCTGAAATTTTATTCGAAATAATTCTTCTTTTGGTTTTACTATTTAGACGATAAGCTTTTTTCTATTACTTATTCTAGAATAAATAAAACATTATTTAGGGACATAAAATATTTATTTTTTGTTATCTTTAATACAATGACGAGCAAAATGTACACATGTGATATGAACCCACCGGTCACATATATGCACATATTTTTTTAGTTTAAAGAAAAAAACACATGGTAGCATATTTAGAAGTAATTCAGATCAGAAATTCATAAAACAACACTCTGACTAATTTGGCATAAGCTCGGGTCTGACGAGGATAATTTCAAACTTTCACCTCGTATTAAGACGATACATAATAATATTATAGTTTATTAAGATCGGGTTGTTAAGGGGATGGGTATGTATTTTCGGCTGTAATGCTATTCAAATGGGGATTCATTTTTTTCGAATCCTGAGAAAACTAATAAATATTTTTGAAAAATTTAAACGCAGAATGAAAGATTACTTTATTAGGGAGGGACGAAAGTCTCTGAGAACTTCTATAATGTTTATTTTAATAAGTTAAAGGGGTGAAAAACTAAGAGAAAATTTAGTATGATTTTTATTTCAAATATCTCATTCAGAATAAACTTTCTTTTATTCTAAGGGACTTTCTACCCTCGGTAATAATTTACTCTTTCATTCTGCTTTTAAATTTTTCAAAAATATTTATTGGTTTTTTCAGGATTGGAAAAAAAATGAACACAATGTCCGTGGTAATATTTTCCAAATCTGTCTTTGTCTTACAACGCACTCAGTCGAAAAGAATATTGTCAGCATATTGTCAGTCAGACAGTGACAATCAGTGACAATTTTAAATATTTGACATGGCATCGGGAATATTTTGAGTTGTTGAATAAATTAATATTAATATAATATAGTGTATTTGATAAATAATTGATTTAAAACGTGAAATTAATAAAAAGTTATTTTTCTACAACCGTGTAAAAAATGCTACTTTAAGGCACTAGTGCTTTAAAATTTTTAAGCCACTGCAGTTAAAAGTGAATTGTCAAATTGTGAAAAGTCAAAATATTTATATTTCATTTATTAACATTAATCTTAATAGTACAAATTGCGCAATTTGATAAAGGTGGTTTAAAAGTTTTTTTTTATTATTTAATTTAAACTGTATTATTGCATTTTAAACACGTTTGTAGAAAAAACAAGTTTATGTAACGGTATAATATTTTCCCTAAAAATTTTTAGACATTACCCTCGAGTTAAGACAACCAGTTCTACCTTTTACGGGTCGTGGGTTTCATGGTTTCAGCAATTAACACAAATATTTGCGAATTATGTACCGATGGCCTTAAAAAGTTTATAAAAACATAAATATATAAAGGGTGTTCAAATAGAAGTAAAGATGATGCACACTGCTCGACTTACGTAAAACAGCGCAAATTTAAATTTAAAAGTTGACGTTTTTGCCGGGCCTAAAGAATGGTTGATATCGTTATCCTTTATTTGTTATGGGAATTAATATGGGAGTTTGGGTATATCGAGAGTAGGTACTAGCAAGGAAAAACATCACCCACTGACTTATCAACGATCAAATCTAATCCAATCCATACTCTCTTTAGTACATTTTTCACGGTTATTGCTCTGTAAATTTTAAATAACTAGGTACTTGGATTGACATGAAATTTGGCATACGCATAGCTAACATGTCAAAGAAACAAAGTGATATGGTGCCGATGTGTGCTTTTGCCCTGGGGGTGACGTTCATCCCATCTCGGGGGTGAAAAATTATATGTCTAAGATAAGTCCCGAAATAGATAAATTGACAATGTTAAGCAACTTTTATTCTATCGAGTTTTTTCACCAAATCGATACTTTTCGAGTTATTTGCAAATGAATATGTTTATTTTTCAACAAAATAACCACGTTTTTAGACGGTCTTTCGAAAATAATTCAAGACGTAAGCATTTTGTCGAAAAAAAATTCTTAGCAAAACTATAGTCTAAAAAAAGGTGAAAAAAATGATCTATATATTAGGTCTCTATACCTATCAAGAGCAGAGTTATAGCTAATGAAAGATAGGTTCATATTCGAAAAATTCCAAATAGAATAATTCAATGTGAAATATCAAAATAATGAAGCATTTTTGGGGAAAACACATTACAACTCTTTTAAAGTGTTTAAAAAAGCTTTATTTCTATTTTTATAAAAGAAATAATTTCTAGCATCCAATGTAAACAAGTTACGCTCAAAATAAAATTGGTCCCTTTTGTTTTGGCAAAAAAAAAATCAGGAAGATTACCCCCCCCCCAATTAGCAACTTAAATGAAATTAATCATTACCGCTTTACAAGTTATTTCACTTATGTTGTGTTTATATAATCTTTAAGTTTCATCGATTCAAAGTGCTTATTTTTGAAAAAAATTGGTTTTAAAGTAAAATTTTTAATTTTAATTTTGAAAAAAATGCTTTTTTTGAAAATAACTTAAAAATGATTAGAGATACTGAAAATCTTAAACAATAAAATAGCCGGCTTTACTTTTCTGAATATTTTGTATTTTTTTGTTTTTCTGTAATACAAAACTTGGTTAGAATTCGGTGTTTCTAAATTTGCATACACTCGTGATGACTCGTTCAAGCCCTTTTAACTACAGCTCTTTCAAAAATAATGACTTTGAACGGATGAACCTTACAGATCATATGATCAACACATACGCGAGTAAAAAAACTTGTGAAGTGGTATAGTCGATTCATCAAACTCAGACACAACTGGCTAGTGATTTTAGTAGGTAATTTTTGTTTTTGGCAAATTTTGCCAAAATTGCGAAATTGAGTTTAGCGAACAGACTATTAAGTTCATTTGAAATGCTAGTTAGGGGGTGATTTTCCCGATTTCTTGTCAAAAAGAAAGGGACCAACTTTATTTTGGGCGTAACTTGTTTACTTTTGATGCTAAATTTTTTTTAACACAAATAAGCATTTTTTAAACAGTTTAAAAAAGATAAAATGAGTTTTCCCAAAAAAAGTCCTTCGTTTTTTGGTTATGGCACGTTAAAGTATTCGATTGGGAATTTGACGAATACGAACCTATTTTTCATTAGCTATAACTCTGCTTCTACTAGGTATAGTCACCTAATATATACACCATGTTTTTTACTTTTTTATGTGCTATATTTTTGAGAATTTTTTTTTTTCAACCAAATACGTGGTTATTTTGTATAAAAATTAACATATTCACTCGCAAATAACTCGAAAAGTATTAACTTGGTGAAAAAACTTTATGAAACAAAAGTTGCTTAGAATTAGTCATTTTATCCATTTCCGGACTTATTTCAAACATATATTTTTCACCCCCAAAAGGGGGTGAAACTCACCCCTAGGGCAAAAGCACACATCGGCACAATATCACTTTTTTCTATGACTTATTAGCTATGTGTATGCCAAATTTCATGTCAATCCAAGCGGTTCTTTAAAATTCAGAGATTTTTCAATATTTTACCTTTAAATAACGTACTACTATACCTACTTATTTTCTTGATTAGTTTTCGATTTATATGCTGAGGATATTATCTGCTACTTTAAAAAGTGGGTAGATGAACTCGACGAGTTTTGTTAAGATATTTAATAACCTCCGCAAAAGCGGCTACATAAATGCTAAAACCGAGGCATTATAAATAAATTTTTAGTGGCCGCTTCTCACTTATCGCGAATCCGTCAGCTGTTAACTACACAGGACAAGTTGTACGAGAAATAAAATCCTTTCATGTGTACACGCAACACAACCGTATTTTTTCGTATTGTCCGTTCCCGCTTGATATAATGTCGGATATCACGGCTGTTACCTATAATTAATGATATGTCATATTGTGAACATTAACCAGTATCCAGATCGTTGCTTTGTTGGTCATTCTTTACCATTTTCTCAGCCCGAAGGGCCAGTAGCGGATTAGTGTGAAGATATTTGGGGAGCTAATGATACTGCCATGGTTATGTATTATCTGGTTTAGAAAAAATGTAAATTTAGTAGGGTAAAAATGCTCTCAGAAGGCATTGGCAAACAATGCCGAATGGCATAAAACCTTTGTTGACCGGTCTAGTTAGACTCAAAAATAGGAGTGAGGCTAGAATAATTACCATCAAGCTGAAAATTGGCAGCATTGTTCAAAATACCATCATAAATGAAACCTAAAAAGTCCTCATAAATCCGACCCGAGCTAAATAATTTACGCGGGGTCAAAAGTCACCAAATATAGTTTTTAACGATTTTCAGCGAAACGGTAAGTTTTATCGTAAAATTAGTTCTAACAAAAATGTAGATTAGATAATATCTATAAAAAATATTTTAATACTTTTTTCCCTAAGAGCCACCGTTTTTGAGATACAACGATTCAAAGAGTTGAGACTTCTACTTAATCGTCATGATATATGTATTAGTACACCAGGTATATACATCACTGTAGCTGTAATACAAGTAAACTTAATATTCTATCGGTCAACTAACTTATATTACACATAATAATATAAGACTATAAATATGATACTGTTTCTACTATACAGCTTGCGATCTACCGAGGGATGCAATATATAAGCTGTATTATACTACAGTGCCAACAAAAAATTTTTTACAAAGTGAATGAAACGCGAAAATAATAAGAATTATTTGGATTTTACGGCTTAATCCCAACAAAAATAGTAAATTGATATGAGAGAGTATGCCAGGCGCGGATCCAAGGGGCGGTCAATGGGGTCAATTGCCCCCTCCTTGAGACTTCGCCTGGTGTCGCCTTTTTTTAAGAAAGAGATAATTACGATTGAAAATAAGTAGTGGGTTTTGTGTTCTGTTGATAACTGAATAACGGAATGAAACATAAAACAGAATTCCTTCTCCAAAGTACGTGTTCTCGGTCTTACTGTATGGTGTCGAGTCTTGGACTGTGAATAAAATCGATCTACTTACCTAAATCGCCTTCAGGCTTTCGAAATGTGGTTCTATAGAAGAATTTTAAAAGTATCTTGGGTGAAGAAGATTCGAAACTCCACAATAATACTAGAACGTCTCAGCAAGACCACTGAGATTATAGAAGGCATTAAGAAAAGAAAAGTGGAGTATTTTGGACATGTGATGAGAAGTTTCAAATATAGGTTGCTACAAAATATCATGCAAGTGAAAATAGAAGCAAACGCAGTTCAGGACAAAAAATCACTTCGTGGTTGATTTAGGGTGGCAGTGAATAAAATTAAGATAGCTATGATAGTAACCAATGTTCTGAAAGGACATGGTACATGAAGAAAAATAAAGTAACTGCCCATACCGAAAAAGAATACTCCGTACGCGAATGAAGGAAATTTTTTTATTTCATTGCCCCCTCCTTGCAAGGTTGCTGGATCCGCCGTTGGAGTATGCACTTATAATAATTCTTTTTATTTATGCGCCTTATTTTAATTTGTAAAGATGGCTTTTGTCGGAATAAACACGTTCGTTCTCTAATCTAATCACCCTACCTACTCTTTTCTCAGAAAGGTTTGAATATAATAATGAAAGACAACTTTCTAGGCAAAATGTTTATTGTTAAGTACTAATAAATATTTCACTATACAATAAACTTTATGCAAGTTTAGTTTGTTTACTATTATGCAAATTACATTGTAATCTTCCTGATGCTAAATGCTTCAGGTAGATGACACCCTCGAATAAAAATGGTATACATTTTTATTGTATTAATTAGTCTTGAGTACTACTCCGGAGTGAAAATACGTGTTAAACCTATATTTTTAACCTATTTTGAGTTATTTTCATTGTTATAACAAGAATGTCAGAATATTGTTTTATTTGCGCTAAAATTTTAACTGAAGGTGAAATTTGTACCGTTGAACGTGGTATAAAAAAATTACTCAATGCAAGTACTGAAAGAGCTGAAAATTTTTTAGAATTTCTTAAAGAGCAGAAATCTGTGACCATACATGTGGAGAGTCGTAAACGTTATACTCGAAAGTGTTCTATTGCTGCAGCTATTAAAAGACAACATGAAAAACAAGAAGCCAGTACATCGACCAAAAGTCCTCCTCTTACTAGAGCACGTGTAAGTGAACCAGCTTTTTGTTTTAAACAACAATGCTTAATGATTATTTTGCGGCCAGGAATGTAATGAAGAGCGTAAAAAATTGTTAAAAAAAACACGTTAAAAAACGCCCTAAGTACACTACCTCAAAGGTGGTGTGGAAACGTGTGCGCATATTATGACGATTACCACTTTTTGAATCGTTATATCTCAAAAACGGTGGCTCTCAGGAAAAAAGTAATAAAACATTTTTTATAGATAATTATCTAATCTACATTTTTTGTTAAAACTAATTTTATGATAAAACTTACCGTTTCGCTGAAAATCGCTAAAAACTATATTTTTGCACGATTGATCATTTTTGACTGTTTAACGTGACAGATTTTACGTCAGTAGGTGACATTTACTAGCAACTCAACGGTAAGTAATCCAACTCGACGGTAAGTACTCCAACTCGACGGTAAGTAATCCATTTACCGTCGAGTTAAAAAATCTCTTAATTTTAATTTATTTTTTGAAAGAATAAAGAAAACTAACGAATTATTTATTAATATTGAAACTTACGGTACAATTTGTTAAATTATTTAATGAAATCCCACTTGTTTGGGCTGTGGTTTCACTTCTAACAGAAACTCCTGCAGAATCGCATACATTAGTAGTATCCAACATTTTTTCTCTTCAAATACGCGATCAAAGTTGAAAACTTGGAAATATCAATGCCATCATAAAGAAAAACGGTGGATTTAATCATTGAATATTCTGCCCAGAGGCTTCCAGGAGCTTTCAACTGCATATGTCTTTGAACGAAATATGCTAATAGAGTCATTTCTTCGATTCTTAAATTCTTGCCTTCGCACCATTTTTTAAAACTTTGGTAGGTATTTTGATAACGGATTTTGGATTTTTCAGGAATAATTGCGGAACACCCTTCTTCCCAAGCCCGTTCAATTTTTTCAAATTCACTTTCTCTCATATTTTAATTTATAATAATCAAAATTGTACTTAAAATTATTGACAACTAAATAAAAACTCAATTCTCCATTGTTGTTATGCACCCTAGTTACTACCTAACAACCAAAGTATCTATCTTGATAAAATGAATGAAACTAGTCAATATGACGAAAATGTTTAATTTTATAATTTATAATGGTATCAATCGTGCAAAAAACGTTATAAGCATGTCGAACGTTAAGGGTAACCGATCGCAGACAATAATTGGAGTTGTCGCTCCGCTCCTCCTCCAAACAATTGTCTTCGATCGGTATAAAACCCTTACCGTTCTCCATACTTAATATACTATTGGTGATTTTTGACCCCGCGTAAATTTTTCAGCTCGGGTCGCAGCTCGGGTCGGATTTATGAGGACTTTTTAGATTTCATTTATGATGGTATTTTGAACAATCCTGCCAATTTTCAGCTTCATATTAATTTTTGTAGCCTCGGATGTGTAAGTTGACCGGAGTATTGTTATTAGAAGTTTTTTATTATATTATGTATATGTGGGACGAAATATGTTTTAGTTAACCATCTCTAGTTTTCTCCTCCAGTGTTTAATATAATCTGTTCAATATTTAACAATATTAATAATAAGCCACTAACTAACGAGCGACTAAGTAAGACTTCATCTTCTCCTTATTCCTCTTTATAAGCAATTGTGCTTTTTCATTTGCCGATTAATACCTCTATAGAAGGTGGTTATTCCATCTTTTGGAGGTCGGCTGATACTTCTTCTACTGATTGGTAATTTATCTCTCTCTATTTTGACCTCCATTTTTGTTATGTGGTTACTCCATTCTTTTTTCTATATAATGCCCATTTATTTATTAGTCCATTAAGATGTTGCATTTGTTAGAGAAGACAATTTTTTTCTTTTAGTGTGTAGAGGGGATTAGTAGAAGCTTAAGTTCAAGTTTTTGGGGTCGCAACCCTTGTCCCCCGGCCGCCATCTTGGAAAAGGGTCGCAAAGGGGTTTCGCGCTTTATCTCGTAAAATACTAAGGTTTTATTTTTATTGTATTCCTATGAGAATTCGAGAATCTTGTAAAATTTGGAGCGCTTTGAAACCTAGACAAATAAATAAAATTAAGCAACTTTATAGTGGAAATTGTTCGTTGAAAAATCCTCTACAAAATCGCTATGATGTTATTTTATTGTGAAATAAACGGAAAAAAAGTTATAACTTCCAAAAGGAAACTTCTTACCAAATTTTCTCTTTTATTTGTTTATAACTTTTTTGTTGGTCACTTGATGATAAAAAGTAATAGATATAAAATTGTAGAAAATATAATTTTCTACATTTTATGTGTAATTAAGTTTTCAGTAGGGTTGACAGTTTAGAGATACAGCGCGAAAACCCTTTGCACCACTTTTTCCAAGATGGCGGCCGGGGGACAAGGGTGACGTCCCCAAAACCTTGAACTTAAGCTTCTACTGAACCCCCTTGTACCCAAAAAAAATTGACTCCTCTAAGAAATGCAATCCTAAATGTAACATTTCAATGGACTATGATGAGCGTGCCAATAACCGGCAAAATAGCGCAAAAGATGGAAAACATATTAAGTTGTGAGATGAACAGAAATAAAACTAGTAGAGTTGTTAAATTTTAGCTCTAGTAACATATAAATTGACATTATATTGATTGTTTCCCACCTTTAGACGTATCAGAGGAGTACGTCAACTAAAATTGTCACTGTGACAGTAGCATTTCTCAAATTTGTTCGATACGTCTAAAGGTGGGAAACAATCAATATAATAAACTAAAAGGGAAGTTCCCTAGGTTGGCTGTATACCATATAGTTAAAAAACTCTAACAAGAAGTAAAACCACTTCTATGTAAATTGGTGTATTAATTAAAACTTAAAAAATCCCAATGGATTGAATAAAATATGTCCAATTCAGAACGTTTTCAGACCTATCGGTCCATCATCAGTGAATCTACAATAAAATAAGTAATCCCACTATTAGAATTGAAAGATGGTTGAAATTTTTAAAAAGCTAAAAAAGTGTGGTTAGATTACTTACGTGCATACTTGCTAAATAGCCCCAGAACCAAACAATGGTTGAATTTAAAATTCAATTTACATTATTTAAAAATAATATTAAACAGGCTAACCGCCGATGTTAAAGGATATAGCCTATGGGAACATGGTGAAACCCTACCAAAACCTCAATCAACCATCTTAGGCCAACTTTGACTATAAAGTGTCACAAGTGTGTAAGGAACTGTTTGAAGTGACATTGACAGTAGAGAAAAAGGTAGTCGATTTTCAAAGTTAATTAACCAAAAGGTCATGACCCACAACAAATGCTAAAAATTCTAATATCTGAAAATGTCTAACATTTTAAATCTATTGGTTTTTGAAAAGAAATTGTGATATACAAAATTAATTTAGAATATAAGATTATTTTTTATATTGACAGTATACTATAACATTAGATTGATCAAATTGATAGAAAGAACGTTAAGCTGCTGTCAATAATGATAAAAAGATAAAAATAGATGAAGGTGAGAGAAGAGAAAGAATAAGTATTAGTGGGAATGTTATTGTACAAAATGAATAAATTGGTAGGCAATTTAATCTAGTTTATATTGTATTGGTAGTTGTATATGTAAAAGGAAAATATTGTTATTTAAAAATAAATGCAAATTTTTGTAAATAATGGATTTGAGTTAGGATACAGTCAAATAATTAAAAGTGTGTAATATGTGAATGAAAAGGATTGTAATTATTATGAGATGTTTTATTTTTTAATTTTATTTCAAAAGTTTTGAGAGAATTCTTGTGACAAAGTGAGGGTATGTGAAGTTAGAGATAAAGAAAAGTATGATTGTAGCTGTTAAGTCCAGTTGATACAAGAATGAAATTAAAATGAAAATAATATTGAAAGTGTACTGAATAAAATAAAACCAAAGTAAGAAAAGAATATTGATATAATTTAATTGTAATGATAATGGATCTGAATGTGAGAACTGAAATTAAGTGATGGGATGTTAGTTGGGGAGGTAAAAAATTTTTACTTAAAAAAAAATCAAAGACAAAAATTAGAGGGCTGTGGTGTAAGATATAAAGACAAGAATTTTAAGGGAAAGAGAGGGATAAAGAAAAGATGAGGTGTGGAATTAAACTGAACGAAATAATGAAATGAAAAAGAAGTGAAAAGATAGTAGGGTGAATTAATGAGGTGATGGTTAATAGGGTTCAGTAGTTAATAATGTTAGTCGGGTAAAGGAGTTTGGAAGCAGTGAAGGAAAGAGGAAATTTTGAAAAAGAAGGGAGAGTAAGTTAAAAGAGAAAAAATAGGATAAAAAGAGGAAGTTGAAAAAATAGGAATTATGAGAATAATTGGCGGTGAATGGGGACAAAGTTGCGGTTAAGGGAAGTTTGTCTATTGACACAGTTGGGACTCTTCTTTAGGTCCTTGACAATCTCCAAATCTTCGTATAAGTCTAAACGGAGTGTATTGTTTTGTTGAATATTGTGTATCAACTGGACACCTTCAGGAATCTTAAGTTCATGTTTATTGACTTTTAAATGGTGTGAAAAGGCAGAAGTGGTATCTCTCTTGCTGTGTTCTGCAGATCGGGTAGAAAGGGATCTGTAAGTTCTGCCGATGTAGGTGGCATCACAATCTGAACAAGAGAGTCTGTATACCCCACTCCGGTTCATATAATGGAGAGGATCTTTGGTATTAGTTAAACTTTTGCTGAGAGTGTTATTAACTTTGAAAGATATTTTATGTTGTCACAAGAATTGGAAATGATATGTTTGACTCTTTCAGATAATTTGGAATTATTGAATGGTAAGGAGGCATAGATGGGAGTAGTTGTGGGTGATGTAGAGAAAGCGGATTGTTGTAGTAACTTGAGTTCTCTTTTTTGTTGAAGTTTACTGATGATGTCTGGGTCATAACCATTGTTGACTGCAATCTGTTTGATAATATTCAACTCTTTGTTGAATTCAGTTACGGATAAAGGAATAGAGTTTAATCTATGTATAAAACTGCGAAAAGCAGAGAGTTTATATGATAAAGGGTGATACTTTGGTTTTATTTTATTCAGTACACTTTCAATATTATTTTCATTTTTATTTCATTCTTGTATCAACTGGACTTAACAGCTATAATCATACTTTTCTTTATCTCTAACTTCACATACCCTCACTTTGTCACAAGAATTCTCTCAAAACTTTTGAAATAAAATTAAAAAATAAAACATCTCATAATAATTACAATCCTTTTCATTCACATGTTACACAATTTTAATTATTTGACTGTATCCTAACTCAAATTCATTATTTACAAAAATTTGCATTTATTTTTAAATAACAATATTTTCCTTTTACATATACAACCACCAATACAATATAGACTAGATTAAATTGCCTACCAATTTATTCATTTTGTACAATAACATTCCAACTAATACTTATTCTTTCTCTTCTCTCACCTTCATCTATTTTTATCTTTTTATCATTATTGACAGCAGCTTAACTTTCTTTCTATCAATTTGATCAATCTAATGTTATAGTATACAGTCAATATAAAAAATAATCTTATATTCTAAATTAATTTTGTATATCACAATTTCTTTTCAAAAACCAATAGATTTAAAATGTTAGACATTTTCAGATATTAGAATTTTTAGCATTTGTTGTGGGTCATGACCTTTTGGTTAATTAACTTTGAAAATCGACAACCTTTTTCTCTACTGTCAATGTCACTTCAAACAGTTCCTTACACACTTGTGACACTTTATAATCAAAGTTGGCCTAAGATGGTTGATTGAGGTTTTGGTAGGGTTTCACCATGTTCCCATAGGCTATATCCTTTAACATCGGCGTTTAGCCTGTTTAATATTATTTTTAAATAATGTAAATTGAATTTTAAATTCAACCATTGCTTGGTTCTGGGGCTATTTAGCAAGTATGCACGTAAGTAATCTAACCACACTTTTTTAGCTTTTTAAGAATTTCAACCATCTTTCAATTCTAATAGTGGGATTACTTATTTTATTGTAGATTCACTGATGATGGGCCGATAGGTCTGAAAACGTTCTGAATTGGACATATTTTATTCAATCCATTGGGATTTTTTAAGTTTTAATAAATATATCAATTTACATAGAAGTGGTTTTACTTCTTGTTAGAGTTTTTTAATCAATATAATGTCAATCTATAAGTTACTGTCGCTAAATTTAACACCTCCACTAGGTTTATCTCTTTTTATCTTACAACTTAATATGTTTTCCATCTTTTGCGTTATTTTGCCGGTTAATAGTGCGCTCATCACTGTATACACTGTACGTTATATTGTGTTCTAATATCTTCACTCGTCTTTCGATCTCTCGGCGTATTTCCTATAATTCTTCTCAGTACTCTCATCTCTGCCGTTTCCAGTAGTCTTTGTGTTGTGGCTTTATCGGGTCTTGTTTCTGATGCATATGTCATTTTTAGCATTACACTGACGCAGAGGCGTGCGGTCCATGGAAGCGGGGGAAGCACCGCTTCCCTATTTATACGTCGATATAAGAAAATATATTATTAATTAATATTTAATAATCAAAAATTTTTCCCTAATCCAAGTAATCTACATATTACCTAGGCAATAGGCATTGAAAAATATTAAAAATTAATCGCGTACGAACGAACTCAATATGCACACAATTCAACTATTCGGTCCACTCCTGACAGAAGCGCATCTCAAAATCGCCGCTTCTCATGCTGTTGTCCCGTTTAAAAATTGGTCAGGGTTCAATGACCGCACCCACTAGTCGCGCGAATTTTGGTACCCTGTGGAAGCGATCGTCCTATCGCCTTCCCGAAAGTGAGATGCTCCGACTGTTACTGCTGCTAAGGGGTGCTTAGGTATTACATACATTCGCTTAAAGAATATTTCGATTTAAATTTTTTGCAGAGATTTTTCCTTTTACTGATCTTTTATTTGACATTTTACAGAAATCAAATGGTATTGCATTTTGTATAAGACAAATTAATGACTTTATTAATACGATAATTAAAAAACGAGAGCAGTTTAAAAATATTTGGGATAAAACTGAACATATGGGGTTTGAACATGAAAGAAAAATAATGAAGATTGATAATTTCGGAGACAGGGAGACAGAGAAAACAGAGGAAACAAAGAGACCTTTTGATAATATTCTACAACAAATGAATTCTAGCTTTCAAAATTTTAACGATTTAAAATTTGTAGAATTATACATTATAATCTTAATATTTCTAATTATAATTCATCAAAATTTCCCACAGAGGAATTTATGTCACTACGATTAAATAATGAAAATTTTTTGATATCCCAGCTTTGCATTCTCAGTTAAGTGTCATTTATGAAACAACTGACATTAATGATAAAGAAATACCCAGAAATCTGTGATTTCTTTATAACTACTGGTTTAAACAAAACAAGTCACTGTGTGAAGTGGTCAAGTTTTGTGAATTAGTACTAGTAGCTATCCCAGCCACAAGTGCATCAGTTGAACGAAGTTTTGCAGTATTAAGATGCATTAAAAGTTTCAAATTAAGAGTTTAAAAGAAATTCAACAAGCGAAGACAGACTTTGAAAATTAGCCCTATTATCCATTGAAAAAGACTGCATTCAACAATTATCAGAAGTTGATAGGAGAATAGACCTCGAGTATAAATAAGTGTCATTTTAGTGAAAGTTGTGTGTTGTGGAAAATGCCTCTGAGTATAATTTTTTTTTAAATAAGACTCTTCTTTAGAAAACCAAGCCCGGCGCGAGGACTCAAGGCCCGAGCTAGCAATACAGATCAATGATAGGTCACTAGTCACTAGAAATAGCGGGAATAGAGTGCCTCACGTATTCACGCGTCACGGATTTAGTGTGTGAGTTCTTGTACCCAGGACGTCTCACATAAGTACTTTGCTGATAGAGAGCCCCTGCGCATCAGAGTGTTATCATTATCAGGTGAGAAGTGGCTCGACCCTCGACCCTTAAGAAAATATTTTTATATCTTTATTGAATCGCTTCCCCTTTCGAAAAAGTCACCGCACGCCACTGCACTGACGTTATAAATTCTTCAGTTTATCTCGGTATTAATTTGTCGGTTTCACCATATAGTGTTATTAAAGCATCCTGCCAGTCTAGTTGCTTTTTGTTGTATTTAAGTCCTCAAGGTATTGAATTTCTGTCGATATTTTCGTTAAAGTCGTGAAGATTTTTTTTTCTTTTCTTTTATGGCATAGACTTGGGTGTCAATTAGACAGTCACAACTTTTTGTTTTCTATTCATACATAAAGAAGGCAATGAGGTCCTTAGAGTTCCATAGCAAACCCTTCCACAGCTCTCTACTCAGTTCAAAAGCCGCAGCTGGCCGCTATGGACTGTCCAAGTTGCTCACCACATTTTTCCATTATACATCTTCTTCTTTTTTCATATGAACATAATATATCAAAATATCAGGATTAAAAGTTTAGAGTCGTGAAGATTAATGATAAATGATATATATTGATGTACTTGGAAGTCTTGGAAAGCCAAAAGTGTACCTAAGAGAGATTTAAATTGCTAGGGAAATAACTTTAATTCAAGAAGATTACTCAAAACGCCGTACAGCAGAAATGTTAAATCTTAGTCGTGCTGCGAAGCCTGGACACGAAATGTATGGAGTTATTAGGTAAGGTTATGTATTCACAACCATTGATTGAATGCAAGAAGGCCAGCTAGAGTACCTCCTTTGACCCCTACACATCGTAGAGACAAACGTTTTTTTGCAGAAGAACACATGAATTGGACCATGTCGCAGTGGAGCAATGTGAAGGTAACTGACGAGGCCAGATTAATTTTAAATCACGTTGGTAGACGTGCTAAAGTCCGGAGAAGACCAGGTAAGTGCTTTTTAGATTCTACAATTTAAAAAACATAGTTATGATTTGGGGTGGAATAATTTTAAATGGCCGCTCTGGTCTAGTAGTTTTTGGGCGAGGGACGATGATGGCAGAGCGGTACATAAACGAAGTTCTTAAACCACATGCCCCCATAATTCCTGAAAATATGGATCCAGAATTTATCCTTCAGCAAGATAATGCGAGACGGCACGTGGCAGGATACTGCAAAATTATTTGACTACCCACAATATTCAGGACTAGCAAGGAGTCCAGATTTAAATTTCATTGAACAAGTTTGGGATACACTTAGGAAGCCCCTAAATTATCGTTAGCTACTAAGAAACCTACAACATGATGAGAAAGTTCTCGTGAAAGAATAGGAACATCGAGATCAAGACACTATTCGAAATGTGATTGGAAGCATGCCTGGACGTTGTACAGAAGTTCGAAGAGTTAGAGGAGCCTATACACGTTATTCTTTTTACTTTAAAATATTTCTTAGAATCGCTATTAGGATTTAGGATCGCTAGGACCGTTATTAACATAATCAATCGAATTTTTACATTTATCACTTTTTATTTTTGTTCCATAAGAAAACTTACAGTAACAAAAACTTTGCTATATTTATAGCGAAAAGCCTTAGACGTAATTAAATAAAAATAATATAATCATAGAAAGAATTTATTCAAAACTACGAACATCTTTATAAGTGGCTCCTTTTCCGTTTTTATCAAATATATCTAATGAAAGGATGTGTTATTCTTGTGTAACAAAAAAGATTTATACATTTTTAAAGACTAACGTGAGAAAGAATCTTAATTTCTATTATTTTCCTATATTACAATATTCAGTCCTAACTAATTACATAATTTATTAGTGTATAAGCGACATCACACTTCCTTAATATATCCCATGCAGTTAAAATCTTTGCATTCTATCATAAGGTACAGTTAGAATCAGTTAGATCAATTAGATCTCATAAATTTTAAAATTTTTAATTAAAAAACATAACTTAGACTAATAGATTTACGATTTTTTACTACAAAACTTTGAATAAACTTGTAAATTAATCTTGACCACAGCTATTAATCAAGTCGATCTTGAACAACACAAAAAAATTCTGATTTATTACGTATACGAACATAATTTTAGCATATTATTTTTGCAAAATAAAAACCGTTAATAAACAATTTTATTTCCAACTCTATGATCTTTTGTTTTTTATTAAAGCTGACTTCCTGAATTAATTTCGTTAGAATACCAGTTATTATTAAACAGATCCAAATGAAACTCATTCTGCAAAAGTTTTTAAATTAGTTACTTCTGAATTTTTCTTTACTATCGCCTGAATATTTTATGAAGATTCTATTATTTTCTATTTTTCACTAGGTATATATACTATAATAAGAATAAAACATCCTAAACGCGGTAAAAAGAGGTGAACACAATATTCAGCTTCAAAAGCCCTGATATGAATATTACGGGCCGCAAAAATGTACACTTATTTTCATTTTGATAAAAACATAAAACTATAATTTTATTTTGAGACTTTTTTTCCATAACATTTGCTAAATTTAAAGTAAAACTAGCAACAAAAGAGTACCTTTCATTAAGTTTGCAGTGTGAGGCTATTTTGTGGCGCGTTTTACTTCAAATTTAGCAAATATTATGGAAATATTTTACAAAATAAAACTAAAGTTTCCATCAAAATAAAAATACATTTATGCGCCACGTAATATTCATACAAGAATAAAAAACCGCTAAACGCCGTAAAAATGAGTGGCGCATACAATATTCCAGCTACAAAAGATCTGATATGAATATTACGTGGCGCGAAAATGTATTTCCATTTTTATGCAAAACAAAATTCTAGTTTTATTTTACAAGATCTTTCCATAATATTTGCTAAATTTGAAGTAAAGCGCCACAAAAGAGTAACTTTGATACAGTTTGAATTTTGAAACAGTTTTGTGGCGCGTTTACTTCAAATTTTGCAAATATTATGGAAAAATCTTTTACAATAAAACTAGAATTTTGTTTTGCATCAAAATAAAAATACATTTTCGCGCCACGTAATATTCATATCAGATCTTTTGTAGCTGGAATATTGTATGCGCCACTCATTTTTACGGCGTTTAGCGGTTTATTATTCTTGTATCAGGAGTTTTTCAAAGTTATTTATAAATTAAATGTAAGAAGTTGAATGCAATGTTCCTCGATTATACGTTAAGCTTTATAAATGGTCACCTTTGTTGCATAATCTCCCAAATGATCTAGTGTCCATCTAATGTACACTACTTTTTTTTCTATTCGAAATAGATTGAAAAAAATTTTGAGATGGCCGGTAAATGAACTCGAATTTCCCGTTGCCAGATCAAATTTAGCGTCGTAACCACTAAAACTACATAAACCATTTCGGGAATAATCGTTAATTGGATTATACTTTTGCAGTGTTGTTCTGAAGCTATTTCCTCGTGGCATTTTTATAATTAAGTATTTTCTATGGAAAATAAGCCACAATTTTACTAAAGAATGAATTTATTAACGTTTCAATTAAAACGTTAATAAATTCATTCTTTAGTAAAATTGTGGCTTATTTCCCATAGAAAATACTTAATAGTTTTGCAGCTTAATAACTTCTAAACGACTTAACCGATTTTGATCAATAAACATGAGTTTAAAACGTATTGACCAGTTGTATCTAATGGATCTAAGGTCAAGTAGATAACTGAAGCTATTACAGGAATTATTGAGCTTGAGAAACCGTTTTTCCCATAGGAAATAGATTTGATCATATTTATGAAACCTATAACTTAAAAATTCGAATTTTTTTTTGGATATGAGTTATACACCGTTAGATTCGTCTAGAGTCTTTCTACAAACGCTAAGTTATTGGCGCAATTCGTAGGTTGAAATTTTGAGTAATTGTCAAAAAACCAAAATTTTCAAAGTTTACTTTTTCAGTTTTTCGGCTATACTGAGCCGTGAGTATGTCTGATCCTGACGGCTCAAACTCCATTTGAAAGCTTAACTCAACAGTATTGATTTCGTGTATTTGCTGTTCTCCTGTCTCTTCTTGAACCGAAGATATATACCCCCCAAAATATGCCGTTTTGTACTTACCAAGTCCTATAGCTGGCTTATGGGTGGTCAAAAGTCATAAACTACACCGGTTCTGAATCGGCCCTGACCCCCTCTTCAAACACAGAAAAAAAAATTCAAATCGGTGTAACTTTTCCACACACATACATACATACATATCCAAAAACATTTTCCACTTTTTAAATAAAAATTGAGTCATACGTTCTGAGCTCGGTAACTTTTGAATGGTATAACCGATTTTCAAAATTAAACATGCGTTGGAAAGGTAATGATCAGTACTATTAGAAGCCGTAAAGGTCGGACTTAAATTTTTGAAGTTTTTGGGAGTTTTGGGGAGGAGAACGAAAAACAGACCCTAAATATGAAGGGCCGTAAAATCTACACCCTTGGACCAAAATGGATGTTTGACACATGAATGGGTGAGTCTTTTTCTGAACTTTCAGATGAGAGTTGGCCCAATTTTCAATTCAGTCAGATTTAGAAAATCTAAAATTTCGTGTATAGTGTCGGGTGTAGGAGGGTGTGAGTGTGCGCCACTGGCGAGAACTGCCGTTCTCTGGTAATTATTAGTTCTTTTGTAGCTGACATATTTTATGCGCAACTCAATTCTACCGCGTTTAGAGGTTTAGAGAGTTTTTTTATTCTTGTATAAGGAGTGCTTCAAAGTTTTTTATTATATAAATGTATGAACTTAAATATGATGTTTCTCGTATAGTGGAGTCAATGAAGGTGGATATGAGTTATTACCTCAGATTTTGTTGAACCTCCATCGATTTTCATAAAAATTGGTGAGTGGTTAAAGGATACCTCAAGGAACAAAGGTGACATAGTTCCAACTTGCGCTTTTTGCATTTTAGGGGTGAAATACACCCCTTTTTTAAAAATTATTTTTTAGATTTCTGAAAGTGCAGTCACTGTAAGTTTTCACTTCCTATCTCGTTGAACCGTCATCGATTTTCATGAAAGTCGGTAAGTAGTTAGAGAATACCTCAAGCAATAAAAGTTATATAGCACCAACTTGCGCTTTTGCATTTTAGGGGTTCAATACACCCCTACTTTTTAAATTGTACAAAATGCAGATTTCCGCATTATGGCGCAAGTAATCTCTTTTAATTAAGAAAAATAAATATTTTTTTTATATTTATGTGCATGAATTACATTTTTTTTTAATTCTTTAAACCTTATAGCAACCAAAAATCCGAAAATTAACATGTCGAAAATCACGAAAACCTTATTCTTCTATATTTCTGAAAGTGTAGTCACTGAATGTTTTCACCCACGATTTCTTTGAACCTTCATCGATTTTCATGAAAATTGTTGAGTTGTTAGAGGATACCTCAAAAAACAAAAGTAATATGGCAACAAGTTGCGCTTTCTGCATTTTAAGGGTGAAATCCACCTTTTTTTAATGATAAAAATGCAGATTTCAGCATTCTTGCTCAAGCAATCTCGTTTAATTAAGTAAAATAAATATTTTTTTACATTTATGTGCATGATTTATAATTTTTATTAATTTTTCAAACCTTATAGCAACCAAAAATCAGAATATTAGCAAATCGACAATCACGAAAAAAATGATTCCTTTATATTTCCAAAAAGGCAGTCACTGAAGGTTTTCACCCCTGATTTCGTTTAACCTCCATCAATTTTCATGAAAATTGGTAAGTAGTTAGAGGATACCTTAAGAAACAAAAATGATGTGGTACCAACTTGCGCTTTTATCCTGGGGTTGGATGTTACCCCTTCTCATGGGTGAACACTATTTTATTAAAAATAACCCCATAATTAGATAGAGGAGTAAATTCTAAGCAAACTTTCTTTTATCAAGTTTATAAATTTTTTATTTAAATAATGTTTCATAATTTAGTAAAATATTATTGGTACAGTAAAACCTGTCAATAACGGCCACTAAAAATAGAAAACAATTGGCCGTTATAGAAATGTGGCCGCTAATGCTAGGTTTCCTTTTCCACAAATACATAAAATATAATTGAAAATTTATTGATTTTAGTAATTAAAGCAAATCTAATTAAATATAATTCTACAAACAAACGGAACATACTATTGCAAATCACTTTGGCTGATTTTGTCTGCATATATATTATGTTTGAGGAATCCCTTTTTTTGTGAGACTGGATATAGGACATTTCTCAAGTATGAATTCACATTCATGGTATGTCGTTGCTATACAGGGATAATAATCTGTGCAATGTTATGGTACAGGCTACGTTAAGTATGAAGTAAATGTGGAAGATATACACTGGTTATTCATTTCAATTTAATTTGATTGTTTTTTAATCGTTTAAAATATTTAAAATAATTAAAGATATAAAGTTAGGGATTTCAAAAATAAATTCAGTTCTCACTGGCAGGGTGGGAAATAATAAAGTGCTATACAATAGCATTTCATTATAATGCTCATTACAGGCATTACAGGCTGCTCCGTTTGAGAAAACTCATACTCTCAAAATTTGAGAAAACACTCATTCAGTTTCGACCAACCCTGTATTAGCTAAAATTAAACGTTTTGCTAGATTAATAATTTTTAACAATAATAGACTACATTAAAAATCACTTGAACATAAATTGATTTTCTGATGTCAAATCACTACAATTATACAGGGGGTGAATATTGCTATGCAATTTGAAAAAAAAACGTAATTATCTTTTAAACTACTTCGTATAACATCACAAAACCTGATATTTTAAGAAATAAAACATAGAGGAGAATCCAAAAATGTAAAAATATACAGGGTGTTCCATTAAACAAAAGATAATTTTGTTTCACCCTGTCAATATGGGTGGTCCTGTATATTTGGAAATGTATTTAAATTCTGATATTATCTATGCTCAATCTCACCTAAATAAACTTTTTTTGTATCTCCTACAACAAACGACTAATTGGACAACCTGTAGACATACAAAATCTCCGCTTTAAAATTTTTTCAAAGAAAAAGTTATTGATTTTTTTAAAATAACTCCGTTAATTTTTGAAATATGAGATTTATCTAAAAACCATTATAAAGCTAAGTAAAAGGTCTATAACATTGTATTAAATATAATTTTCTAAATCCTTTATTTTTTTTTAAATACAAGGTGAAAGGGCCCCGGTTACATGGTTCTCGCAGTAAAATTTAGGATTTAAATGTTTCTATCTCGGTTATTCTTTGTCGTGAAAAAATATTAAAAAAAGAATAAGCTTAAATAAAGTTAAAACTAAAATTTTGTTCTCTACCAATTTTTAAGTATATCGAGTATTTTTGGAGTTATTATCACAAGAAAATGAAACTCACGAAAATTTGAAAAATTCTAATTTTTTTAATCGTATTTTTTTTTTCAAAAATATGCATTCTAAACCGGTCAAAATTGTTGTAGTTATTACTCATGTTAAAATAAATAAAGTTTTAAATGGGTTACTATAAATTTTAATTTTTGTGGAAATGACGTATGTTTCATTTTCCATTCTTCCCTAAAAAATCTGAAAGGGTCCTCTTATTTCCATCATAACTTGCTTAATTTTGATGCTCTCGACTTCTTATATAGCTTTTTGATAGTTATCTTTAAGTGCTTTATTAAAATGTTTAGTATCTATATTTAACAAAGTGCATCGTTTTCCTGTTATTTAAGCTTGAATACTAAGATTTGAGTACTCGCGGAAAAAAAAAATATACATTCAATTGCATATAACTCACTTTGTATAAGTAATAAAGGATTTTTCGAATAAGTATCTCATTTATTTTTATATTATCTTCGATTTTGGCAATAAAAATTTTTTTGAAACAACTTATGGTTTTTGCGTTATTTATGAAAAACTGCTTTAAAACATGGAATTTTTTCAGGAAAAATCAAAACTTTTGATCTTTAATAACTCAAAAACTATTAATTTATGGGAATAACTTTATATAACAAATTTTACTTATAATTTGTCCCTCTATCGATTAGTGGTATTATTTTTAATAAAATAATTTCCACCCCCGAGAAGGGGTGGCATCCCCCCCCCAGGGTAAAAGCGCAAGTTGGCACCATGTCACCTTTGTTTCTTGAGGTATCCTCTACATACTTACCAATTTTCATGAAAATCGATGGAGGTTCAACGAAATCGGAGGTGAAAACCTTCATTGACTCCACTAGTATTCATTATCCCGATATAGTTTAGTGGTTACGACACTAAACTTGTGATCGGACAATCCGAGTTCATATCCCAACCATCTCAATATTTTTTTAACCCTGGAAGCTCACACTTGGGTGTAAGATACCCATCGCGACACTTTACTGCATGTAGCTTGCGCAGTAGGCCGGGCCGAAAAAGGGCAAAAAAAATTTTTTTGGGAAATTTTAAACGGGCTAGTAAAAAAAAGTTGTGTATGGTAGTCCTAATACTGTGTACCAAACATAGGCCGAATTAAAATATTTTTGACCGGGCCCCCGGGGGCCTAAAAAAAATTATTTTTTTTTTATTTATTTTTGGGGCGGGCTAGTGTCCAAAATATTAATATCGATGCTACTATCTCATTAAGAAATTTTCAACATGATTTAAAAAAATTTAACCAGCCCCAGGACTAAAAATATAAAAGGGGGGGTAAACAATTCATATTTATTTACTATTTTTGCGCTGTGAACTGTGCTGCTCTTTGCTTGAATCAATATTCGGCACGAAAGGTTGTTACATTGAACTATTATGGACATATTTAACATTATTTTGTATATTATTATTTATTTAACCCAGAACTCATCACGATGAGGTAGCTGCATGGCGAGTTCCACCCGCCCAGTAATCTTCTGCATCGAAATTGATTTAGGGATTTGGGATACTATGAAAACGCAATTTTTATACCAGCCTTCCTATATTTTAAAATTTTTCTGACAGCAACCTCTCTAATACGTTAACGTGAATCTGTTGAATTTGAATGACTTCCGGGTGTGCAAATTAAGCATTGTTTTGAATAACTTTATTGATAATTGATGAGACATTACTCGGAAAATCTCTCGAAGCCTCTATTAATTTCCATAGATGCCTAGTACCATATTTTAATATTGGCTATGTTTTTATCTCAAACCTCATACGAGAATATACTTGTCTTGTAATACAAACTCAGCTAAAATCTTTAAGCTTTCACAAAGGATCAGTTGTAGCTACATAAACTCTAATGCGGTTCGCTGTCATGAACCAACGTGTTTGTGCCATCCTGGACTTCTCTCTGCCAAACTTTGAGAACATATTCCATCTCAAATTATTATTATTATAATAATTGGAGAAAACTATGTAACTATATAGTTTGGATAAATACTGTTGATCTGGACTTAGATCATTTTCATTTACAAGAAGCAGGATAGCTTTTATGGGTTTAAATTTAATAACAGGCATTTTTTCGAAATTGGGAAGAGGGGTTCCAATCAGCTCAGAATATGAATAGGGACCTTTTGTGTGCGCATCTAGTTTTTGCAGAAAATATCGCAAGGCAAGTTCAGTAGCGTGCAACGGGCATACATTCAGCTGTAATGGTTTATGCACTCGCCTTTCTATAATTCCAATGATTCCACCTTCCAGCCGTATTGACATTTGTACCATCACATCCCATAACACTTAAACTGATTAGATCTATATTATGGCTTTGTAAATAATAATAGATATTCTTTCGACAATATCTATGACACAAGAATGGCTAAGAGCTAAGTACCCAAAATATAAATTACCGGGTCCTTCGATTAAAGATATATGGTCTTCAGTTTTCATAATTCGCCTCGCGTTTCTGAAGACCATGGTTTGATATTTTCTTTCATCACAGTATAGCCCGTTAATTGACTTGTTTAAATTTTTATTCTCGTGCTGGAGTTGCCGTCTGTTTTCCTTAACTCCTCTCCGAATTTTATTTTTGTCGATGACCAGCGTTGTATTATCTTTGAAAATTTAATTTAGATCTTCTAAAACGGCATTTAAAAGCTTAAGTATTTTTTCCTGTCGACTGTATTATCTTTCTTTCGCTTAACAATATAATATGACAACAGAAGCTTTTTTAATAGCCCCTAGCATTTTTTTTAACAAAATAAAAATTCTTTAAGGGCCGGGGGGCCCGGTTAATTACTTTTTAATCCGGCCAAAATTTGATATAGTATTATATAAATAGTAGTTCCAACTTTTAGCCACTAGCATTGTACAAGAATTTGAAAAAAACTTTTGACCCAAAAAAAAAGGGGCCCGGTTAATTATTTTTTAAACCGGCCCAAATTTGGTATAGGATTATATAAATACTAGTCACAACTTTTGGCAACTAGCCGTATAGAAAAAATGGAAAAAAATTTTTCGGCCCGGCCTATTGCGCAGCTGCATTTCAATGGTAATGCTGCTTTACGTAAATTCAGTCTCTAGTCTGCTAAGGACGAGTGTGTAGTTGCGGTCTCATTTGAGCAATATTTCCAATCACGAAAATTTATTGAATACAGGCTAGGGTATGTAGCACCCATGTGTGAGGTTTGCGATCAAGTGTGCGTTCAAGTTAATTACCCAACAACACAACATCCCACAAATTTAATAAAGCAAACTAGGTGTTTCTGCAAAGGCAAAGACGGAAAAGCAAAGAGTGCATGCTCGGCTTGCTATAAAGCATAATAAATGGAGCATAGAGCCACACTGCCTTATGAATGTAATCACTAAAAGAGCGAAACTGAAATACCTGGCTAAGAATGAATATGAGTTCTATAATCAAAAAGTGTTATATTTTAGTTAGAAAGACCATTTTGTTGTTAAAATAAATTAAAATATTTTGAATTATGTTTCCGGTTTTTTAGAAAATGTTTGTTAACTATTTTTAGGGATTATTAATATTTTTTTCTTTTGTGTTACTACAGTTAAGGGAGAGAAAATAAAATGATTGATTTAGTTATCCTTATGTATTCAATAGTGATTAGAGAGTCTGTGGAAATCATAAAATATTTACTTTTTTTTATTTCTTCACAAAAAATCATTGGGTATCTGATACTCATGTGTGCGGTTTATTAAAAAAAAAATAGGTGTGATCTTCCAGGGTTAATATAATTTTTGAAGTTATACTTCTTTAGGCGCGATTGGGAAAAATCATGAGGGTGAATTTTTATAAAAGCGACAGTATGAAGTACGCGCATACCGACATTATGAAGTTAGTTGCTGATCAAGTTACGTAGATATCAATGCAAATAAAGAGTGAAAAATTATATTGGTGTTTTTAGTAAATATATTTATTATTTGTCTGCGTTGGGAATAGGATAATTAGTATTAAAATATGATGTAGAGAAAATTAAAAATTTGTGTAGAAAATCTTACGTTTTTAGACTTTCTACGATTTAACAAAGGAAAATAAAGTTTTAGTTAAAATAAAAAATTACGGTATTACCGTTATTTTTAATTTTTGGTATTATTAGTACGTATTAAAATGAATTTAATATTTAAAAAAAATACAATTAAACTGTTTAAAATATATTTATTTCGTTGAAATCATAATAATAGAAGTATAATTTCTTACGTGCGTACAAATTACACACACTCTTTTTATTTGTGTCCGTCCATTTTTGTGTATTTGGCGTAGATTAAAAAATATTGGGATATATTGGGATAAAAAATATATTCGAAAATAAACTCGGATTACCGATTCAGTTTGGCGTCTTAACCACTAAACGATTATGGTTAAGTAGATTATAATTTTGGAGCTCGATAACTTCTAAACGATTCAATTGACAAGTAGTATCTGATGTATTCAAGATCAAATAAAATCTCTGAAAAAATTATAGGATATTTTATTTAGCTTAATGATGCTAATTGTATCCGAACATTATAGGATTTATTGAGCTAAAAAACCGTTTTTCTTGTATGAAATGGATTTGATCATACTTCTGAGGGCTATAACTTAAAAAATTAAATTTTCCAGATATGAGGTGTACACCGTTTGAGGTGTCTGGGGTCTTATTATAATTGTCGAAATTGTAATTATTTTCAAAAAATGTAATTGTCGAAAAAACAAAATTTTTGACGTACAATTTTTCAGTTATTCGGCTATACTGGGGCCTGTGTATGTCTGATCCTGATCACCGTTGAAAGCTGAACGTAAGTACTACTGATTTGATGTATATACGGTTTAGTACATCTCTTTGAACCTGAGATACATGCTCCTCCCAAAAAATATGCCGTATTGTACCTACCCAGTCCTATAGCTGGATTATGTGTGGTCAAAAATCAGAAACTGCACCGGTTCTGAATGGGTCTCGAGCCCCTCTTGAAACATCGAGAAAAAAACACAGACACAGAAACAAACACTTTCCCCTTTTTAAATAAAAATTAAGTCAAATTTCTAAGCTCGGTAACTATTGAATGGTTTAACCGACTTCCAAAAGTAGAACTACGTTGGAAAGGTTATGACCAATTTAAGATGGAATTTGGCCCATTTTTGGTATGGCCATTAGCGAAAACTGTAACAGAATTAACCATATAAAACTTACATCAATAGCACCTTTATATAGAACGTAAAACACTACGCATATACAATACAATCTTTATATACAAAATTTTGTTTTTGTGTCAGTATTTGACCTTTTTTACTAGAATTCTCATCCAATTCTAGTATGCAGGTTGTGGTATCATATTAAATTTTCTTGCTGTTAGATTAAATTTATATTATAGGAGACCTCATATATTATCTTTATTCTCTGTAATATCTATAGGTCTGGATCCCGCGTATGAAAAAAAAGTTGATTAATAGCAAGCTGAAAATTTGTTAATAGCTTAAGGGTGTCTAGTCGAACAAACTTTAATATATGGGAACACTGGAACAGGGGAAGTTTTAACTGTGGAACAGGTTAAAAATTTGGAACGGTCAGACCACGAAAACGGCACATTTATTTTGTTCGACAGAACAGACTCAAACTCTCCGAACAGAGATTAAACTCTCATGCAAAAATCAGACTGCTATTTATCACCAAATGGGCGTTTTAATGAGTGGAACATGTAGAATATGTCAACTGACAGAAATTGTGACAAGTGATAAATAGCAGTCTGATTTTTGCATGAGAGTTTAATCTCTATTCGGAGAGTATAAGTCTATTCTGTCGGACAAAATAAATGTGCCGTTTTCGTGGTCTGACCGTTCCAAATTTTTAACCTGTTCCACAATTAAAACTGCCCCTGTTCCAGTGTTCCCATATATCAAAGTTTGTCCGACTAGTCACCCTTAAGCTATTATCAAATTTTCAGCTTGCTATTAATCAACTTTTTTTTCATACGCGGGATCCAGACCTACTATGACATAGTCTGCATAGCATATACCTCCTTAGATGATCTAAATTGTTGTAAATGTAATACCACCGAATATAAAGATAAAAGTTGCACTACCGAATCAACCAATACAAAAAAACTTAACCAACTCTCTGAATCTACCAACGTTGACATATCTGAAAGAAAAAATACAATTAATGAATTAATTAAAATGGAAACTGCAACTATTAATAAATCTAATATCCTATACAAATTAATTCCTACCATATTCACAATCTAATAATATTAACACCTCTTGAAAAAGACAGATTTCAATATCTCTTGAAATAATAGTAAAAAAACAACAATTAAAACGCAAATGCCCCAAGCATCAATAGAAATAATTAACACTGGAAGTGCCAAATGGATGTTCTCGGATACAGTTAGAGCCCCCGCAGACTGCAGACTTTTTATCGGCCGATAGTTTAGTCGGGTTGGGCTGTTAGTGTGCATACCGAGCCAACTAAACAGTTGAGTTGGTGAAGGGGGCGCAGACTAGCAACAACTGTCGACCAACTATTCTCGAACAATTTACTAAATTTCGTATTTGACTGTTGAAGTGAGTGGTTGTATAATAAAAAAAATTGTTCAGAAATACAACGGAGAAGGAAAACCAAGAAAAGATTCCGAGAGTATTGGGTGCATCCAATTCTCAGTGATAAATTATTGAGTGGAAAATTTTACACGTTGCATACTAAATTACTTGATTACCAAAAAAGTTTTTCGTCTTTTATCGGATGAGCATAGCCAGCTTCAATGAACTGGTCATGCTAATTGGACCAGCTATAACCAAGGATGATACCAAGATATTCTATACCTGTGGAGGAGAGATAGTGATGAAAGATAGTGATGATGCTATCCAACCTCCGATTAGGAGACAGAGCGAAGACGGAGAGAAGAAGAAGAAGCCAACTTCGGTAGACCTACCGAAGTTTCGGTAACCCTGCCAATACTGCCCTAAACCATCTTGCTATTCTTTTCTCTACGAAAATTTAATGGAAATTTTGGCGTGGAATCGTGGAAATACCAAATTATATTGTCAAAGCACAAAAGGTTAATACATTTTCTAAAGAAAGACTATTCTCTTATCCATTGGCTGCTATTCCCTTTGTTATTTCTATTTATATTGTTAACATACGTGACTTACAACAATGGAATGGATATTTGCATTTTTGTTTACATTACTGTAATTTTCTACTTCTCTGAAAGGATAACAAAATGTTACCTTCCTTCCCTGTTTTAAACATGGCTGTATTCAAAAATTCAAACCGTCATTTACATTCCGAATCCGAAAATTGTTCAAAAATTCTCCAAACTGAACTATCGGCCGATAAAACAATCGTCGTGTGTGCGCAGGTCGTAGTTAGCCAATACTGATTAAAGAGTCGGCCGACAGATTAGTTTGAATGCAATCTGGAAGCCCATCAAAATTTTCTGTCGGCCGAGACTGAATCGGTGTAATGTGCGCATCTGCATACCTCTCTGTACTGATTAAGAAGCCGACCAAACTATCGGCCGATAAAAAGTCTGCAGTCTGCGGGGGCTCTTAAACTACCCGCTGAGGAAATATTAGTTCAACAAAGAAAGTGGCCGAACCAAAGATATCAAAAACCTGTAATGAGGTAGAAAAATTATTACAACCAACTAAAACTCTATTTAAAGAAAATGCACTAAAATTAAATATCAACCAATTTTTTCGAATGCGCATATATTATGATCATAAGGACCTTATTAGGTTATTTAAAACGTACACAGAGCTGTTACCGAATTCTTAAAAATACAGTCAAACATACATCCTTACTATAATAATAGCTGCATAAAAAACTAAAGTACCATAGTACGCAAAAAATTTATGAAACAACTAGACATAAATCCAAATGCAATAAAAATATTAAAGTTATTACTAAAAGAAGACTCTGACACCTCTTTAGAATCCTCACAAAAATAAGAATATTTGTACCATCAATAAAAATGGATTGTCTAATTCAGTGGAATATTTATGGGTTTGAAATGTTTAAACACTTTTGTTCAGAAATCTCACTATCTATCATGTGTTTACAAGAGACAAATTTTAAAGGACAGCATTCTTATTTTATGAAAAATTACACATGTTTCTATAAAACCCAAAGGAATGCAAATACAGCCAGCAGAGGAGTTATGTATATAAATCAAAATTACCAATCAGAATTTTTAGAAATTAATTATAATTTGGAGGTCGCAATGGCGACAAACTTATTTCTACAAAAATAAATACAGAGGGCTTAACGAATTGTACTCTTAAGCCATTTATTTGGGTTTTAATTGTATAAAAGCGTTGTCAAGGCTTATGCCGAAGTTCCTTTTTCACACAGATTTCATAAAGCACAAAGATAGAGACTGAGTCTACCGAGTCGTGTTTCGTTTATGGCCATCAGAGTAGATGGTACTTCTGTAGCGATCCACTTAAAGTGAGTACCTAGTGTGAAGAGATATTCGTTGATAAGTTTATGCAGATATGTTATCTTTTTGTTTGTGGTATGATTGCACACCTGATTGAATGTCCATCTTTCTGGCACCATTCAATTTTAGTTATATTGTTTACATCCCTTCTCTTTTTCTATAGTAAATTGGATGTTTGGAATGAAATTCTTGAAGGTGTTTAATGATTCATCAACATAATATGATGTCATCAACATATTATTTGATGAAGAAAATATTAAAGAATAAGACAGGAATGACAGTGTCTAACATAATCAGCAATAATAGGAGAGACTTTTGCTCCCATGGGGGTACCGAAAGTTTAAAGATACAATTTCTTATTAAAGGAGAAATAAGTGTTATTAAACAGAAATTCGACAATGTTAATTAAACATAAAATTAGCAATTGTACCATTATAACTGGTAAGTTTCTTATTGGTGTTGTTTTCAATTTTCTAGGCAAACAAGAATTTAAAGTCCGAGGAAATGGTACTACATCAGGCACAAGAAAACAAATAAATGAAACAACAGAATAAATATTATATATATATAGTCTTTTGAGTCCCTTTTACTTTTCAGTGTCGGGACTGGCACATCCTTTCACGTGTGTACAAATGTTGACAATTGTTTCTTATTGTATGCTAATCGGCTTTCTTCTGCTATTGTTTTCCCCTTCCTTTGGATGATTTTAGCGACTACTGTATCACAATCTTCTCTAGGTCTTCCTCTACTTCTTTTCTTTTGTATCCTGGCTTCCCATATTTTCTTCACCGGTATGTTGTCTTTCATTCTTTTCATGTGTCCCCACCAACTTAGTTGTTTTTCTTCAATATACTCAAGTACAGATTTCGTCTTAAGATCTGTGCGTATATCTGTGCTTCTTATTCTGTCTCTCATTGTCACTCCTCTAACTCTTCGTAAATACTTCATTTCTAGGGCTTGTATCTTGCTTTTTAGTTTTCTAGTTAGTATCCATGATTCACAGCCGTATGTAAGCCCTGGTCTATATATGGTGTTAAATACAGTTAGTTTGGTTTTTCTTGTGATTTCCTTTTTGTTTAAGAAGTTATTTTTTATTGCATGAAATAGTTTTGATGTTTTACTTATCCTCTCTTCAACATCTTTGTCCTGCCTTCCATTATTTTCGATTGTAACGCCCAAGTATTGGAAATGGTTTACTTGTTCTATTGCCTCCTCATTAATTTGCATATTTATTACGACTGGTTCTTGCGATATTACCATGGTCTTCGTCTTATGTGTATTTATCTTCATACCCTGTTTACATAATGCGTGATTCCATGCTTGCAGGTTATTTTGCAGGTCTTCTTCTTTTTCTGAGGTAACTACTACATCATCTGCGAATGCACATTCCGAAATGGTTACGCTATGGAGATTCCTGTACCCTACATGCAATTTCTTTAGTTGTGGTGTGCACTCTATCATGATTTCGTCCATAAAGATGTTGAAGAGGGTTGGGCTCATGACACCTCCTTGCCTTAGTCCTTCAGTTGTTTCGAATTCTGTTGATTTCATGTTTTTATGTATTATGTAGTTCCTATTTCTCTTATAAAGACTTTTGATGATTTCAACTAGTTTATCGTCAATACCTCTTCTTATCAAGCTGTCCCACACAGTTTGTCGTTTTACCCTGTCGAATGCCTTTTCCAGGTCTATGAAGGCCATATATGCTTTCTTTTTAGGCAGTAACGTTTTTTCAATTATTTGTTTTACCGTGAAAATATGGTCTTGTACTCCTCGTCCCTTTCTAAAGCCACTCTGTGCTTCATTTAAAGTAGTTTCTGTAATATTTCTCAGCTTTTTTCTAGTACTGTTTCATAGACTTTGAGAGAAGAACACAATAGTGTAATTCCTCGATAGTTGTTACAATCTTTGTGGTCTCCTTTCTTATATATCGGTACTATTACTCCTATCTCCCAGTCCTTCGGTATTGTTTCTTTTTTGCTTGCTTCTTTGAATATTTCAGCTAATTGTTTTACGCCTTTCATTCCCATGTACTTCAGCATTTCCGGTGGTATATGGTCGTGTCCAGGTGCCTTTCCGTTTTTAAGTTTGCCTATTGCTTCTATTGTATCTTCGATTGTTATCTCGATGCTTGTTCTCTGTTCTTCACTACCTGTCGCGTTACTGTTTTCTTTATTCCTATCCTCTTTTGTGGTAGTTAATAATTCTTGGAAGTGTTGTCGCCATCTTTCAATAATTTCTTTTTCTTCTGTGATTATTTTTCCTTCTTTGTTTTTAATTCTCATATCTTTACTAGGTTTGTCTGTTCTCAGAGATTTTAATGTTCTATAAAAAAAGTTTTTGATTTTCTTTGCTATTGTGTTCCAGCTGTTGTCCAAATTGATGCCAACTCTTTTCCTTTTCTGTTTTTATCATATCTCTTACTGCAGTTCTTGCCTCTTTGTATTTGCTGTAATTGTTTACTGTTTTGTTTCCTAAATAATTATTCCAAAGTTTTTTCTTAGTTTTCACTTGTTGTTTTATTTCGGCATTCCACCAGTTTGTTTGTTTCACTTTGTCATTCCTTTTACTAATGCCACATACTTTTTTCGCCGCTTCCAGTAATATATTTTTAAATGATTGCCATTTTTGTTCTAGGTTGTTACTATCATTTGCATTTTCCAGAGCTGCTATTTCTAAATCAACCATTTCTTTGTATCTTAGGGCAATCTCTTTGTTTCTGAGCTTGTAAGTTCTGATTGATTCGTATTCAATTTTTCTTTTGTTTTCTTTTGTATGTTGCTGGGGTTTTTTGTTTTTATTCTTTATTCTAGCTTCCAACAAATAATGGTCACTACTTATTTCTGGTCCTCTTCTGACTCTAACGTCTTGAATTACCTTTCGATTGTCGCGTTCTACTAGTATGTAATCAATTATTGACTTTTCTGATTCTCTTGGTCCTTGCCTAGTAAATTTATGTATGTCTTTGTGTTGGTAGTGTGTGTTTGTTACTATTAAATTATTTAGTACGCAGAATTCTATTAACCGTTTTCCATTATCATTTCTCACTTCTTCACCGTACCTTCCAATTACATCCGTTACTGTCTCATCTTTGATTCCTACTCTTCCGTTGAAGTCTCCAATGACGTAAATCCGCCCTTTACTGTTTTCTATTGCTATATTTAGGTCTGTCCAGAATTTTTCTTTGATTTCTTTTTTCTCATTTTCATCGGGTCCATATGCCGTAATTATTGTCTGTGGCTCTCCCTGTTCATCTTTCATCTCAAGAGCGACTATTCTTTCTGACCAGCCTTTCCAGTCCTGTATTTTTATTACCTTTTCTTTTTTAATTATAGTACCTACTCCTGCAGCTGCTCTCTTTTCCGGTGGAACCCCGCTATATATAAGCAAATGACCGCCTTCTAGGTATATTTCACCAATTCCTTTCTTTTTTGTTTCTGTAATACCTAATATTTCTATTTTATTTTTATCGAACTCGTAGCTCAATTCTGTCTCTTTACCATTTAGTCCTCTGATATTCCACGTTGCTAGTCTCCAAATATTTTTCTTATCCTGTTTGCAATTGTCATTACCTATTTCTTGCCTTGTCGTTTCCTTATGGTCCTTGCACTTGCTTTTCCTTGCAGTTAATTTGTCCAGTTTTTTGTATTGGCATTATCCCTTTCCAATTCGCTGCTTTTTGTATTCCAAGTCTATTTCTGCCCATTGATTATAAGTTTTTGGTATCCAATTTTTACGGTTTTCCTTTCTTCTATTTTTTGTTTTGCAATTTCCTTCAGTTTTTGTTGAATTTTTCTTTCGTTTTGGGTCAAGTCGTTATTTATATATACTTGATTATATTTTCCCCTAGTTAATTTAGCTTTGTTTTTCATTATCTCCAATTTTTGTGCAAAATTCTCTACTTTAATCAGGTATGTCTTCTCCTTTATTTCCTTTATTTTTGGGACAGAAATTTTTATCTTTAACTGGTTTTCGAAAAAATGTTTTACATTATCTTCCATTTCCTTTTCTGTAGCATTTGGAATTTCCAGACCGCTTATAATAATATTGTTCTTTCTATCTTTCTTATCAGCTACTTCTAGCCTTTCTTCTATTTCTTCAATTTTAATCATTTTAACTCGCAATTCTTTCATTTCCTGTTTTATCTTCAAATCCTCTTTTAGCTGTTTTATTTCTTCTCTGTATATTTTATTCATTTCTTTTACCTCGTTAATCAGTTCCTTCGTATCTTTCATAATTTCAGCTGTAGTCTCGTTTATTAATTCCTTGATAATTTCCTTAAATTGCATAATTTCTTCATTAGTCATGTTCATCCTGATTTATTTGCCCTTATCTCAGCACGCCACTGCTGTAATGTGTGCTGTCTATATGTCTAGCGTAAGATAACGTCCACAGAGGTTCGCTCTTCAGAGGTTCGTTACCTATCCAGACACTTTTGGTAAAACTGGTTGCCTATCAACCTAATTTGTGTTTCAAGTCTTTTTAGTAATTATTTGGTAATTATTATATTAATAAGTTATTCTGTAGGCTATTCTCACCTGCAATCCACTTCTTGGGTATTTAATTCGCCAATGATCACTAGTACGTATTTTATCAGTCCGTATTATCCCGGTATTTCGAGTTTTTAATACAGAGCACAAATTCACACGTGTGTAAACAATCACCAGTAGCGTAGCTCTCCTCTATATAAGTTTAATATAATAAATAATAAGTTTAATAATAAATCATCGTATTATTTTTAAATTTAACCTTTTTATTTTACACATATTCTCTCACGTAAGGGAAAAATAAACATAATCGATTGTTCAACGAAAACTAATACCCAATATTTATGTCTTCCCCTAAACAGTTACATAAAACAATAATAATTGTCTAAAGAGAAAAAAATTGTAATCGAAATGTTTTTCCATTTGTTAGTATTGAGTATCAGTTGCTGACCACCTTCATCTAAAGATAGAACAAAGTTTCATGGTCGTCATCACGGAAACTTTGTTTCCTGAAAAAAATGACATAATTTCAGAAATTGTAGTAAAACCTACTTCTTCTTCAGCCGAAGTTGCGTCTATCTGTGCACTCACCATTGTCAACTTTCAGTTGATGACCCCGGCCGAAGACTACAATTCTGTGAAAATATGTCCAATCAAATCAAACAACGATCCTTCTTCTTCTTCTACCTCTTCTTCTTCTCCCCCTTCTTCATCTTTTCTTTCTTGTATGTAGGATTTAAAACCTGTCTCTTCTTTAATATTAGCTTCCTAAATTGTTTAAATTATCGCACTATCTGTTTCTTGGTCTGACAATACTTCTTCGCCTGTTTGGTGACTTATCTCGTGCTATTCGTATCTACTATTCTATCATCTGCCATTTTACTAATGTATTCGTTCCACTCCTGTTTCTGTTTTGTCACCTATCCATTTTTGTCTTCTCCATTGCATGTTCTTATTATGTTTTCGCTTCTCTCACTATCCAACAGACTTTTTCCTAATATACGTCGAAGTATTTTCATCTCTGTTGTTTCTAGTAGTCGTCTCGTTTTAGATGTGTCAGGTCTTATCTCCGCCGTGTAGATTAATATAGATCTAATTGATGCTTTATAAATTCTTGCTTTTGTGTCTTTTGTTTGGTGTTTGTTCTTCCAGATTGTGTCATTAAGAGATCCCACCGCTTTACTTCCTTTTAAGCCTTGTTGTCGTACTTTTTCTTCAATATTCCGATCGGATTCCGATCCCAAACAATGGTCCGATTACATAAAAACATTTATTTTAGCGACGAAATTCATTTTCGCTCAATGGAAATGTTAACACAAAATATGTAAGGTATTAGGGTGACACAAATCCTCAAGTCTTTCATGAAGAACATACTCAATTTCCAGAGAAAGTAAATGTTTGAGAAGATATTTTGAGAAACATAGTTAGGCATGTTTTTTTTAATACTAACTTAACCGGTGAAGTATATCTCGACATGTTAGAAAAAGCAATTGAGACGTTAATAATTCTTGAAATTATGGAAGATAATCTAGATGAATTCGGCAACCTGGAAATAATGTTTTAAAAATATGATGCGCTTGCATTATATTAGATGAGGAATATCGTATTAGAACTCATGCCAAAAATAACTCTCAGTGAAATTAGACAGGCGATGAATAAAATGAAATCCAATAAATCACCAGGAGACGATGGAATAGTGATCGAGGCTATTAAGAATGGCGGTGAACCTCTAATGAGAAAAATAAAAGATCTATTTAATCTATGTTTGACAAAGAAATCCATACCATCTGAATGGAATAGAGCCAAAACAATTCTTCTGCACAAAAAATGAGAAAAAACTGATCTTGAAAAATACCGACCAATCAGTCTGTTAAACCATCTCTATAAACTTTTCACGAGAGTAATCACCACAAGATTAGACAAGAAATTAGACCTATATCAAAGTAGAGAACGAGCTGGATTCAGAGCAAACTTTGGAACCAACGATCACCTCCAAACAATAAAACAACTCATCGAAAAATCCATAGAATACAACAAGCCCTTAGTTTTAGCATTCGTAGTTCTCCACAAAGCATTCGACTCAGTAGAACTCGACAGTGTTATACAGTGTGTCTGCGTAACCTGGAACCATACGGGAAACTTTTTTAATATAAATTTTACGAAAAAAAGTTATTCTTCATGAAGTGTTCTACATAGCCTAAAACCTAAGACGCAATCATCAGATATCAAATTTTATCAACAGTATACGAGGTATGTCAAAAAATATTAATTTCGCTCAATAGTAAAGTGCCTTTATATTTCAAAATATCGAAAATTGTGATTGAGAAAAAATGTTTTTAATTAAAAATTATGTTATTATCTGCATTTACACTCTTCTAAGTGAAAAATTTTTTTTTGAAAATTTTCCTCAAATCACGACATCATTTTTATTTATGATAACTCCGTTAATATTCATTTTACGAAAAAAATTTATTCCTTATAAAACGTTCTGCATAGTCTAACAACTAAGATAAAATTATAAGATATTAAATTTTGTCAATTTTATATGGGGTATGTCAGAAAATATGAATTTTGCTGAAGAGTAAAGTACCTTTATTTTTCACAATATTAAAATTTGTTATTACGAAAAGTTGTTCTGAATTAAAAACTATGTTTCAATATGCAATTGCATCCTTCTAGTTGAAATATTGTGAACTATAAAGGTATTTTACTCTTAAGCGAAATTCATATTTTTGACATACCTCGTATAAAATTTACAAAAAAATTGATATCTTATGATTGCATCTTAGTTTTTTGACTATTCAGAGATTTTTATAAAGAATAACTTTTTTTCGCAAAATTAATAACAAAGGAGTTATCATAAATAAAAATGATGTTGGGTATCCGTAATTTGACGAAAATTAAAAAAAAAATTCAATTAAAATAGTGTAAATGCATATTATAACATCATTTTTAAAACTTAAAAGGGGTAAACCCTGTAGTAATTAAAAACATAATTTTTAATTACAAACAACTTTTCTTAATAACAATTTTTGATATTGTGAAATATAAGGCACATTGATTACTCTTGAGCGAAATTCATATTTTTGGACATACCTCGTATATTATTCATAAAATTTTATATCTGATGACTGCATCTTAGGTTTTAGACTATGCAGAGCACTTTATGAAGAATAACTTTTTTTTCGTAAAATTGATATTAAAAAAGTTTCCCATATGGACATAAAATAGGCTTAAAAATGAATATAACAAAGAGATCAAAGATAGGGGCCACTCTGCGAGACAGGATTAGAAACGAAGATCTACGAGCTAAGACCAAAGTCATAGACGTCATTGAAAGAAGCTGTAATTTAAAGTGGAAATGGGCTGGACACGTTGCCAGAATGAAGGAGGGAAGATGGACTCGCAAACTAGTTGAATGGAGACCAAGAGCCGATAAACGTAGCGGAGGAAGACCACCAACACGATGGCAAGACGACTTACGAAAGACAACAAAAAACTGGATGCAGAAAGCACAATATAGAACACTTTGGAGAAAAACAGGGGAGGCCTATGTCCAGCAGTGGATTGAGAGAGGCTGATGATGATCGTATTAGATGTATTAGACGACGAGGTTTACTAGAATGGCCAGTTCAGTCACCTGATTTTACACTCTGAGATCTTTTTCTGTAGATGTTCTTGAAATCTAAGATTTACAGGTCTACAGGTTTACAATCTAATTTAGATTTAATATAATTAAGATATCCCGACTATTTTGTATTTTTATAAGTGTCTGATGTTGAATATTTTCGATTGCCGTCTCAACATAAGCACAATACGCGAATATAATAATAAACGTACGGTAAATTTCCAAAAAACGGTAAGTACAATTGTGAGGAGTTTATAATTTATATTAAAATTTTGAGTACTTTTACTTTAGTCATCCTATTATTAAAATTTAATCTTGTCATTTGATACACACTCTTACCTTATGTATTCAATAAAAAAATTTCTAAAAATAAACATAATCGATTGTTCAACGAAAAAGAACACCCAATATTTATGTCTTCCACTAAACAGTGACATAAAACAATTAATAATTGTCTAAAGAGTAAAAAAGTTGTAATCGAAATGTTTTTCCGTTTGTTAGTATTGAGTATCAGTAGCTGACGGCTTTCATCTAAAGATAGAACAAAGTTTCGTGGTTGTCATCGAGGAAACTTTGTTTGCATGATAAATGGACGAGTGTAATTGAATTTTTGATTATAGTTCGACAACTTATCAATTCATATGATTGGATTTGGCGGAGATAGAAAAGTTTAATGTATTTATCATGTTTTTCTATTTCCTGTGTCTGCCAATTATTAATGGGTGTGTACGTTTATAGATTAATTTTAAATTGTTCTGTCATTACATGTTGCGAGATTGAAAGATGTTTTACATACTGCAAAATCCTATAAATCTTGTACCGTTTCAAGCTATATATTCTTCTATTTCCGGTAATTTGAGAGTATGTGGTATACCAATAATGATTGTCCTATATAATTTGATTTTAAAAACAAATTATGTAAAGCATTATGGTGTTCAGAGAGCCATAATATAGAGTCAAAAGGAGCAGACTGGAAAGTCACTTTAACGAGCAGATTGGTGAATACCAGAGAGGGGATTCAAAAAGGCAGCCACCATAGATCCACCATATTAACCATAGATCAAACATTTGTTTTGAAAATGATCTAGAACAGTACGTACGAGCAACAGTTAAAGCTAAACCTCCTCTTTATAGACTTCAAACATGCTTCCGATTATGTGATAATATGGCATTTGTACCAGGCCCTAAGAATACTGGAAATTCCGGAAAAGATGACTAAACTAGTAAAAATTACCTTAATGAAGACCGACAATAGAGTAAGAATATAAGTAAGCCTAACAGGAAAATTTGAAATTAAAAGGGGATTAAAGCAGGGAGATCCGCTATCCACAATACTCTTCAATTTCTTGTTGGAGGCAATATTAAGTGAGAGTGGAATGCAAAAGAAAGGTATGATCTATAACAACAGAAGCCAAGTCCTGGCCCTTGTGGGCGACATAGTGTTAACGGCAAAAACTGAAAAGAAACTGGTGAGGATTTTCAAACTCTTTGAAGCGAAGGCTAATAGTACATTCTTTCACGGTTTTTGCGGTAAATTTTAAAGAACCTCTTGGATTGAGATGAAATTTGGCACACGCATAGCTAACGTATCAAAGAAAAAAAGTGATGTTGTGCCGATGTGTGCTTTTGCCCTGGGGGTGACTTTCACCCACTCATGGAAGTGAAAAAATATATGTCCAAAATAAGTCCGGAAATAGATATACTGACTAATATTAAGCAACTTTTGTTCTATAGACCTTTTTCGCCAAGTCATCACTTTTCGAGTTATTTGCGAGTGAATATGTCAATATCTCGGACATATTTCACGTGGAGAGAGATACAGCTTGCTCCAATTGATTATGCAGGGAAAGATTCAAGGAAAGAGAAGCATAGGGCGACGCAGAATATCGTGGCTGCGTAACCTGAGAGAGTGGTACGGATGTACATCAAATGAACTTTTCAGAGCAGCCATCTCTAAAATACGAATAGCTATGATGATTGCCGACCTCCGCCTTGGAGATGGCACTTAAAGAAGAAGAGATGTTCATTTTCAACAAAATAACCACGTTTTTAGACGGTTTTTCGCAAATAACTCAAAAAGTAAGTATTTTGTCGAAAAAACGTTCTCAGCAAAAATACATCCTGTAAAAAAATAAAAAAAAATGGTGTACGCTTGAGGTCCCTAGGCCTCGTAGAACCAGAGTTAAAGCCAATGAAAAATAGGTTCATATTCGCCAAATTTCAAATAGGATATTTCAACGTAAAATATGCAAAAAATAAAGCACTTTCTGGGGAAAACCTATTAAAACTTTTTTAAGTGTTTAAAAAATTTTTTATTCCTGTTTTTATAAAAAGTTTCTAGTGTCAATCTTCAGCAAGTTACGCTCAAAATAAAGTTGATCCCTTTTGATTTGGCAAAAAAATATTCGTGAAGATCAGCCCCTAATTAGCAAACCTAAATGAAATTAATAGTTACCGCTCCACAAATTATTTTACTTATGTTGTGTTTATATGATATGTAAGTTTCATCGATTCAAAGTGTTTATTTTTGAAAAAATTTGGTTTTAAAATAAAATTTTTAAAATTTTTAATTTTGAAAAATATGGTTTTTTTCAAAATAACTTAAAAATTGTTAGAGATACCAAAAATCTCAAAAAACAAAAAAGTCAGTATTGCTTTTCTGAATATCTTGTATTTTTTGTTTTTCTGTAAGCCAAAAATTGATTAAGATTTTGTGTTTCTAAATTTGCATACACTCGTGATCAGTGACTCGTTCAAGCCCTTTTAACTACAGCTCTTGCAAAAATAAGAACTTTGAACCGATGAAACTTACAGATCATATAAACAATACATACACGAATAAAGAAACTTGTGAAGTGGTAACGATTAAGTTCATCTAAGATACTAATTAAGAGGTGATTTTATCTATTTTTTACCAAAAAAAGGAACTATCATTATTTTGAGCGTAACTTGTTTACTTTTGATGCTATAAATTTTTTTTGTAAAACAAAAATGAAGCTTTTTTTAAGCACTTTAAATAATTTGAAATGAGTTTTCCCAAAAAAGTGCTTAATTTTTTGGTTATTTCACGTTAAAATATTCCATTTGGAATTGAACGAATATGAACCTATTTTTCATTAGCTATAGATCTGCTTTTACCAGGTATAGAGACCTAAAATATACACCATTTTTTTTTCAATTTTTTGCGGGCTATATTTTTGCTATGAATATTTTTTTAGACAAAATACTTACTTTTTGAGTTTTTTGCGAAAAACCGTCTAAAAGCGCGGTTATTTTGTTGAAAAATGAACATATTCACTCGCAAATAACTCGAAAAGTATTGACTTAATGAAAAAACTCTATAGAACAAAAGTTACTTAAAATCAGTCAATTTATCCATTTCCGGACTTACTTTGGACGTATATTTTTTCACCCCCAGAAGGGGCGAAACTCCCCCAGGAGAAAAGCACACATCGGCACAATATCACTTTTTTCTTTGACTTGTTAGCTATGTGTATGCCAAATTTCATGTCAGTCCAAACGGTTCTTTAAAATTTAGAGGTTTTGCAATATTTTACCGTTAAAGAACGTGCTATAAGCAGTATAGATTGAGTATTAATGAGCAAAAAACAAAGAATACGGAAATGGTGAAGACGACATAAAATATGAAGACACACAAACAAAGACTATTATAACGAGACTAAAGAGTATTGCTTCAAAAAGGTGACGAAGTTTGAGTATCTAGGAGTTACTCTAACAAGTAAAGGGGAAGAAAGCCAAAAAAGTAAGAAGCTATTTATGAAAGAAAAGAAGACGTTCGGAGCCCTACATAAACTACTAAGAGCAAGAAACCTCTCTAGAGAGACAAAGTTGCTGAACATCTGGAAGTGGAGTGTCCTAAGGAAAATAGTTGGTGGGGAAAAAGACAATCGAAAGGGGTTTCTTTTTTTTGCCCTTCCGTATTAACATACTATTAGCAGGTCAAAGGATTTTTATTTAAAATTTACACAATTTTATCAAAAACAAAAACAAACCGATTCTACATTCAGACTTCGATCAAAGCAGTCTAGACCAGGGCGCATCTGTAAAAATATTAGTACATTTGGACGTTGAGAGGTGACTCAACATTGTTTAAATAATCTAAATGTCAAAAAATTAAGGAAAAATTCGATTTTTTTCTTCGTTTTTTGACTTTAACTTTAAAAGTATTCATTTCCGAGATAAGTTGTATTAATATAAAAGTTGTATAATTAAATTTCCTACAATATAAAACAGGTTAAAAATTTAAAATACAGTCACCCTTGTTGCAAAATAGCAATAATTGCGAAAAGAAACCATACAAAAACAAGTATTCGCATTTTACATCTTTTAACCATTTATGCTACACTTAGGACCTTCATATTTCACCCAGAAAAACTTTATGACACAGTAAAACAATACTGTAAATTTCATTAAAATCGGTTTAATGGATTTTGCAAAATAAATTTTGGAATCCAGCTTTCGCAAGAAAAATTCATTTTTTCAAAATGTTACAGGACTGAAAATAAAGCATATAGGGAGTTAAAAATTTTTTTGCTTATAGAAGTGAACTGTATCTTTCATTTTCAATTTTCAAAACTAAAATCGATTAATTACCACGGTGTCAGGAATTTTTTTAAATAAACATTAATTATTGATGCTACGCGCAGGACAGAGGATAGTTTGCTCTGATTGGGCATTCCAATGACCTTTGATAATGATTGATACATTTTAATTTTTATTACATTTCGATATAAATAAATAAATTTGTTTATTGCAAAATAAAAGCACGTACTCTATCCTTTGAAATAACACATTGTTTAGCAAAAACGTTTTTGTTCATATATTTTAACTTAGAGAATAAAAGTTTATTATTTTTAAACATATGCAATTGTTTAAACAATATTTCACACACAATAATAAAATTAGTCTGATTTTTGTGGAATTAAAATATTAAAATACAACAAAATATAGAGCAAGAAAATAATATATTAGATAAAGATTGGAAAAAATGTTGGTGGAAATCCACTTGTGTGAATCGAACACCGCTGTCCTGCGCGTAGCACCAAAAATTAATGTTTATTTAAAAAATTTTCTGACGCCGTAGTAATTAATCGATTTTAATTTTACAAATTACAAATGAAAGGTACAGAACCTTCCTATAAGCAAAAAAAATTCAACTTGCTCTCTGCTTTATTTTCAGTCCTGCAACATTTTAAAAAACTGAATTTTTTTTGCGAAAGCTGGATTGCAAAATTTATTTTGCAAAACCTATTAAACTGATTAAAATATGAAGGTCCTAAGTGTAGCATAAATGGTTGAAAAACGTAAAATGTGAATACTTGTTTTTGTATGTTTTTTTTTTCGCAATTATTGCTATTTTGCAACAAGGGTGAATATTTTTTAAATTTCTAACCAATCTTATATTGTAGGAAATTTAATTTCGCAACTTTTATGTCAGTAAAACTTTTCTCAGAACTGAATAGTTTTAAAGTTATAATAAAAAAACCAATAAAAAAGTCGAATTTTTCCTTCATATTTTGACATTTTGATTATTTAAACAATGTTCCGGATCATTTTGAGTGGGAGGATAACTTAAATATTATTATTTGAATTATTTTCAAGCAATTTCTGCAAAAAAATTTGAGTCGCCTCTCAACGTCCATCTCAAAATAGATGCGCCCTGGACTAGTCGTATTTTGCTACTCTACGATAAATTTATATTTAATTGATATTATATGTGCTTTTGAAAAACAGATACTGTGAATGTGTTTTTAAACCTTTAAGTAAGTGATATATTTGTTGTTTATTATCAACCCAATAATTAAAATTCATATCTACAACCTACACCAACTGGATCATGCCGAATACATCGTGTTGTGCAAATTGTTCCAAGCTAACTTCTACTTCCGATCGAAAGCTCCAGTGTGATGGCTGTAAGAAGCCAATACACATCGCTTGTATGGATCTGTCGGATGATGATCGAGTTACTAGGCAGAAGGTGCGTGGAATTTGTATACTTTGCAATGCATGTAGTTCAAACATTAAAAATGTTAATGAAATCAAGAATCTTCTAGTGGAATTTAAAGCAGATATTAAGAAGAAAATTGAAGACTTCGATAACAAACTGATAACAAACTATCCGAACTCAGCGAGAAGTTAAATCAACTTGATCCTATTAAAACAACAGAATTTACTGATAGTATTTTCAATGAAGCCGCTGACCGCATATCACGCTCCAAAATTTTTTTGATTAGGGGCGTCCCTGAAGCTACAGGAGATCCACAAATCAAAAAAGAGCATGATACGAATAAAATCAATTTAGCCCTGGAAGTCATCGGATGTCAGGAAAGTCCTATAACATTTTATAGAGTCGGTAAACCGAATCAAAATGAACGTTTTCCTCGCATGGTAAAAGTGATAATGAGTTCCGAATTCCACACTCGAAAAATTCTTCGCAACAAAAATAAACTTTTGGAAAACAAATCCACTGAAACTTATTCTGTTATTGATGACAAGACACTCATGCAGCAACTCTGGTTAGAGGAACTTTGTACTGAGCATTAAACTCGTAAAAATAATGGAGAAAATGACCTTACCATCAAATATGTGAATTACTGTCCAAAGATAATGAAATTTCGTTCATAACTCACTTGCACCAAAATTTACAGACTGGCTTCTTATGTATAGAAATCTAAACTCTCTTTTGTCCAAATTTAATGAATTTACAAGTACTCTTCAACTTTTAGAACCTCCTATTATTCTCCTGACTGAAACGTGGCTTAATTCTTCGATCCCTGATGATATTGTAAACATTGATAATATTACTATATTTCGTAGAGACAGAGGTACTCGCGGGGTAGGAGTATGCATCTATTTAGCAAATGTAATTACTAAAAATCTTTTAATATCTAATAAAACAATTGACTTGCCAGGTGTAGAAATTATCCATTTACTTATTAACAATAACTCTTTTACATTTAACATAGTTTGCATATACCGACCTCCGGACACAGTACTCACCCAGGACAATATGCTTATCGACAAACTTGAGGAAGTGTCATCCCTTGAAAATCTCATTATTGTTGGAGATTTCAATTTTCCAGAGATTAGCTGGCCCGTTATTTCCAAAACTGATACTATCAATGCCCAGAATTTGTTTAAAATTTTTATCATGAACTCTTATTTAATACAACTAATTACTGAACCTACAAGGTTTAGAGTCCACAACCATTCTTCAATTTTAGATTTATTTTTGACAAATGACGATCAATTACACTTGAAATGTCGACTCCTGTGTGTATTTCTGACCACTCGATTATGACTGCTCACAATCAATTTAATTTAACACCGCCTTGCAAAAATAATTTCCCAACTTATGCCACTACTGATTTCTTTAAGGTTAATTCTGTTTTGTCCCAGATAGACAGGCAATCTTTTTATCTTAATCACCCAGATCCATCGTCAATGTGGGACTCTTTTCTTCATACTGCTATTACAATAATTTATAATCATACAACTGAACGGCAACTATAGAGAAATCGATTAAAACCTTGGATTAACCTCTCAGCTACCCGCTTAATTCGACATAAGCGAAAGCTTTGACGAACATATTATAAACTCACTGGTTCCCGCGATGATTTTCTCGCTCACCGCTATTTCTCCAACCGAGTAAAACAATCGTTGCTAAATGTTAAGAACAGAATTTGAAGAATCTATCATTGCAAGTGGTAATAGTAAAAAATTTATCGGTATATACGCACATCCTTAACTTCTAAAGTGTCTATACCACTACTTCAAAAAGCTGACGGCTCTTTATGTTCTTCGAATCATGAATCTTCTGAATGTTTATCTTTATTTTTTCCCAGGTTTTTACAGATGAACCGAACGATACCATTCCTCAAAAAATGTGTCCACGTCTTCTTTCAACTCTTGATAATATCTCGTTCACACCGGATAAAATTAAAACATTATTTACGGAAATTACGCAATAATTCATCTCCTGGATTAGACGGACTAACATCCTTTTTCCTTAAGCAATGTACTGAATCTGTAGTCATCCCCATATCTCTCATAACGAATGTTTCTTTTAATCAGGGGTATCTCCCCTCGTACTGGAAATTGGCTTCGGTTACTCCTATGTTTAAGAAAGTAAATAAACTTGATTGCCACATTATCGCCCAATAAGCCTAGTTCCTATTATCGGCAAAGTCATGGAATCCATTATTTCGGAAGCTATGTCTGAGTTTCTCCTACAAGAAAATGTCGTTCAATCATCACAAACCTTCTTCATTGTGTAAACGACTGGACGTCATCGTTAAATAATCGGCTTCCTGTTGATGTAGTCTACTTAGATTTCTCCAAAGCTTTTGATCGTGTTTCTAAACGCCGATTACTTGCTAAATTGGATCACTTTGGTATTCGAGAAAAGTTAAAAATGTGGATTCAAAATTTTCTATCTGATATATACTTCCGGGTTCGTGTTGGGGAAGCCTATTTACAAGATAAACTAGTCAAAAGCGGAGTCCCACAAAGATCAGTACTTGGGCCACTACTCTTTTGTATCTACACTAGTGATATTCCGCTCATTATATCCAGTAATGTCCCGATTTAACCTGACGACACCAAGTTATATGTGAATCCAATTATTAACCAACATGTTCTTCAACACGATCTTGACGCAATATTCAAATGGTCTTCCGAATGGTTACTTCCGCTTAACATTGAAAAATGCGTTGTACTACGTATCGGCAAAAATAATCCATCACTACCATACTTTATTCATGGACTGATCTTGGAGTGATAATTAATAGTGACTTAAATTGGTCTGATCACATAGTTTCGGTGTGTAAACCTGCAAATTCGAAACTGTTTCTGATCCGTAAATGTTTTACACGTTTATCTTTAACCTCTGTTAGTAAACTATACACAGTATACGTCAGATCTATTCTTGAGTTTGCCGGGCCAGTCTGGAATCCAGAGCTCAGTCGCGATATAAGTCTACTTGAAAATGTTCAGCGGAAAGCCACACGACTGGCTTTTGGCCGTGTAAGACCTAATTATGAAGATATACTCTCCATGGCTCATCTGACAACATTCGAGCATCGACGTCTTCGCGGTGATCTAATTATATCTTTCCGTATTTTAAAATACAATATTGGAAACCTGAATACCATGTTTACTCTAAATAAGACGAAAGACTAAGAGGCCATCGTTACAAATTAAAGAGGGAACAGACTACAGCAAGATCCAGGGTGAACTTCTTGCCGAACAGAATATTTAATATCTGGAATACCTTGGACCAAGATACCATATCGGCACCTAGTGTAAACATATTCAAAAATAGACTTGATTGTTCTTTGTTTGATTTGTAATAGGACATTATTATTTTTAGGACCGCATTATCTACTCTTTCCATAATTTTGTTATCCATCTTGATTGTAACTTTAGAATTTGTTATTAATTTTATAATGAAATGTTTCTATGTTTTTGGGCATAATAGGAGCTTGCTCCTCTGCCCTTACTTATTTTGTAATACTTAATAATAATAATAATAATAATAATAAAACGTTTAAATGCAGTTCATCGGAACATTAGCTTCAATACATTATTAAAAAGAAAGTAACCAATATTTAAATACAGTATAGCTACTTACTAACTTACTTATCCGTGGCTTTACAATCAAATTCTGTTTGTTCTTTACCACATCCCAATCTTCATTTCTTCTTATCGTATATAATATCTTCTTCAGTCGTCTTTTTTCATTGCTGTTTATATTTGTACGTTCCACTGTAATCTAGGACGTTCGTTTTTGCTTCGTCTATGTAGTTTCCATTTCCAATAGTGAGCAGCTTTCCCCTATTGCCTTGATTGAAGACAATACAATAGAACTTACACAGTGATGAGCACATATGCAATGAATATTTTGTATTTGTTTCATTATTTATTGTATCTAGCTTTCTTAATAACCCTGAATAGTTGAAACAAAATAAATAAAACAATATATTTAATTGGTATTGTATGATTTAAAATGGTTACTTTTAAAATACAGGCCTCCAATCTATCATAAGGAAAATAAATAAATATACAACTTTATGTTACTTTTTCTAATATCTTATTATAAAAATTTTAGACTTCGTGCTCTCTAAATGTTTTTAAAACCAAACTATTAATCCTCCAAAAAGAACCCAGAACAATCGCATATGAAAATCAATCAGCAGCTACCCTCAAATCCGATTACACATCAATTACATGTCATCACAAATTGAACAGTGCTTTCTACCTCCCTTGTGCCATTAGCTTCCTTCCTGTCAGGGGTGAAAACAGGGAATCTTCACGTATAAGATATTAAGGACTATCACGTCGAATTATTCTCCAGACAATAAGGATATTGCTCGGAAACTGCCTATTTTATTTCAATCATTCTGATAATTTGTTGTCGTTTGTATCTAATTTATCTTAAAAAAAGAATGTGTGTGTACTTTGTACGCACGTAAGAAGTTATACTTCTACTACATATTATGTGATTTTTAAGGCAATACCAAAAATTTAAAAAAATAAAAGAATAAAACGCACACAAACACATTGAAAAATGCCACAAAGAAAAAATGATTTCTGAACGATAATAATTGTTGTCAAAAATTTTAAATACGCATTTTCTGAAAAAAAAATTATATAACAAATATACTTACAATCATAAAATGCATAAAAAAATAAAAAAATAAAAACTTTCATCGGGAATCGAACCCGTGAATTTCGTGGCGCTTTGATTCGTAATCGAAGCCTAGACTCACTCGTTCAATTCCACATTATTTGTCATGTGGAAAAATAGGGTAACTGAACGTTTTACTGTTTGACAGTTGTTTTGAATATAATTAAATTATGTAGTTTAAATTTTGTGGAAGAAACTATTAAAATATAACAAAACAGTAAGAAAACAATATATTAGATGAAGATTGGTAGAACTTTTGTTGGTAATCAAATTAAGTATGTAAATCAAAGCATTACATACCTACTAGATAAATAAATCTACGCCAAAAAATCATAATTTAAAAATAAAAATCGGACCTAATTTGGGATTTCTCTCTAAAATCCCCTTCTTCTTCTTTAAGTACCGTGCCCAAATTTTTAGGCGTGGGTAGCTTCCATAACAATTTGCCAATATTGTTCTCGATCTTGTGCGGCATGTAACAATTGATCTGCTGATAAGCCAGTCCATTGACGAAGGTTTCGGAGCCATGAATATTTCTTTCGACCAATTCCTAAAATCCCCATTCTTGAGAAAATAAATGTACAGTAGAGCGTCGATTATCCGAACGTCGATCAACCGAACGACCGCTTATTCGAACTATCGACTCCCGCGTCCCGCACTCGAATACCGAGCAAGCGTTAGTAATTGACGCTTAAAATATCGTCAATTTTTTTCAATATTGTATCCAAAAATAATTATGTTGTTGCAAAGACTGCACTTTTTTGTTTAGTTGCTAGTTGTCATTATCAAGATATAAATAAATATGTAGGTATATAAATATGGCTTTTATTCACTTGTGGATAAATATGTATGACTATAAATATGTATCAATATACTGTAGTTCGATTATCCGATCAAATCGGTTTTCCGAACACCTATGTCCCCCAATTAGTTCGGATAATCGACGCTCTACTGTATTTCAACCTAATCCAAATGTATAATTACAATATGATTATAATAAAAACTACTTACCAAATTAGAATGAGTTTTCCTTGTCCAAAATAGTCCAAAAGTCCAAAAATATAGGTATATGAAAACTATTTAAAAAGGCAGTATAACTATTAACTAACTTTTTTTTGTTGTTTCTTTTCACACAAATTTTAAAACGCAACAACCATAAATAATCTAACTACAGCTGTGCCACAGCCGCCATATTGAATAATTTTTGACATGTCATTTGAACATCCAATCAGAACAAAGTTATAATGCGCATGCGCCGGGATCATAGGTTTTAACATATAAAAATTCACCCTCATATCGCCGGTAAAGAAGTATAACTTCAATAAAAAAAATATTATTGACCCAACCAATCACGAATACGGGTAAAAAAAAGTACAGGAAAATTTATGCATACCAACTCTACAAAGTTCCTGGTAATTTCTGTATAAAATCCAAAGATATACAGGGTGTAACAAAAAAGGTTGGTTTTAAATTAAATCACAGATATTCTGAGACCAAAATAGTTCGATTAAGCCTAAATGTAAAATGTGCACACAAAAAAAGTTAGATATAGCCCTTTGAAGTTACAAAATGTCGAAAATATCGAAAAACTTTTAGAGATTTTATATTGAAAGTGAATATGTGGCTTTCTTATGGCAGAAATATCTTTAAAAACATTGGGGGTTTTGTTCCCGTGAACCCCCCAAATATTTGTGTACGTTACAATTACACTATTATTGTGGTACCATTAATTAAACAAAATATTTTTAAATCATTTTTGTATCTTAATACTTATTCGACAAGCCAGTTTTTATCGAGACAGTGTGAACATTTGTCAAATCCACCACATATTTATAAATGGTTGAGTAAGATTACAGAATATTACTTCATAATATTATTACCAGGTCTTTATAATCATAAACAATACAAAATCCCAATAACAAAATGGTAAATGGTAAATCTTTATATCCCATCAAAATTTAAGAAGAGATTAAAAATTAGTAATACTTCAACGTATTAATAATCCTAATATAAGTTATTTTCTTAACTAGTGCGGAAAGTCATACTTTTCCGCACGCAATTGCAGTTTGCCGAACGACGCGAAGCGGAGTTCGGCAGGCAGTCGAGTGTGGAAAAGAGACTTTACGCAAGAGTTATGAACAATATTTTTTCTACGATCGTTTAAAAAATGACCAAATCTTAATCAATTAATTGAATTAATATGAAAATATATATTAATATGAAAATACACAAATTAATTCTTTGACAAGGTTGTCAAAACCAAACTGTCAATATAATTGGTTACCATGACGACGATCTTGGTTTCCATGACGACGATTCAAAACCACTATGTCTACTGATTTGACTTTTAAATATTATGTCAGTAGTATATTGTGCAACAAGTGAAGACAGGTACTAATTTCTCACGAGTTTGTAAAGTTGCGGTATATGCGCAAGCGAGTGCCGCAATTTAAACGAGTGAGACATTACCTTTCTGCACGTGTGACACACTATACTTTTTCTATTACCACAGTTTTTGCTAAAAATAAAAAGCACAATTTCCAAACGAAGATTTATTACAATAATAAATTATAAATTTTAAACTGTATTTAATTAATACTAATCAATTTAAATTCCTTATACCTAAACAAATTACACAGAAATCAGTTAAAAAATTAATGCACTGCCTTATCTTGTTTGAATTTAAGATATTTTAAATAATTATTATTATAAAATAATGTCACATTTGACGTTATACTTATGCAGACACATATTTCCAAATATACCTACTTCATTCGACGTATCTTGCTGAGGTTGCTAAATCCTTATTGGTTAATTGATATTTATAAAATGTTTATTAATAATAAAATTGTAAAAAATAACAGTTGTAACATTCACAATTTAATTTCTATACGATAATTAAGTATACTAACTGTCTTACAGGTTATATATTTATCTACACTTTAACCACAGATGTAAACAGAAGATATAAAGTTACTCAGAATGAGGTGGTCATTTGTAGAATACTAAATGTAAAGTTCAAAAATAATGTGTTAGATTAGCGAATTTTCCAGATTTCTCGGACATGAGATGTAGTTAAATCGGTTCTTTTCTGAAAAGTAGTATCAAATCTAATATCTTAAATAAAACAAAAGTGCATTTTGAATAGTGGTTTTAGAAAAAATAATTTTATTTAATCGAATTTTCGCGTTAATTACGTTAAAACATGAACACAATAAGATACATTTGAAATAAATTAGTAAATAATAACTAAATATTAGTTTATTGCATGTATTATAATTATTGTAAGACCATATTAAAATATCTAAAGTCAGTGCGGAAAAGTAATGCGGAAAAGTAAATCTTTCCAAACTAAAACGCTTGCGGAAAAGTAGACTTTTTTGCACGCTCGTAGAAAAACTAGATATTATGTAAGTTGCACATCACAAAAAAATCTTTATTATTCGAAATCCATGGTTACAGTACTACAAACTACATAATATTCAAAACACATATTTTTATGTTTAGTTTGCTTTTTGTGTTTTTAATCACTAAATATGTGTTATTAGTACTGTTTTGAACAAACATATAAATGTTCGAAGACTTTTTATTATAAAACTGTAATTCATAGTTTATTTATTTTTTTTTTATTCCAAATTATAATTATATTTTCTCCTGACGATGCCATCAGACAAGTAGCGAAATATTGAGAAATAAAGACAAAGAGTATTATTTTCAAATAACAGACCGCATACCTGATATTCCATCATTCACAACAATAATTTTTCCATCAATTCTAATTTCTGAACCACAATCTGTGAAGGAGTTCAATTGAATAATAATTGTTTATTGTTTGTATTGTATTTTAACTACACCGAGCCAACTGATTATTTCCACTTCCTGTTTAGTTTATTGTTACCTGTAGTTGCTGATGATGGCTCGTGTCCCAAGTAGCACCGAACGGGTTTATTAAGTATTTTAAGGATATTTTAAAACTGTAGAATAAAACTAAAATAAAACCAATTGGTTTTTAAGTAAACCTTAAAGTGGCAATAAAACCGCTTTCAGCATAAAAGGGCCCACACTGAAAGAGGTCAATAAAACCAAAATAAAAACCTTCTTAAAACTGTGTTTTCTTAACCTTCGGATGACCAAGGGGTAAATTTGGACCCCAATGCATGTTTTTATTTGATAAATTCAGAAATATTTTCAATCTTAAACTCATTATTTTTTATATGACTTCATTCTAGATACCCTCATATTTTGTAATAAAAAAAAATTCCCTATATTTTACGAAAAAAAACAAATATTTTCTGAATATGGGTGTATTAAATAGTGTGATGTGTAATGCCTTTTAGGTCCAAACTAATTAAAACTCTCTTTCTTGGTTCAGATACATTATATTTACACTCAACTCCATCAATGACTAACTATAACAACGTGTTTACATATAACAGTAACGACCTAGTACAATAATTAAATGCTGAGTACAATAATCTTTCTCCACCGAGTTAATGTTTATATACACATTTAAATAATAACAAAACATGACAATTCAATGTTACTTGCGGTTATTGATACAAGAACAGATACTACATGGATTAATGACTTTGAATGAGTTTTAAACATATTTTGTACAGGGTGATATTATAATACCATACCTCCCCGTTTTGTTAAAATTACATATTTTTAAAATAAGATTGATTGTCTATCATCGCCGTTTTTTTAAAAAAAAAGAAAGTCCTAAGAAGAGAAGAAGAATATCTGAGTGTATATCCCTCTTTCCCTTTCACAGAGTGTTTATGATTACCTAATACTATTTTCAAAAATTAAATTTCCTAACTATCCTAACTAACTGTAACATGGTACATTTCAGATCAATCGATTTTTCCCTAAACATGTATATTCTTTTTCCTATTTTACACAAAAGTTCATATTTTCCCTATACTAAAACTGGTATTTTATAACCTATTACTAGTTCACGTACTTTCACGTCGTGTCTTTTCGTCCCTTTTTTTTTCTCGTTCACTAATTCACTTCATCAAAACAGTGTCCACAGTGAATGAAATTGATCCTAACTTTTAAACAGTCTTTTAGTGCCTATAAGTCGTAACTAATCTAATTGTAATAAAATCTCGACTTTAATACTTCCTAAGCTAAGCTAAATATTACCTAAACTTCTATTAAAAGGTATATATAAAAAAGAATTTAACGTTACTTTACTATTTCATCTTATTATTTCAGTCTTATTTTGATTTATTTATATACGCCTTACTAACTTTAAAATATTGTACCTTTAATAGAAATGTAATCTCTCTAAAACTTTTAATATGTGTCTCTAAAAAAACTTCTAATAACTCTCTTGTACCTATAATAAAGATTTAATCTCTCTAAGAACTTCACTTTTTGCGTCCCTTTACTTACTATCTACTAACACTATTGTAAAATATTGTCTATCCTTAATTCAAACACTTCCATTTTCCACGAAAATTTAACCTGAATTCATTATCTACATTTAAAAATAAGTTATTTATAATTTACGTTACTTTAGAGAAAAAAAATTTACAGCTTTAATTCTTAGACATATTTCAATGATTAGCTACTTATTTGCTTAGTATCTTCTTAATTTTTCTTCTTTTCTTGCAATTTTTATGTGTCTTCTTTCATTTTTCCCACATATTTTACTAAAAATTCTCTTTTTTTTCTATTCTTCTTCTTGTCTGGTACTACACTATATATTTTTTCATTTTTCTCCACATATAACACTTCTACAGTGCACATAATTCATCTTCATATAACAATCATTTCTCATTTAATCATCAATATATCATTTCATAATATAACATCATAATAATCACTTCCTTTACTTATCCCTCAATGCCTACGTTCGACTAATCAAAGTGGCTTTACTCGAGAGAAAAGTTCCAATTATTCTACATATTCCATATAACAATCATAATACTCAATACTAGCCACGAAACCTCTACAATCTACCTTAACAGAAGCGGGTATAACATCGTTGGCTAGATCAAATTCTTTTACAAATTTCACAACCTCAATCCCTTGCTTTGAGGCCGTTGTTTATTCACGAATAATCATGAATAAAATAGGTACCCTTCAAAACACAGAGTGGGTCTCTAATAAGCGTTCAAGCTTCTATAAATCATTAGTACCTTCCTAATTTGACAAGAGCAGTGGGTTTCTTATTGTCTCTAGTTGCCTCATAATATTTAGCTTATAATATTGTTAGCTCTTCTTCTTATCTATATAGTCCTCCAGATTCTTTATCTCGACTCTTCAGGTCGGTTCGTTAAAAATATATCTCTTGCTTATAGCAATGTTTGTCTTAAAGCTCTTATATCAACGTATGTCATCACTAATCATTATTCATTAAAAAAAAATCATTTATATATCATTTATCACACAAAAATTATTAATTCAGGTTCATATCATACAAAATTTAACACAAAATCGATGAAAATGTACTAAATATACTCAATAAATATCAATATGTAATAAGATAACTGGCTAATAAAAATTCAAGAATAGTATACATATCCGACAAAAATTCGATAAAAATTCAAAAATAGCATATGCAAAAGTTAGATAAAAATATTCAAAATAAGTTTATATCTCAAAATTCGATAGAAATTTTTGGAAAAAATTCGATATTCCATAAAATATTCAAAAATAACCGTACTAAAAATCGAAATCGGATAGAGATTTTCAAATAGATTCAATAAAAATTCAAATTCAATAAAAATTCAATAATAGCAGATATAATAAACTTCTATAAAAATATTCAATTCAAAAATCACTTCATGTTTCAAAATTCATAGATATTCTTAAAAAAAAATCGATACTTCATAAATTATTCAAAAATCAGCAAAGATAAATATTCAATGTTCAATAATAATATAAAACGAGGGAAGCATTTTTAATAAAGATAGACATTCTTACTTACATTTTATTTCCACTTTGTCTTTGTTCACTGGGTTCTCTGCATTCTTCCTCTCCTGGTCTGTTTTCGCCGTCTATACTTCCAAGCTGGTGCCGCCATCTTTGTTCCTTACAGAAGATTCTCCACTAGTCTGCAGGATCAGCCATGTATTAAATAGTGTGATGTGTAATGCCTTTTAGGTCCAAACTAATTAAAACTCTCTTTCTTGGTTCAGATACATTATATTTACACTCAACTCCATCAATGACTAACTATAACAACGTGTTTACATATAACAGTAACGACCTAGTACAATAATTAAATGCTGAGTACAATAATCTTTCTCCACCGAGTTAATGTTTATATACACATTTAAATAATAACAAAACATGACAATTCAATGTTACTTGCGGTTATTGATACAAGAACAGATACTACATGGATTAATGACTTTGAATGAGTTTTAAACATATTTTGTACAGGGTGATATTATAATACCATATGGGGTCAAAGAGGAACTCCCGTAAATACTGTCTATTATCTGGAATTGTATGTAAGAAACATTTCAATATTGAAAAAAAAATTGTTTGCTAAACCTGTGGCGACGTAATTAGTGTATATTTGAAAATTTCTTTAGTTCTAAGTTCAGAATGATGATTCCTGTTTTTGTTCAGTTGTAATTAAAAATATGTGTTACTAATGATTATTTATAATTTATTGATACAATAGTAAGATTAAAATTACGGATACATTATTACATTTCTTAAAACAACTTAATTTTTTTTCCAATTGTCATTTTTGACTTGGGGTCATTTTTTACCCCAGTTGGTCATCCGTGTAACAAAAAAAGGTTGGTCATCGGAAAGTTAAGCAACTGGTTTGAAAGCCGATGTGAAGATATTTTTAAAACCATGTTAGAAGACACTTTAAGTGCAGGCAGTTTTATAGCAAACTTAAAAAGGTTTCTTAAATGGAGACTTTTGAAGACAATTTATCGTATTAAACCTTAGGTAAAGGTAAGCCTTATATTGTAATCTATCATGGCTTTCGGCATCGCCAGAAAGCAATATGGCCGAAAACCAAATAAAACTATTTAGTTTATCGACAGAGAATTTTTAAGATTAAATGACGATTTTAGACGTTTCCAAGAGCATGTTATATCTTACATAAAAGCAAGGTTACCTTGGAAATAAAACCGTTTAGTTTTAGTGGTGCTGTCAATAATTCCACACGGTTTTAATGTGAATCTAACCTTAAAATGGAGGCGTCGTAGTGCTGTGTGTGTGTTGTATTTTTTGAAAAATAACACCGAATGACCAGTTCGTTTATATTTTAATTACATGCGATTTATTTCTTGCATATTAACTGTACTTCCATTTTTACAACACACTACGCCACTGTTTCGCTCTAAAACAAATGACCGAATATTTTGTACATGAAAGAAGAGGGGATGAGTTTAGTTTCATTGTTTCTAACAAGAAGCATAGTTTAGTCTTTACGATAACCAAAATAATTCAATTAAGAGCGTTTGGTTTTAATATTGTAGCGGAAGAGAAATCTTGGCCGATCCCCGTATAACAGTAAACACCTCGAGAATGACGTAATCGGATGTGCTAGGCCTCGCCGGAGAATTCTGGAAGGTACGTCACGTAGGCGGAACAAGCCGATAGCTCGAGATGGGAGTCGATTGTTCCAGAATAACAACTGGGTATAAATACGGGCATATTTTGTGAATAAGTTTAGTGTATAAGATAAATTCGTCTGTAACTTATATAAATAAAGTCGTATATAAATTACGAACCGCTAGTTTTATTGTAATTAGAAGTAATTACACTAATCACGCTACAGTTGGTGTCGGTGTTCGGTAAACTTAGTGCGATATAAATAAGTGAATTACAGAGAGACTTTAAAAGACTTTTGAACTTTATTCGTCGGGAATAACCGGAGTGCGTTAATTGTTCGGTATTCGGAAAGACTTTAAAAGACTTTTGGACTTTATTCGTCGGGAATAGTTAAAGTGCGTTGATTGTTCGGTATTCGGAAAGACTTTTAAAAGACATTTTGGAAAGTACGTGTGTGCCGACCAAAGATGTTGCTACGAGAACTTACAGTAAAACAGCTCCGTGAACAGCTAGAGGAACGGGATCTGGACAGCAGTGGGCTCAAGATAGTCCTACAAGAACGACTCGAGGAAGTCCTAACGAAGAACGGAGATGATCCAGAGACGTTCCACTTCCAGTCAGCAGAACAAGCAATCTTATCGAAATTAAAAACTGTTTCTGAAACGATTGATGATACTTCTAAGATAAGCAACGAGAAATTTGAAAGTGTTTCTCAAAAGATCGATGAAACTTCTAGACAGAACAACGAGAAACTTGAAGAAGTTAGTAGAAAAAGCGACGAGAAATTCGAAAATGTTGCTAAAAGATTCGATGAGACTTCTCAAATAATTAAAGAGGTCTGTAGGCAAAACAACGAAAAACTAGAAGAAGTTTGTAAACAGAACAATGAGAAATTTGAAGAAGTTTCTAGAACATTCGATAAGATGCAGAAAAGTGTAGAGACCGTAGAAGAAAAGATCAAACAGCTAGAGAGCAGGATAACCGATACAAAAGTACAACCATCAGTTAATGCAGCAGCGTTAGATCCTTTAGTGAAAGATGAACTACCGAGAGACGAAACGTCGCATAATATGAGATTCAAATTACCACCATTTGATGGAAAGTCCTCTTGGTCCATATATCTTAGACAGTTTGAAGCTATTGCGACCGCCAATCATTGGACCGAACAAGAAAAGGCTGTTTCCTTGACTGCTGCTTTACGAGGTGATGCTGCAGATATATTAAGGTCAATTCCCAAGGGTCAAGAAAATTGTTACCAGACCTTGTTCACTCGTCTAGAAAAACGCTATGGAGATGCCCATCTACAACAAGTATACAAAGCACAACTGCGAAGTAGAAGTCAACGAGCAAGTGAGAATCTGCAAGAATTTGAAGCAGATGTGGCTCGTGTGGTGCGGTTGGCTTATCCAGAGGTGCCAGACAGCGTTTTAGAAGAAATTGCAGTAGATACCTTCGTCAATGGGCTGAAAGATAATGAACTACAGAAAGCTTTACGACTAGCAAGACCGAAAGTTTTAGATGAAGCACTTGCTATTGCCTTGGAACACGAAGCAGCTAGCCAAGCTTCACGAAACAATCGAGTAATAACCGTGGAAAAAGGCGATAAGAGAAAAGATGAACGTTTGGTGGAAATGGTACGGAGGGTGATTCGTGACACGATGCCGAAGAGACGCATGAAGAGGGCTGGAAGAGTTGGTTCAAATACAGATGCTTCCTCGATACGGCCATGCAGTGAAAGTTGTAATCACCGGCTTAAAGTAGATGAACAGCTTTGCCCTGTGAGACGAACTACCGTCGTTAATGAGCAATGGCAGCCACAACAGTTACAAGAAGCCCAAGAAGACGATCCATGTATAAAAAGAGTATTGGATTGGATGCGTCGAGGTGAGAGACCTAGTTGGCAAAACATTAGTGCATGTAGTCCGGAAGTCAAGGCCTACTGGAGCCAATGGAATTTCCTGATACTAAAAGATGATCTTCTGTACAGAACCTTTGAGAACGATGATGGTACAGAATCTAAGCTTCAGTTGATTGTACCTAAAAGTAAAGTGTCAGAAGTATTGCGTCAGTTGCATGACGGTACATCAGGTGGACACTTTGGTATTACGAAGACTCTGCAAAAGGTTCGAGAACGGTTCTATTGGGTGAACTGTAAAGATGATGTAAGAAGATGGTGCCAGAAATGTGAACTGTGTGCATCCGGTAATGGTCCAGTTGGTAAAAAGAGAGCACCCATGAGACAGTACAATGTTGGCAGTCCTATGGAAAGAGTAGCAATCGACATTGCAGGTCCATTTCCAGAAACTGATGCTGGAAATAAATACATCCTGGTAGCCATGGATTATTTTACGAAATGGACCGAGGCCTATGCATTACCAAATCAAGAAGCTGCTACCGTTGCAGAGGTACTTGTTAAAGAATTCTTCAGCCGATTTGGTGTTCCCTTGGAGATCCACTCCGACCAAGGGCGAAACTTTGAGTCAGCTCTTTTCCAAAACGTTTGTAAATTGATTGGTGTCAATAAGACCAGAACAACACCCCTGCATCCTCAATCAGATGGGATGGTCGAGAGGATGAACCGAACGATGGGTAAACACTTGTCCAAAGTTGTATCTGAACATCAGCGAGATTGGGACCAACACATTCATTTATTCCTGATGGCCTACCGCTCGGCCGTAAATGAAACTACAGGTCAAACACCAACCTGCCTGATGTTGGGTCGTGAAGTTCGGTTGCCCTGCGACCTAGAGTTTGGCTGCGGACCTTCCGAGGAACATGTTGCAGGCGAAGACTACGTTGACCGCCTGAAATTACGAATGAACAACATTCATGAACTTGCCCGACAACACATCCAGATAGCCAGTGACAGAATGAAAGATCAATATGATTCTCGATGCAAGAATGAAAGCTTCGAAGTAGGTGATCTTGTCTGGCTTTATAGTCCGCAACGTCGTCGAGGCTTATGTCCTAAACTGCAAAGACAATGGGAAGGTCCATATGAAGTTAAGAAGAAAATAAATGACGTAATATATAGAATTAAGAAGTTGCCAAACGGTAAACCAAAAGTTATTCACATAAATCGTCTTGCACCATATGCTGGCTCAAATGAAACGGAAGAAGCACGAGTCCTCCAACAGGAGATGAAAGATGTCGCACAGCCAAGTTTTAATCAATTTATGTCAAATTACGCAGCGAGAAAGAGTGCTAGATTCGGCGTGACCACAGAAGTTCAGCAAGATCTGTTTGGTGTTCCAGAAAACGTCTCTCTGGCCCACTGTGTTGCCCAAGACCTCGAGATGACTAAAGGAATATCGTCCGTATTCAATAGAAAGTTCGGCCGCCAGGACGAGTTAAGAAATCAGCAGCCTAAAATTGGAAGAGTACTGCGATTGGAAGATGGTCCTCGATCTTTGCTGTATATGGTGACCAGAAAGTCTTATACGGACACGCCAAGCTACGAGAACATATGGCGTGCTCTAACTAATTTGAAGAAAATCGTGTGTAATTATGACATCAAAAATTTGGCTTTACCAAAAATAGGCCATGCAGTAGAAAATCTGGATTGGAAGATTGTGAGAAGCATGCTTGAAGTGGTCTTCAGAGGAACTGGTGTACAAATCACTGTGTGTTGCATGAACCCGAAGATGTCGTACCCTTCAAAGACAGTAGACTGTTATTTCTTCTTGAAGGGTGTATGCAGAGCTGGAGAGTCGTGTAGATTCCGCCATCCTGGGCCTTCATTTAGAGTTGCTGATCGAGACGCTCAGATCTTAAGAGGGGAGCAGTGTAGCGGAAGAGAAATCTTGGCCGATCCCCGTATAACAGTAAACACCTCGAGAATGACGTAATCGGATGTGCTAGGCCTCGCCGGAGAATTCTGGAAGGTACGTCACGTAGGCGGAACAAGCCGATAGCTCGAGATGGGAGTCGATTGTTCCAGAATAACAACTGGGTATAAATACGGGCATATTTTGTGAATAAGTTTAGTGTATAAGATAAATTCGTCTGTAACTTATATAAATAAAGTCGTATATAAATTACGAACCGCTTGTTTTATTGTAATTAGAAGTAATTACACTAATCACGCTACAATATAGCCTAATAATTGCTTTTAAGAAAGCAACTTTAAAGAAAACTAAAAAATAGTTTTAAGGCATATGATTTACTGACATAATAGTCTTGGGATCAAGTAGTTTTAATAATAGGTTTTATTAGTCATAGGAGAAACTTTAAAACCGCACTAAAGCTAAAAGGTCACAAATTAGAATCTCATAAAACCAAATAGTCCGGAAGTTCTTCATAAAACTGATTAGTTTTAATGTGAGCTGAGAACAAATAATTTTAAAACTACAATAAGACAAATTATCTATTAAGATTAATTAGTCTTATTTAATACTCTTATTAGACACTTTAAAACGCATGACAAATGCTTAACAGTTTTAAAGTTCTGGTAGTGTATCTACAAGGTAACTTTAAAACCATTATCTTCTTATTTACCACAATAAAACCTTTATAAACTTTAAATAAAACTAAAATATGTTTATTGTGCTACTTGGGGTTGGGCCTAACCGCGTCCAAAGTGTTTTAAACATGTAATGGTCTCTGAATACGGAAGAATAGGAAAAAGTACCATTTTGGTTAATTTTACTACACTGAGCCAACTGATCCTTCCTCCTTCCTGTTTAGTTGTTGTTACCTGTAGTTGTTGTTACATGTAGTTGTTGATGATGGCTCGTGTTGGACCGAAACGCGTCCAAAGTGTTTTAAACTTTTAATAGTCTCTTAATATCGAAGAATATGAAGAAACCTAGGGATGGGAAAACCCTACCAGTAAAACCTAAAACCGGTTTTTTAGTTCGCAATAACCGGTTTTAGCGGTTGTTTTTTCTCCCGGTTATAACCGCCTTTTTCTTTTTGCAGTAATAACCGGTGAAAAACCGAATAAGTTACTTCTGAAAAAAATAAGGAATTCGAAGAAAAGTATTGTTTGTTTAAATTCATCAATAATTCTTGATTGGTTTAATGTTTATACATATTCGTTAATGACTCTCGCAGTCACTGATATATGTTTAAGAAATGTGATAAGCTGAATTGGCTATTTTGATGAACTTGAGAATAAGCATGTCTTGCTTGTATATCTACAAAAACGAGAATAAACTTATATTTATAAATCCAGGAGAAAAAAACCATTCCTCTGGAATCACTTAAAAAAAATGAAAATAATAAAATTGTTTTTTGTATGCGGTGCAAAAAGGATTTTTTCTACAACCACTATTCAAAGTGCACTTTTCTGCACGGTTTTATGTTAGCAAACTTGATATTTTCTCACAGTATAAGATATTTGACATTAGTGTGCAGAAAAGCGACGTTTCTGTGCCGCAAAGTGACGTTTCTGTGCCGCAAAGTTCTTTTCTGCACAGTTGACTACCTCATTCTGAGTAACGTTATATTCTGTTTACATCCGTGGACTACCGCATTCTGAGTAACGTTATATACTGTTTACATCCGTGGTTAAACTTTAGACAAATATATAACCTATAAGACAATTATTATATTTAACTATAGCATAGAAACTAAATTATGGATGTTACAACTGTTTTATTTTACAATTTTATTCTTATTAAACATTTTATAATTATCAAATAACTAATAAGGATTTAGCAACCTGTGCAAGAGACGTCGAATGAAGTAGGTTTTGGGTAAATCCGTGACTGCATAAATATAATGTCAATAATGTGTAATAATTGTTTAAATTTAAACAAATTAAGGCAGTGCATTAATTTTTTAACTGATTTCTGTGCAATTTATTTAGGTATAAGGAATTTAAATTGATTAGTAGGTATTAATAGGGATGTTCACTAATTTTTAAATATAGTTAAATTCAATAGATTACAAGGTATATAAAAACGTAACAATCATAAAACTGTTTAAAAATGTATATTTTTTAAGATAAATGAGTTCATAATGTTGATTTTCTTGGAGGCTAGAAAAACGGTACCCTGCAGCGAGGCTACGGTCTGTGACGTCAGCAGTCGTAACGTCTTTGATCGACGACTAGTTTTGTATACTTATTTACTCAGTGTATTTGAATGTGCGCAGTTTTTTACGTATTTAATTATTAAAAATAAAGCCAAATAAGTGGTGTTTTGTTCCTGGGTGTGTAAATACATCAAAAAATAGTTCTGACAAGATTTTTATTACCGTTCCAGCCAATTTAAAACAGAAAAAGAAATGATTTGTTGCAGCTAGAACTTAAAATAACTAACTTAAAGAACTAACTTAATAAAATAAACATTATAGAAGTTTTCCAGAGACTTTCGGCCCTTGGTAATAATGTAATTGTTCTTTCTGCATTTACATTTTTCAAAAATACTTATTAGTTTTCTCAGGATTCGAAAAAAATGAATGAATTTAAATACCATTTGACCAAGATTTTGCACCTACCCCCTTAAGGAGTAAATGAAAAAGTTTCGGGACCTCAAATTTGTATTCCTTAAACTGGGATATTCCTAAAAACGGGATTCTAATAATACATACAGTAAAAGTAAACCATGAAATAACTACATGTGGATGTAGGTATGACTTTATATTATATTAAAATCATTAATAATTTAGTGAAAAGATTGGTTGAAATGAAAATGTATAATACCCAAGTTCAAAAATATTTTTTACCTTGGAACAGTTGTCAACTCGAAATACGAAACAACCGAAATAAGATCTAGAGTTAAAAAGGACATAGCAACATTTAACAACATGCATGAGAAATATTTTCACCCATTGCGACATAATATCTCTCCCAGTAAAAATGCGGCTGCTAAAATGTTATTATTTCCGGTCTTGCTATATGGCGCAGAGGCCTGTACAATAATGGAAACATTAATGAAAAAGCTAGAGGCATTCGAGATGTGGGTGTACCCACGTATCCTCAAAATATCCTGGGCGACCCACACCAACGTACAGGTATTGCGTCGAATGGGAAAACAAAAAGAAATCTCTTTTACAATTAAGAAACGAAATCTTAAATATTTCGGTCATATCATAAGGCATGATAAATATCGTATACTCCAACTGATAACGCAAGGTAAAATAGAGAGCAAACGCGGACCCGGAAGAAAAGACACTCATGACTTAAAAACTTACGCCAATGATTTGGACAAAAATCGATCGAGTTATTCAGAAACGTCTCAAATGAAATTAAAATTGCCATAATGATAACCAACGTCCACAACGGACAAGGCACATGAAGAAGAATAAAAATATTTTTAATACACCTAACCAAGGTAAAGTAATAACCAGCCAATGTATGTATACAACATGCATGCGTACAATGCATGCATACAACTTTCTCTATTTTTTTTGTGGAGTATTAAGCATTTATTTTTTTAGCTTAAAGAAGACATGGAAAATTATATGGAATATACACTCAGTAAAGCTGTGGTAGATTTATTTTTTTACAAGATGCCAATAAATCATACACCATTGTTACAGCTACACTACAGTCGGTAGTTTATACGAATCGGCTTTCTGAAAACCTTCTTCCATTTTATTTGTTTATTTTTGTAAAACCCAAAATATGTCCTTACAAACAGTCTATCCACTTTAAACTAAACAAATTCACTATAAAACTCCACTTTAACCCTGATAAAACAAGAAGAGAACAAAATAAAATGACCTGAAACGTCAAAGAGGTAAACAGTAACACTATGAGAATGGCGCGGGCTTGGGGTATGCAACTAGTGACGTCAGGCCAATAGAGAAGCGTTCTTGAAATTTCAAATAATGCTAGATTTCTAATAAAGATTTTTTATAGAAAGGCTTTTTCAATTTTGTTGAAATTTTGGACAATTATTCCTAGGGTGTTTCTTAATCGTTTTACATGTTTGAAATGACTTTTTAATTTTTTGTGAACATCCCTATTAAATACAGTTTAAAATGTATCACATAGGTACCTATTATAATTAATCGTCGTTTGGAAATTGTGATTTTTATTTTTAGGAAAAACTGTGCTTGTAGAAAAAGTATAGTGTGAAACACGTGCAGAAAGGTAATTTCTCACTCGTTTGAATTGCGGCACTCGCTTGCGCTCGTACCGCAACTTTTCAAACTCGTGAGAAATTAGTACCTTTCTGCACTTGTTGCACAATATACTATTTTTTCGGAAATATACTACACTTACAAACCGAAGACAATAATACATCCAGTTCAGAATTTTAAGATTGATTTTTATAAGTTTTACCATTTTTGATGTTACATTTTTGTTTTTATAATTTATTCATATGTATATTGGGTGAGTCAGATAAAGGGCCTATTAGAAATATCTCGAGAACTAAAGGCAACATAATCATGAAAATTGGAATGAAGAGGTTTTGAAGAGTGATCTATTTAATGAAAATATTTTCATCCATTTTCTACTTTCGGTTATACTGGAAGTTGCTTATAACTTCGTTTTTTTAAATGGAACACCCTGTATATTTTTACATTTTTGAATTTTTCTCGATGTCTCCTTTCTTAATATATGAGGTTTTATATTAATATACAGGGTGGTGTAAAAGATAATTACGGGTTTTTATTAATTTCGTAGCAACTTTCACACCCTGTAGAAGTATAATACTATGACATCAAAAACTCTATTTACGTTCAAATGATTTTAAACATAGTCTACTATCGTAAAGCATTATTAATATAGCTATATATTGAATTTTAGTATACAGAGTTGGTCAAAACACGGAATGAATATTTTCTGAGTTTTTTTAAATGGCACACCCTGTATTTTAGTATTGTAATGAAGTGATATTTTATGGTACTTTTTTATTTTATAAGCATTCCCTATACCTAACTGCTTTAACTTGTGAGTTATTGGGGATTCAAGCCAAACATTAATTGCAACAAAAAATACGTGAAATTTTATTAGTTTGGCCTTGAACATATTCAGTCACAAATAATTTTTCGGGAATTAATACATATTAATCTAGACTGATCGTTAAAATTCCCAATAATGGTTGAGCTATCAAAATACTTACGTAGTTAAGATTGTTGGTGCGATTAAGAATTAAGCACAAATTAAAACAGTTAGGTATAGGGAATACTTAAGAAATAAAAAAGTAACATAAATATCATTTCATTACAATACTAAAATACAGGGTGTTCCATTTAAGAAAACTCAGAAAATACTCATTCGGAGTTTCGACCAACCCTGTATACTAAAATTCAACGATTAGCTATACTAATAATTTCTGACAATAGTAGACTATATTAAAAATCATTTGAACATAAATAAAGTTTTTGATGTCAAACTACTCCAATTCTACAGGGTGTGAAATTTGCTACGAAATTAATAAAAAACAAGTAATTATCTTTTAAACTACCCTGTATAACAATACAAAACCTGATATTTTAAGAGAGAAGACTTCGAGTAGAATCCAAAAATGTAAAAATATATATTTATCTGGGTGTCCTTTAAAAAAATGAAGTTATAAGCAACTTCCGGTATAACCGGAAGTAGCAAATAGATGAAAATATTTTCAATAAATAGATCACCCTTCAAATCCCCTACATGCCAATTTTCATGAGTCTGTTGCCTTTAGTGCTCGAGATATTTCTAACATGCCCTTTATCTGCCTCACCCTGTATACCTCTACACGTAATATAGTATAATTTGCTTTATAATTTATTACGTTTATAGTCTTATACCTAATCTCACCACCATTTGTATTTTGCAATTATTTGATATTATTTGGAGCCGAAATTTTCCTTGCGTTAGTTTATTATAAAGGGTGTATAAGAAATTAAATCGCATATTCTGGGACCAAAAATAGATCGATTGAACCTAACTTACCTTAGTACAAAAGTGCACATAAAAAAAGTTGCTGCCCTTAGAAGTTCCAAAACCAAAAAATATATTTTTTGCAATATATATCGAAAACTGTTAGGGATTTTATATTAAAAATGGGCATGTGGAATATCACAAACTAAAGTGCAATAGAAATTTAACGTTTTAACCTATTGGCTTTTGAATATTGGTTCAAAAAACCGAAAACCGGTTTTTTTGACCGGTTATAACCGCCAGGTTAAACCGTAAGTAAAAAAACCGGTATAACCGAAAACCGGTGTATTGACAAAAACCGCCATCCCTAAAAACCCCTTTGGTTAATTCCTACCACTGTCTTCCATGATTTACGCAAAATAAAACAGCAATAAATCTTGTTACTGAGAAAATATCGCGCAAAAAGAATACAATATATAAAATTGGCGATACGAGATATCTTTTACTCTCTGCAATATTTGATTTATCCGGTCGATATACAAACAATCGATTCCTACAAGAATAAGATACGTTTTTCCTATTGTATGTCGAGCTCGTTATTTCTTCCGATTAACTGTAGCGCATGAAAAGGCTTAAGAAGAATGGCCGGTTTATTGTGACTAGTTTTTGTCCGAGACAGTGACATTCTTGGAGTTTCCTAGAGGATTTTTTTGTGGCATTCTATAAGTATTTAATAATATTTAAGTGATATGATTATTCTGTATTCAGTTGAGTTAATAGTTTTATGAATTATTTATGTTGTCTTTTTAAATTCTAAATTGAACAAAAAGTAAAGCGATTAGAGGTATTCAGTTGTAGACATAATAAACAAAACATAATGAACAAAAAAAATTCAAACCAAAAAACTTAAAACTCTAATCATGGAATAATGTTTTAATTTTTCTTTTATTTATTTAGTCCTTAATGTTCCCCACATTGCACCTTCGTCATATCTGTTCTTCTAACTCTATCTCAGAGTGTATTACCATGCATTTTAAGTTTTCGTTTCTGCTGCTTCTAGCATTATTTTTGTTTTATTTGTATTGGATCTTTTTCTGTTGCATATGCCATTATTGGTCTGATGACTCTTTTCTAAATTCTGACATTTATAACCAAAGACCCGATGGAGCGAGAAGAAGAGGCAGGCCAGAGCACGATTTAAGGACCAAGTGGAAGATTTACGAGTGTTAATACATAGTACGAAATTGGAACACCAAGGCGAAGGGATAGGAAGCTGAGCAGAAGACGCACCATCTCATTGTAGAACCAAATATGATGTCGAGCTTTTATGTAAGTTTATATTTTTATTGTCTCAAACGAAATTAAATTGTTTTTACATGTTTAATGCTATGAGTTTAAAACCATATTTTTTGAAAATAGGGCTACCAGAAAAAATATTTTAACTTCGTTAATTCAGAAGGTATCAAAGCCCTCAAAAATTTGATTATAGATAGTGATTCGAGTGATAGAGATATAGAGAATTTTTTTAGAGAACAGTGACATCGATGAAACAAAGACTATCCAGGACGGTGAAAGGGATTCTGCGTCTGTGCAAAATCTAATGCGATAGAATCTGGCGACGAAGATAACATTGAAAACATACAATCTTCGCTTTACGAAGTATTTCGGAGAAAAAAGCCTAAAGCAATTTTTTGGAAATGACATTTTGAGTACTTTGCCAACTCATATACCAATGCCATAACAATATTTAATTTAAAGTTTTATTTTTAAGCTACTCAAAATAAATTTATGTTAAAATTAGTAAATTTGAAATCTAGTTGGAGGTCTTGAATACCTGGTTACAACGGCAATGTCGAGATTTTTTACTTCTATAATGTTTTCCTGTCCAGACCAATCTCTTAGAATACATAGCCGTCGATAGATTTAAATAACTATTATATATTAACGTTGTATCGTTGATTGATAAATACGGAAAGATACGAAAGCCTATGCATTATTTTGTTGTCTTTAAAACCTGCCCGTATAGTGGCGCGCCTAGCTTAAATTTGTTGGAACTAGCCTTAGAGGGAAGTGTAAAATTCTCCCTACTCAAGGAACTAGCCAAGAACACGCGGTTATTTTACGTGGCCCGTATTCAAAATTTTAACGCAGCAGTTACTATCATATTAATCTGTATTATTTTTTTTTGTTTTTGTTTCTGCAAAAATGTTGAAAATATAAATTGACTATAGAGTTTTTTTTCACTAGTCTTGACCTCACAAGTAAATAATTTTCGAGTTATTTGCGAGTGAATATTATTCATTTCTCAAAAAATAGTACGTTTTTAGACGGATTTTCGCAAATAACTTAAAAAGGAAGTATTTCACCAAAAAAAAACATTCATAGCAAAAATACAGCTTATCAAAAAGGGAAAAAATATGTTTTATATAAATATGACAGATGAAGTCGTAGACCCAGTAAAAGCAGAGTTGTAGCTAATGAAAAGTAGGTTATTATTTGTCAAATTCAAAATTGAATATTTCTACATGAAATAACCAAAAAATTAAGAACTTTTCGGGGAAAACTCATCATAACTTTTTAAAAAGTTTAAAAACAGCTTTATTTTTTTTGAGTTTCTAGTATCAGAAGTAAACAAGTTGCGCATAAAATAAAGTTGATCCCTTTTTTTTTGTAAAAAAAGGCTTTTTCACGCTTTTTTAAAACTATTTTTTACAAAAAGGACCAACTTTATTTTCAGGGTAGCGTGCTTACTTTAATGCAAGAAACTTTTTTAAAAACAAAAACAAAGCTTTTTTAAACACTTTAAAAAAGTTGCGATGAGTTTTCCCAGAAATGTGCTTCATTTTTTGGTTATTTCACGTTGAAATATTCGATTTGGAATTTGACGAATAATAACTTACTTTTCATTAGCTACAACTCTGCTTCTACTGAGTATAAAGACTTGATACAGATATTTTTTTAAATTTTTTTATAAACTATATTTTTATTGAATACTTTTTTCGATAAAATACTTACTTATTGTGTTATTTGCGTAAAACCGTCTAAAAACGTGTTTTTTTTTGTTAAAAAACGAACATATTCACTCGCAAATAACTCTAAAAGTATTAGCTTAGTGAAAAAACTTAATAGAACAAAACTTGCTACAATTAATCAGTTTATCCACTTGATAGATACTAGACAGTATTAGACTTATTGTTATTATAGCTACGTAGCCTTATACTAAGTGGATTTAGAAAGTCCACATCTACATTAGACAACCTAGTGGATATTGAATCTGTAGTTCATGGGTCATTTGGATGTGATCAAGTATGTTTGGTTTATGGCTATCTTTTATTATATTTTATAATGCGTGCCATTTGGGGATTAGATATAAGAATTCTATTAAGTTGGTCAATTCCAGGAAATATAAAATTTATTAGTAATTTCCTATATAGATGAAACTTATTCGAATAGATAACGTTCTTTTAGACTCAAAAATTTAAACGACATTCCTCAATGGTCTACTCGTTGCACTTTTCCTTATTGCCATCAATGACATAGCTAAATCACTTAACCCACTAGTCATTTAGAAATTAGAGAATTGCTCGAACACTACTGGCCTAGAAGTTTCTCCCACTAAAACGAAAACAATAATCTTCAGTAAAACTCGAAAGAAGCACATTATACTACCAAAAATCTACCTAAAGAATTTCTTCTACTTTTTCTTTTACATAGGCAGTACTGCCTGTTTTTCTTCAACGGTGCCTTTCATTATGTCTCTAAATTGTCATTCCATCTTTTCCTTGGGCGTCCTATACTTCTTCGGCCTAACGGTGACTTGTCCATGGCTATTCTTACTATCCTTGATTCAGACATCCTGCTTATGTGTTGATTCCACTCTTCTTTTCTATTCTTTACCCAGGTATTTATATTGTCTACCCCACATATACATCTGATTTCCTGACTTCTTGCCCTATCCCGTAGTCCTTTTCCAGCAATCCTTAAGATCTTCATTTCGTTGGTCTCCAAACGTCTTTGGATTTTGCTTGCATCTGGTCTTGTTTCGGCAGTGTAAGTCATAACTGGTCTAATAACTTCAGTCAAATGACTTATATATTCGGTCCTTTGTTTCCACTCTAAGATATTTGTTTGTCCAAATTGTGTCGTTTAGGCATCCGGCCGTTCTACTGGCTTTAATTATTAGTCTTTAACCTCTTCTTCGATATTATTGTCGGCTGATAGATTAATTCGCAGGTATTTACTTTTATTGTCTAAGTCCAATTTGCATCTTATTCGTTCTTTGGATATTACTAAGCTTTTTGTTTATTGGGCTGATATTTGCATATTCATTTCTTTTGCGTTAATGTTGAATTTGTGCAGTAATCTTTGTAGGTCGTCTTCGCACTCTGCTACTAACACGGTGTCATCAGCGTAACAGAGTATTTTTATCTCTTTATCGCCCATTTTTTACCCTCTTTTTTTCTTCACTTGTTCTATTATTGCATCCAGCGTTATGTTAAACAGTAGAGGGCTTAGTGAATCTCCTTGCTTGATTCCTGTGTTTGCTTCTATATGGGTTCTGTTATTATTCCATTGACTTTCATTCCTATTTTATTTCGTACTTAAATGTTTTCTATCAGTTTTATAATATCCAGTGGTAAATTTTTTTCATATAGTAGGTGTATCACATCTTTTAATTATATTCTCTCAAACGCTTTCTCTAGGTATATAAAACAGAAAAACCCTCGCTTGTTATATTCTAATGATTTTTCCGCTATTTGTCTTATCACAAAAACTGCATCGTTATGATCTTCCACTTCTAAATCCTTGTGGTTAAACCGATATATTTATGCACGCCATTATTTTCTTCATCAGTATTTTTGTTGTGAGTTTCAGTATAGTGCTCTACTGGGGTCTGCCCTATCACTTTTCTTAAATAACGCTATCATCTGAGTGGTACTCCATTCTTCTGGAATTCTTCCTGTATTTATTATTTTACTTATCAGATCAGGATATTCAGTTCTTTGTGAAGTCTCTCTCCTCCGTATTTTAAAAGTTCATTAGCTATTCAATCTTTCCCTGGTGCTTTTCGATTTTTCATCTGTTTTAAGGCGTTTGTTATATCTTCCTCTTTAATTTCTGTTTGCTCATCCGATTCTAATCCTGGTTTTCCAGTTCTTCATGTATTTGTATCAATATGTTTTACTTCTATCAATTTCATTATCTCTGCTGTTTGACCTCTTATCATTTTCCACATTTCGTTTTGGATCCCGTATAAGTCGTGCTCCATCTCTTTTGAAAATGCTTACCAATGTTCTGTTTTCTTCCTTCTTACTGTTGAGTTTAACTCATTTCAAACTCTTTTATATTCTTCATATGTTTGTCTCGTTCTTTTGAATTTGTGTTCTAGCTAGATTTTCTTTTTTTTTCTTGGCATTTTATTTTTATTTCTTCACAGATCCATGGTGTTCTCCTTTTCTTTCGTATATGTTTACTTATCTTACGTTCTCCAAGTGCGTCCGTTGCTGCCATTTTGATATTATCTCTAATCTTCCTCCAACTTTCTTCTATGTCTTCATCTGGTGTTATGTAGTTTTCGTTCAGTACTTTTTGCAGTCTTTTCTGGTATAGATCTCGTGTTGACAAGTCTTGTAGCTGTTCTACCTTTATTCTTGTCTCACATTTAATAGGGTCTTTTTCCTGTTTTTTTTTGTAGATGTATTCTGATTTTTCCAAGTACTAGGTTGTGATCACTTCCGATATTAGCTGCACTTAAACATCTTATGTCTAGTACTTGAGAATGATGGATGTTTCTGTTTTTCAATATATAATCAATATCGGATCTGTGTGCTCTTGTATTTTTGAATGTATATTTTTGTTGATCTTTGTGTCTGAAGAACGTATTGTTTATTCGAAATTCGTTCTGAGAGCAAAAGTTAATAAGTAGTTCCTAAAGAGTTTACAATAAATTATTCAGAATTGATTAACTTCTTGGGAATAAAACTGGATATCTTGGTATAAAAGTGTATCTTGGTAAGACAATATACACTCACTCCGACTGTCAGCTCAAACGGGCTCAACTTAATGAAAAATATCTCTCATAAACAATGGGATGCCGACTTCCAAACTCTTATGACTGTTCACTGAAAGTTGGGTTTCAACCTGAGATACAAACAATACGCTAAAGTGTTACGTTTGGCTTGTTCTCTTGTATGGAATGAAAGCATGGATAATAAAGGCCAGCTCCTAACAAGCTTGAAGTCGTTGAAATGAGGTGCCTGCACCGAATGCATCCTTAAAATATCATGGACATACTTAGGGACATATTGCGAGGAGAACGATATACTTGTCGGCAACTGGAACTCGAAGGAAACATAGAGGGTAAGAGAGGTCTAGAAAAAGATGTCATGGCTGGGTTATATTCGCCAAATGATATTAATGAAATTACTCTTAATAGAATAATGTAATCGTGACTATCTAATATCTCACCTGGCAATACAATGCACGGTGGACGCCTACGCAGAAATACACGGCGCCTTTAAGAAGTAAAGTTAATAATAAATAATTCAATAATTATACTTATATTAGTCACTATTTTCCCCCTAACTCGGAAAATATCGACCGCACGAAAAAACTTGGAAAAAATTGTAGGAAATCGCGATTGCAACAATTTACGAGTCCTTACCATTTTTCTCTCGAAGAGTTTAAAGTGGCCGACCGGGTTACTAAGTCAATTTCATTTAAGTAAATAAGGTTGCTATATCTCCAAACAAAATATACAATCATCAGAAAGGAGACTGTAATTAACGAAAATAACTACCTAATTTTGTATCGAGATTATGAGGTAAAAAGAAATTTACAATATCTAAAATCACCCAGTGAGTATTTTTCTCGTTAAATAAATTTTTTATTAAATAAAATATATTATTATATATATTATATAAAATTTTAAAATAAACTTTAGAATATTCAATGATTTGTTTCAAGAATTCAAATTAAAAGACAAATTACAACCACAATTATTCTTGCTAATTTAAAAACGAGTTTTTAGAAAGTAATACATAGGTACACTCCAATAATTATTTTAAAGATTGCCATTGCTATCGTTGAATGAGAACTCAAATTTAAATGCATTAAAAGAAATAAATAATTTTTATTATAATCCGTTCGACCCGACCGATCCCAAATTCCGATAACCAAAGCTACCTGAATACGTCTCATCGTTGTCTCAGGTAAATTTAATCTCGTACCTAGAAAGCTGCTAACGCCATCTATTTCTAAAACCACTGGTGTCGTACATAAACGCTCATTTAGTTTCGTATCTTCCAGTATATTTATCAGTCAACGGTTGTATCTTTTTAAATTATTGCTTAGAATATAAAAAAGACGCCTATGTCAGAGATATATGCAGGACCTATGTAGTTACTTTGGTGGACGCGCCTATCGGAAGGTTAAGAGATCACCCGCTTCTATTTTGACCAAACGTTAGGTTAATCTGCCCTAAACAGTAATAAACCTTTTAATAAATCTACCGCTTGAGTGCTGTCATATAACTACCCGTTGGAACTACCCACTTTTCTGTTTTGACTAAAGGCCGGTGGTTTCTGTTTGCCAATAGCAGTGTTCGCGCTGTAAAGTCTATTCGGTAGACTTACACCGGTCATGGATTAAGAAAGAAATGAACGAATTTACTGGTCCGCTGTAGTGTAACTATTTACACATGGGCGCAGTAATTTTTTATTTGAGGAGGTTCTTATATAAATCAAATAATTTTAAATTTTAGGTGTTTGTATAGCCTCAGAAGCCTAAACGACATAATTTCGTGATTCTTTATAACAGTTCATTATCCGTAGCCAAAAATCAATATACCTAATATTAATTGTTGCATGAATATCAATATAATAAAAATAAAACAAATTATAACTTATAAAAGGTAGAAGGCTAAACGTTGCTGTATTGTTGATGTTTTAATTTAATCTCTAAAATGGTTTTCTATAAAGTCACAATCAATTTAAGTGATATATTGACGTTGGATGTTTTTAAATTAAGGTCAATTGACGCGTGTAAAAAGCGTTTATATGACATTGTAAACTAATTTGAGCTTGTTTTATTCTTTTATCAGATCGCATGTTTTCTATGTTAGTCATGTATATTTTATAGTTTATATGTATAATGGGGTATTTTTCCCGTAAATAAAAATTATTAAAAACAATATTATAATATTACGTATGTACCTACAATATCTACAAATAGTTTCGATTTCAAACAAATCACGCCTTGAAAAGGATCCGGAAATCCTACAGCAGGGCATTATGTAAACATCAAATATTTAAGTAAAATGCTAAATATTATTAAGTAAATATACGTACCAATTTTTTTTACTAAAATGATTTAGTCGTTATTGTTCACACTATCATCGCCATCGCTGTCATCATCATCGCTGTCGTCACCGTTAATTGTTATTATGATTGGGCTTATTTCGTTAATTTTATTTTCACGAATCCACCAATCCTCAATTAATTTTTCGCACTTGTATATACAGTTCCGCCATACTTCTGGAGTTGCAATTGAAAGTGCTTCTCGCCAAGTTTCCCAAACCGCTTCGTCTGTATACCCATTAGGCCCAATATGGTTGTCGTAATATTATTTTGCTATTCCCCATATATATTCGATGGGATTAAACTGGCAGTGGTATGGTGGAAGACGTAAAACTTGATGCCCGTAACTTTCAGTAACCTGATCCACCACAAAGATTTTTGGTTTTGCATGTTCTTTTGCCAAACGTAACAACTCAGACTTTAATATATGCTGTGGAATAGATATGCGTTCATTTGTTAGCCATTCTTTAATCTTATCTACATTCCACGAATTTGTTGGACTTTTGTTTAGTATTTCTGAATGATAAGGCGCATTGTCTAAAATAATTACGCTGGGCTCACTTAATCCGGGAAGAAGTTTTTCACGCAACCATTTCACAAACATTTCCGTGTTCATATTGTCACGATAGTCACTGTTTTTTGATGTAGACGAAAATATTAAATCAGCACCTTCTATAAAGCCTGTCTTCCCTCCCGCGTGCAGAATTATATGTCGCTTCCCTTCTCCACTAGCATGCTTGATCGATTTTATGTTGTCATCTTGCCATATTCTCTTGGCAGCACCCTTAGAAAATATCCATGTTTCGTCTAAATATACAAAAGTTGACCCTTCTTCTTTAAATATGTTATATTTATTTTCTCAGAAACTCAATTCTCTTGTGTACAACAGAACTTCTTTCACAAAGCGCTTTTCTGTTATCCTCTTTTTTAAATTTGAATCCTATGTTATGTAGGACTTGCCATAAACTTGTTCTGCCGATGTCACCAAATTTCCTCTCTTTTAACTTAAGTAAAATTGTACCTAAAGTCACATGTTCCTTATTTGCACGCATTTGATATATGATATTACGAATTTGAAATTTTCGTCCTTCTAACATATTGTTCGTTTTTAATAACAGGCGAGTATGGTGGTGATCGTTTTCCGGCACTTCACTATTCTCGTTTTTAATTGTAGATCTTAATTTTGATTCGCTAATTTCTAAAGCATCGCACACGCGTTGTTGTACAGACGTTACCGATTTTAAAGGACCACCATTGTTTTTTTCCGCAATAAAGTACTTATGTAGGTTACAAATTAGAGTATCTACATCTAAAACACGTCTTGGCATTTTCGGTTAAACAGCACGAACAGATTCTCACAAAATTAACAATATAAGGCGTTACCAATTCGACAGAATAAATTCAACTGGAAGATAACAAATGTCCTTATAGTTTCTTATAGCATTCCTGATTTGTTTGTCGACCCATTTAGTTAAATTACCTATTAAAATTGCATTAGTTTGTCATACTTTCTCTAATTTGGTTTTGCACCTATTTGGGTAATTAAGTACTTTCACTTGAATAATTAAAATGCCAAGACAGTACCGTAATTAAAATACCTAGGTCAAAAAATGAGCTTTATTTTGATACTATACAGTATGGTGCAAATGAAAGGAATAAATTCGTTATTTCGTAAACCGGCGACTTTAAGGAAAAATCCTGAAACAGGTCGATTTTTATTTTTAAATTATGATATTTTGCCATAAATGTCATACTAGTAACGTCATCCATATGGGCGTGATGAAGTAATCGATGATTTTTTTAAATGAGAATAGGGGTCGTGTGCTAGCTCATTTGGATCATTCAATTCTCTATTTATTAATATAAACATTTACATAATTGTTTATACAGGGCGCCCAAAAAATTTTTTTAATTTAAATTATTTGACAAAAAAAGAAGAATCTATATAATTTATTTAATTTAAAATACATTTTATTGCTGTTAGAAATCAGTAAAAAAATGTTTATATCACAAATAAACATTGTTTTTCGCTTAAATTAAATGTTCAAACTTCCTAAGAAACAGGTGGCTGGCGGGAGCTGGCTTAAACATTGAATTTAATCGAAAAGCAATGTTTATTTTTGAAATAAACATTTTTTCTGTTTCTGGGCAACAGTAAAATGTATTTTGAATTAAATAAACTACATACATTCTTCTTTTTTGTCAAATAATTTCATTAAAAATTTTTTTGCACGCCCTGTACAAATAATTGTGTAAATGTTTATATGCCTAAATAGTGAATTTAATGACCTTTCAAATGAGCTAGCACTCGACCCCTATTCTCATTTAAAAAAATCATCGATTACGTCATCACCCCCAGATGGATGACGACACTAGTATGATATATATGCCAAAATATCATATGTTGAATGGGTTTATTGACAGATTTTAAAACACAATGTAGGTAAACCCCCAAAATATATTTTATTACTATTCCTTTCTTTTATCTGTTTCAATAGTTTATTAATGTTTCTTCACTGCTTATATCAATAATACATAGTCTCAATTTACAATCAATTACTTTCAACTGAATTTTAATCTCTTCCTTTCTTTTCTTTTCTACTCTAATTCTCACCCTTTAATTTATATCTCAATTTCATGTACCTACATTGTTGTCTATCAATTCACATTTATTACTGTTATTACTATATGACTGCTAATATACCCTTTTAGCTACAATTTTTAAGCTTTCCGATTTTTCATTCTTTTTACGACCACTACTCCTCTCATTAAAACATCAAGGAGTATTGACTTTAACAATTTAGGTTACAGCTGCACGTCCACATCTAACATACATATTAGATATCGACCCGTTTTGATCCAAACGTTGTTAGTCTTACACTAACACATACACTAATAAATAGAAGTCTTTAATAGACTCAAATTAATAGCCTCAAAAATTCCCAAATTCCATAAACTTGTTTACCTTTGCAACATTCTCCGTCTATTCCACCATATCCCGTTAGCATAACTTAAGCAGATATATCATGTTAATGAATACTGAGGTAGTACCTCCTTGTAACCGAATCATTTAGTTACTTGTAACCGTTGACCTGAAGATGCTCTGCATACTTTAGAGAGCGAAACCGGTCGTCGGAAGTTACAATAAATGATTGAGAGTACGTCTGTCTTTTACTTCATTCAAAATATCATAATTTAAAAACAAAAATCGACCTGTTTCGGGATTTTCCCTAATGTCATCGGTTTACGAAATAAAGAATTTATTCCTTTCATTTGCACCATACTGTATATACGAGTAGTTGCAAAATTTACTGAATGCATTAACATTATTTAGTGGTGGCCGCATATCGAAATAACTACTCTGTGATAGACCATATTATGATCTGCCGACCAGGAGACTCTATACATGGAAATCACCAGCAGACAACCAACATAACGTCATCAGAAACCAAATTGACTACCTTCTCATCTGCAAACGATACCGAAATTCCATAAAATCAGTAAAATCATACCCTGGAGCTGATGTGAGATCAGATCACAACCCAGTTGTAGGAAGGTTTAGAATTAATCTAAAGAAGCCTGTGGTTAAAACTAAAGTAGAGACGATACAAGTATCTCGTTTGAGAGATCCATCAACAAAAGAGCAAGTCACACTAAAAATTAAAGAAGAGCTCACCAAAATAGAAATTATTCCTACTGAAGATGCGAACAGGAAATGGCACATGTTAAAAGATGCTATTATCCGCACATGTGAGACAACACTTACACCTAAACTAATTAAGAATAAAAATGAATGGATGACCGAGGAGATTCTAGATCTCATGGAAGCAAGGCGATCTTATAAAACCAAAGACAAAAACATGTATAATATTATACACACAGAAATAAGGAGAAAGATCAGAGAGGCAAAGGAAAGATGGTATAGTGACAGATGCGCAGAGATTGAACAGTTGGTAGAGAAACATGATAACTTAAACCTTCATAAGAAAATTAGTGAAATAACAGGCACTAATATTAAGAAAAAATCAAACATACCGCTGAATAAAAACGGAAAAATAATTATAGACGTCGGTGAAAGGCTTAAAAGATGGCAGGAATATATTCAAGAGCTATTTAAAGACGAACGGACTGAAATAGTACTAGAGCAGGAAAAGTTCGACAACGGCCCAGACATAACAGAAGATGAGGTACTAGAGGCGATAAAGCGAACAAAGAACAACAAGGCAACAGGTCCTGACCAAATACCTGTAGACATAATACGGTTAATAGAGGACCAGCAAATTGGAATATTGGTCGACTTATTTAATACAATATACAGTACAGGAATCATTCCCAGAGATCGGCTGCTGTCAACGTTCATAACACTGCCAAAAAAACCAAATGCAAAAGAATGCCAAGACCACCGGATAATAAGTTTAATGAGTCATACACTCAAAATATTTTTAAAAATTATACACCGGAGAATACATAACAAACTTGAGCAGGACATAAGCGACACGCAATTTGGATTTAGAAATGCAATGGGAACGAGGGAAGCCCTGTTCGCTGTAAATGTACTTGTGCAAAGGTGCATGGATGTTAATCAGCCAGTATATATGTGTTTCTTGGATTACAACAAAGCCTTCGATAAGGTCAGACATAACCGCCTTATCGAATTACTTGAAAAGAAAAACTTAGATATGAGGGACATCAGGATCATTAGTGCTATCTATTATAATCAGATCGCTGTGGTAAAAGAGAACAACGCCTTTTCAAATGAAATACGTATTGAGAGGGGCGTCAGACAGGGCTGTGTCCTGTCTCCTACTTTGTTCAATTTGTATTCAGAGGAAATAATCCAGGAAGCACTAGAAGACCTAACCACGGGAATAAAAGTAAATGGTCGACCAATCAATAATATACGGTTTGCCGACGACACTATTTTATTAGCCGAATGTCTTGAGGATTTACAACAAATGGTTGACAGAGTGGTAGAAGTCAGCCAAGAAAACGGACTGTCCCTAAACACAAAAAAGACACAATTTATGGTAATCACAAAAGTTCAACAGCGCCAAGAAAGCATAACAATACATGGAGAACAAATTAAAAAGGTTGAAAAATATAAATATTTGGGTACAATAATTAATGAAACTAATGAGTACACAGAAGAGATTAAAGCAAGAATAGGACAGGCAAGAAATGCTTTCAACAAACTAAAAAAAGTACTCTGTAGCAGGGACATTACAATTTCTTTAAAGATAAGACTTCTGAGATGCTACGTGTTCTCCGTATTATTCTATGGGTTGGAGGCTTGGACATTAAAGAAGGATGTTTCGGACAGATTAGAAGCCTTCGAGTTATGGGCCTACAGAAGAATATTAAGAATAAGTTGGGTGGATAGAGTCACGAATATCGAGGTGTTGAGAAGAATGGGAAAAGATAAAGAGGTTTTAAATACAATTAAAGTCAGAAAACTGCAATATCTGGGACATGTTATGAGGGGCGAGCGTTATAACTTGTTACAATTGATAATGCAAGGAAGAATACAGGGTAGAAGGAGTCGCGGAAGAAGACGCATCTCCTGGTTAAACAATTTGAGAGCTTGGTTTAATTGCACTTCTGCTGATCTCTTTAGAGCAGCGGTATCGAAAGTGCGAATTGCCGTGATGGTTGCCAACCTTCTTAGAGGAGATGGCACATGAAGAAGAAGATAGACCACATAACGAATTAGTTACTCTGCGGTAGACCGCATATTGGATGGTAGACCGCATATCGAATCGGCACTAATCTATATATTTTTTCTTATTTAAAATATTACTTGCGGGTAAATCCTAATTGTTCTTTTAGTCAAGGAAGTCTCTTCGCATCTGCTAGGGAAAATGTTCTAGTCAGGTGTTTTGCATAATCTTACTCCTAAGTTAGTATTAAGTTTTTGCTAAGAAAGGTATTTCTAACAAGGGTGCATTGTATTTTATTATTTATCTTATTATTTTTCCTTAAATTATCCTGTTTATTAAATTTTAATCAAAAAATTACTAAAAATTCAATAATTAAATAGATATTGGCCCTCTACGCACCCGAGATCTACGCTTATGTTACTGGTATACCTAAAATATTACAATCGACCTGCCGATTCGTTTGTTTCTTTATTAATCCATGACCGGTGTATCCCTACCGAATAGAGAGTACAAATCGAACGTATTCAGAGTAAGTTCGGGATTAGTTTCCAATGCGCAGGCGTCAACATCCTGACATGCTCAGGATTTTTCGCTCCGCGAACAATTTTCGGATTGGTAATGTAATGACGGATTGCATACATTAAGGTTAGAGAAGGAAGCCTTTTGTTGCCCCTTTCTTATTTCGACATCAATGTCAAAAAAAATGCAAATGCAACAAATTTGTATGTCAACAAAGAGAAAGAGAATAAAAGCACAACAGGCAAAGGATTAACTTTCTATTATTCTATTCATCGATGCCTTTCTTAGAAGTTAGAAATTTGATTAGCGTCTTTCTTTATTATTTCCACATTATTTCGATAATTTGGTATTTTCACGCCGAAATCCGGCTTACATTTTTGTAGAGAGTAAAAGATTGTTATGTATTACTTGGAAATGTTGTCTTAATCATAGGGATCAGACGCGAAACTTATATTTAGGTTTAATTAACCTTAACATTAGCCTTCCAGTTAGCATCAGCAATCTTTTATCTTATTCTGACAAATCTATATTTAATATCTTAATCAAGTTTATAAATGATTCTAAGATAAAAATTTAAACATATTTATAACAACATTCTGTGGCAAAAAGACTCTTTGTCTAATGCCATCTCTCTCCACACACACACACACACACACACACATTACTTGGAAATGGCAGCTTGATATTTAGATATAAAAATTACCTTTAACTTCCTGGGGGTTGTACATTATCTGAAGGAAGGAATAATTTAGTAAAGCAATCATTATTTCCAATTTTGATATATTGAATTTGTATTGATGAATGATGTATTGAATTTGATAGGTTGTGGCATTGTGTTGTGATTTATTACACCACAAAATAATGAAATATAACAAGACACAAGAAATAGTTTAAGAATAAGTTTGATGTGTTATTTATGTTTCATTATATTCAATAAGAGACTAATTTAACTCATAAATTAAACTGAAAAATAAACCACAAGAATATATAGGTACTTATAAGCTCATCTAGATAGAAGAAATTAAGTAGAAACAGAGTACAATTTATTGCAATACATACTATAGTAATAGATAATTATCGAATATCGAATGAAAATAATACTAGAAAAGGTACCTACCTACTTATTTATAAACATACTAATAGAAAACATTGACAAACACAACTAACAAAGCTTTAATATAAAAAATATTAAAATTTGTTTGAAGAATATTTAAATGATACAACACTTTACATAATTTTAAATCTTTAAAAACCAGAATCTACATCTACAAGTTGTTTAACAAAACAATATTTTAGGTTAAGAATTGGAAGGAGTAAGAACAGAATGTCAAGAAATTCTTCCCAAATATTTTGTGCGCCTGTGCGAACTTAAAATCCGAAACAAACTCCTCGAACATCGAGAGCGTATCCCGGACACGTTCAGGATCTTTTTTCTGTACTGCGCGAACACCCAATTAAAAATCCGGAGGGTATTCAGAGGGAAAGATTTGACCTCTGCGAACGCTCAATTTTGTAATGCGCAGGCGTTCTCCCTCTGGGTATACCCAGGATGTCCTGCGCTGTCAAAGCTAATATAGTATATAAGCTCTCAAGAAAGTGCCGAAAAATATTCCGTTAGTTACGTGAGATAAATTTGGTTTATTTTCGACCACCCACAAATTAACGGTATTTTTCTATTTAAATGTTTCTTTATAAAAAGCACATGTTTTCAATTTTATTTTATCTTCCGCTGTATTTTTTTATACCTTTATTTCTCTGTATTTATATCTTTTGTTTTCTTGACCTATTTTTACTTTATTTTTTTCTCATCTAATTGTGTGTAGTGTGTGTGTGTGAGTGTGAGTGTGAGTGTAACGTAAGAAAATCAAATGTCTACTTTCGTCCTAATCACAAAATGAACTAATATGTCATAGACTCTTTTATCAAATGAAGCAAGGAGTGCTGAAATATTTACTGGAAGAGGAAATTTTATATTATTTAATTCCGTCATTAGTTCCAATGTTTCAAGTGTATATTTAGTGCAGTCGAAAAATATATGGTTTAAGTCACCTATCGACATATTATTGCAAGAACATAAAGGCGAATCTATTATATTTATTTTGTGTAAGTGTGCCGGGAAACGACCATGATGTAATTTCAACCTAGTAATGATTGAAGAATATCGTCTGGATACAGGGAAGGTGAGATGAGGAATGTTCTTTGGCAAATCTCTATGTATCCTATAATAGTGACTTTGCGATTTTTCACTAATACTTTTATATAATGATTCCCAATCGCTTCTGATTTTATTTCTGAAAATCGCTAAAAGATCGTTTGCGTCTGTTTCATAGATAATATTTTCTAAATGGCACGCGTCCTTAGCTGCTATATCTACATGCTCATTGCCAATAATACCAGCGTGTCCTTTCACCCAAATGAAACGAACTTTTCTGACAAGCTTTCCCAGATATTGAATAATTTACCTTATGTCATATATTATAATGTTCTTATAATGTTTTGTTGGGTGAGAAAGTAATGCCAATAGTACTGACTGAGAATCTGTCAAAATAGCAATTTTCTGAACCTGATTTTCTAAGCACCATTGCAGCGCTCTTTTAATTGCTAATGCCTCGGCTGTAAAGATAGAAGTAAAGTCCGCCACACGATGCAGCCGTGTATGACCAGTGGATGGTACATAAATGGCAAAACCCGAGCAGTCCCTAGTCTTTGATCCGTCTGTGTATACTGCAACTTCATTATCCTGTGCTCCCAAAATGGATTTCAAGATCACATTATTTAAGAATGATAGATTTGAATACTCAGGGAATATAACCCTCGGTTTAACAATTAAGGTGTCATATTTGCATTCGTAAAGTGGGTATTTACTGTGGTTATGAATCCACTTTTCATAGGGGTAGGTATCAATACAAGCATCAGCCAAAGGAGGGGAACGGGAGGAGAACTACTTATTTATAAACATACTAATAGAAAACATTGACAAACACAACTAACAAAGCTTTAATATAAAAAATATTAAAATTTGTTTGAAGAATATTTAAATGATACAACACTTTACATAATTTTAAATCTTTAAAAACCAGAATCTACATCTACAAGTTGTTTAACAAAACAATATTTTAGGTTAAGAATTGGAAGGAGTAAGAACAGAATGTCAAGAAATTCTTCCCAAATATTTTGTGCGCCTGTGCGAACTTAAAATCCGAAACAAACTCCTCGAACATCGAGAGCGTATCCCGGACACGTTCAGGATCTTTTTTCTGTACTGCGCGAACACCCAATTAAAAATCCGGAGGGTATTCAGAGGGAAAGATTTGACCTCTGCGAACGCTCAATTTTGTAATGCGCAGGCGTTCTCCCTCTGGGTATACCCAGGATGTCCTGCGCTGTCAAAGCTAATATAGTATATAAGCTCTCAAGAAAGTGCCGAAAAATATTCCGTTAGTTACGTGAGATAAATTTGGTTTATTTTCGACCACCCACAAATTAACGGTATTTTTCTATTTAAATGTTTCTTTATAAAAAGCACATGTTTTCAATTTTATTTTATCTTCCGCTGTATTTTTTTATACCTTTATTTCTCTGTATTTATATCTTTTGTTTTCTTGACCTATTTTTACTTTATTTTTTTCTCATCTAATTGTGTGTAGTGTGTGTGTGTGAGTGTGAGTGTGAGTGTAACGTAAGAAAATCAAATGTCTACTTTCGTCCTAATCACAAAATGAACTAATATGTCATAGACTCTTTTATCAAATGAAGCAAGGAGTGCTGAAATATTTACTGGAAGAGGAAATTTTATATTATTTAATTCCGTCATTAGTTCCAATGTTTCAAGTGTATATTTAGTGCAGTCGAAAAATATATGGTTTAAGTCACCTATCGACATATTATTGCAAGAACATAAAGGCGAATCTATTATATTTATTTTGTGTAAGTGTGCCGGGAAACGACCATGATGTAATTTCAACCTAGTAATGATTGAAGAATATCGTCTGGATACAGGGAAGGTGAGATGAGGAATGTTCTTTGGCAAATCTCTATGTATCCTATAATAGTGACTTTGCGATTTTTCACTAATACTTTTATATAATGATTCCCAATCGCTTCTGATTTTATTTCTGAAAATCGCTAAAAGATCGTTTGCGTCTGTTTCATAGATAATATTTTCTAAATGGCACGCGTCCTTAGCTGCTATATCTACATGCTCATTGCCAATAATACCAGCGTGTCCTTTCACCCAAATGAAACGAACTTTTCTGACAAGCTTTCCCAGATATTGAATAATTTACCTTATGTCATATATTATAATGTTCTTATAATGTTTTGTTGGGTGAGAAAGTAATGCCAATAGTACTGACTGAGAATCTGTCAAAATAGCAATTTTCTGAACCTGATTTTCTAAGCACCATTGCAGCGCTCTTTTAATTGCTAATGCCTCGGCTGTAAAGATAGAAGTAAAGTCCGCCACACGATGCAGCCGTGTATGACCAGTGGATGGTACATAAATGGCAAAACCCGAGCAGTCCCTAGTCTTTGATCCGTCTGTGTATACTGCAACTTCATTATCCTGTGCTCCCAAAATGGATTTCAAGATCACATTATTTAAGAATGATAGATTTGAATACTCAGGGAATATAACCCTCGGTTTAACAATTAAGGTGTCATATTTGCATTCGTAAAGTGGGTATTTACTGTGGTTATGAATCCACTTTTCATAGGGGTAGGTATCAATACAAGCATCAGCCAAAGGAGGGGAACGGGAGGAGAACTACTTATTTATAAACATACTAATAGAAAACATTGACAAACACAACTAACAAAGCTTTAATATAAAAAATATTAAAATTTGTTTGAAGAATATTTAAATGATACAACACTTTACATAATTTTAAATCTTTAAAAACCAGAATCTACATCTACAAGTTGTTTAACAAAACAATATTTTAGGTTAAGAATTGGAAGGAGTAAGAACAGAATGTCAAGAAATTCTTCCCAAATATTTTGTGCGCCTGTGCGAACTTAAAATCCGAAACAAACTCCTCGAACATCGAGAGCGTATCCCGGACACGTTCAGGATCTTTTTTCTGTACTGCGCGAACACCCAATTAAAAATCCGGAGGGTATTCAGAGGGAAAGATTTGACTTCTGCGAACGCTCAATTTTGTAATGCGCAGGCGTTCTCCCTCTGGGTATACCCAGGATGTCCTGCGCTGTCAAAGCTAATATAGTATATAAGCTCTCAAGGAAGTGCCGAAAAATATTCCGTTAGTTACGTGAGATAAATTTGGTTTATTTTCGACCACCCACAAATTAACGGTATTTTTCTATTTAAATGTTTCTTTATAAAAAGCACATGTTTTCAATTTTATTTTATCTTCCGCTGTATTTTTTTATACCTTTATTTCTCTGTATTTATATCTTTTGTTTTCTTGACCTATTTTTACTTTATTTTTTTCTCATCTAATTGTGTGTAGTGTGTGTGTGTGTGTGAGTGTGAGTGTGAGTGTAACGTAAGAAAATCAAATGTCTACTTTGCCTAGTGTGTGTGTGTGTGTGTGTGTGTGTGTGTGTGTGTGTGTGTGTGTGTGTGTGTGTGTGTGTGTGTGTGTGTGTGTGTGTGTGTGTGTGTGTGTGTGTGTGTGTGTGTGTGTGTGTGTGTGTGTGTGTGTGTGTGTGTGTGTGTGTGTGTGTGTGTGTGTGTGTGTGTGTGTGTGTGTGTGTGTGTGTGTGTGTGTGTGTGTGTGTGTGTGTGTGTGTGTGTGTGTGTGTGTGTGTGTGTGTGTGTGTGTGTGTGTGTGTGTGTGTGTGTGTGTGTGTGTGTGTGTGTGTGTGTGTGTGTGTGTGTGTGTGTGTGTGTGTGTGTGTGTGTGTGTGTGTGTGTGTGTGTGTGTGTGTGTGTGTGTGTGTGTGTGTGTGTGTGTGTGTGTGTGTGTGTGTGTGTGTGTGTGTGTGTGTGTGTGTGTGTGTGTGTGTGTGTGTGTGTGTGTGTGTGTGTGTGTGTGTGTGTGTGTGTGTGTGTGTGTGTGTGTGTGTGTGTGTGTGTGTGTGTGTGTGTGTGTGTGTGTGTGTGTGTGTGTGTGTGTGTGTGTGTGTGTGTGTGTGTGTGTGTGTGTGTGTGTGTGTGTGTGTGTGTGTGTGTGTGTGTGTGTGTGTGTGTGTGTGTGTGTGTGTGTGTGTGTGTGTGTGTGTGTGTGTGTGTGTGTGTGTGTGTGTGTGTGTGTGTGTGTGTGTGTGTGTGTGTGTGTGTGTGTGTGTGTGTGTGTGTGTGTGTGTGTGTGTGTGTGTGTGTGTGTGTGTGTGTGTGTGTGTGTGTGTGTGTGTGTGTGTGTGTGTGTGTGTGTGTGTGTGTGTGTGTGTGTGTGTGTGTGTGTGTGTGTGTGTGTGTGTGTGTGTGTGTGTGTGTGTGTGTGTGTGTGTGTGTGTGTGTGTGTGTGTGTGTGTGTGTGTGTGTGTGTGTGTGTGTGTGTGTGTGTGTGTGTGTGTGTGTGTGTGTGTGTGTGTGTGTGTGTGTGTGTGTGTGTGTGTGTGTGTGTGTGTGTGTGTGTGTGTGTGTGTGTGTGTGTGTGTGTGTGTGTGTGTGTGTGTGTGTGTGTGTGTGTGTGTGTGTGTGTGTGTGTGTGTGTGTGTGTGTGTGTGTGTGTGTGTGTGTGTGTGTGTGTGTGTGTGTGTGTGTGTGTGTGTGTGTGTGTGTGTGTGTGTGTGTGTGTGTGTGTGTGTGTGTGTGTGTGTGTGTGTGTGTGTGTGTGTGTGTGTGTGTGTGTGTGTGTGTGTGTGTGTGTGTGTGTGTGTGTGTGTGTGTGTGTGTGTGTGTGTGTGTGTGTGTGTGTGTGTGTGTGTGTGTGTGTGTGTGTGTGTGTGTGTGTGTGTGTGTGTGTGTGTGTGTGTGTGTGTGTGTGTGTGTGTGTGTGTGTGTGTGTGTGTGTGTGTGTGTGTGTGTGTGTGTGTGTGTGTGTGTGTGTGTGTGTGTGTGTGTGTGTGTGTGTGTGTGTGTGTGTGTGTGTGTGTGTGTGTGTGTGTGTGTGTGTGTGTGTGTGTGTGTGTGTGTGTGTGTGTGTGTGTGTGTGTGTGTGTGTGTGTGTGTGTGTGTGTGTGTGTGTGTGTGTGTGTGTGTGTGTGTGTGTGTGTGTGTGTGTGTGTGTGTGTGTGTGTGTGTGTGTGTGTGTGTGTGTGTGTGTGTGTGTGTGTGTGTGTGTGTGTGTGTGTGTGTGTGTGTGTGTGTGTGTGTGTGTGTGTGTGTGTGTGTGTGTGTGTGTGTGTGTGTGTGTGTGTGTGTGTGTGTGTGTGTGTGTGTGTGTGTGTGTGTGTGTGTGTGTGTGTGTGTGTGTGTGTGTGTGTGTGTGTGTGTGTGTGTGTGTGTGTGTGTTTGGCATCAGACAAAGTCTATTTGCCACAGACTATAAGTAACGTAAGAAAATCAAATGTCTACTTTCGTCCTAATCACAAAATGAACTAATATGTCATAGACTCTTTTATCAAATGAAGCAAGGAGTGCTGAAATATTTACTGGAAGAGGAAATTTTATATTATTTAATTCCGTCATTAGTTCCAATGTTTCAAGTGTATATTTAGTGCAGTCGAAAAATATATGGTTTAAGTCACCTATCGACATATTATTGCAAGAACATAAAGGCGAATCTATTATATTTATTTTGTGTAAGTGTGCCGGGAAACGACCATGATGTAATTTCAACCTAGTAATGATTGAAGAATATCGTCTGGATACAGGGAAGGTGAGATGAGGAATGTTCTTTGGCAAATCTCTATGTATCCTATAATAGTGACTTTGCGATTTTTCACTAATACTTGTATATAATGATTCCCAATCGCTTCTGATTTTATTTCTGAAAATCGCTAAAAGATCGTTTGCGTCTGTTTCATAGATAATATTTTCTAAATGGCACGCGTCCTTAGCTGCTATATCTACATGCTCATTGCCAATGCCAATAATACCAGCGTGTCCTTTCACCCAAATGAAACGAACTTTTCTGACAAGCTTTCCCAGATATTGAATAATTTACCTTATGTCATATATTATAATGTTCTTATAATGTTTTGTTGGGTGAGAAAGTAATGCCAATAGTACTGACTGAGAATCTGTCAAAATAGCAATTTTCTGAACCTGATTTTCTAAGCACCATTGCAGGGGTCTAGGACATTTCGCCGTCGCCGTTTCGCCGTCGCCATTTCGCCGTCGCCGTTTCGCCGTCGAGCCATTTCGCCTTCGCCGTTTCGCCGTCGAGCCATTTCGCCGTCGCCATTACTTGTATATAAGTTTTGAATGGTTTTCGAACGATTATATACTAACACTTTTGCATAATGAAGTTTTTTATTTTTGATACAGTAAAAACAATTGAAATTGAAATCCCTTTTCTCTTTTCTCAATATTGTTTATTTCCGGGAATCTGATAATAGTCATATTTTTAATACTGTGAATATTTTATTTTTCAGACGAAAACAATGTATAGTTGAATACGAAAATATAACTTGGTTTTACTAGCAACATCAGCATTTTATTTACACTGACATTTAGTATAAAAAAAGTTAGTATGTTATCACGTTCTTGAGACATTTAGTATAAACAAAGTTAGTATGTTATCACGTTCTTGTAAACTTAACCAATGCCGGGATGGCGACGGCGAAACGGCCGACGGCGAACTGGCTCGACGGCGAAACGGCCGACGGCGAAGTGGCTCGACGGCGAAACGGCGACGGCGAAATGGCGACGGCGAAACGGCGCCGGCGAAACGTCCCAGTCCGCCATTGCAGCGCTCTTTTAATTGCTAATGCCTCGGCTGTAAAGATATAAGTAAAGTCCGCCACACGATGCAGCCGTGTATGACCAGTGGATGGTACATAAATGGCAAAACCCGAGCAGTCCCTAGTCTTTGATCCGTCTGTGTATACTGCAACTTCATTATCCTGTGCTCCCAAAATGGATTTCAAGATCACATTATTTAAGAATGATAGATTTGAATACTCAGGGAATATAACCCTCGGTTTAACAATTAAGGTGTCATATTTGCATTCGTAAAGTGGGTATTTACTGTGGTTATGAATCCACTTTTCATAGGGGTAGGTATCAATACAAGCATCAGCCAAAGGAGGGGAACGTTTTTTTGACCAGTAACGATTGGTGAGATTTTCAATATTAACCAAGTTAAGTTTATTAGACAAATACATATTACATGACCTATATTTAACCATATGTTTTGCAGCTAAATACTGTCTACGAAGATATAAAGGAGGTTCTTGTGCTTCAGCAAGAATTGCATGATTTGGTGATGACAACATCGCGCCCAAGCATAACTTAAGTGCCTTAGCTTGGATGCGATCCAAAATGTTTAAGTTACTGGTAGAAGCTGATCCGTATAGTGTACACCCATAATCCACAATTGATCTTATGTAAGCTCTATAGAACATGAGAGACGTATTAGGGTGAGCTCCCCAACTTTTGCTGCATATAACTTTGAGTAAATTTAGACCTTTCTCACATCTTTGCTTAATATAGCTAATATGATTGGTCCATAGCAATTTACTATCCAGGACAATGCCTAAATACTTATAACTAGTAACTGAAGGTATAGTATAATCATCGATAGTAATAAAATCTTGTGTCCGTAATCTGTGCCTAGTAAAGCACAGTTGGACCGATTTATCAGACGATATACTTAAACCAGAATAGGAAAGCCACCTCTTTAAACAACTCACAGCATGGTTCATTTTTTGCAAACAGAGATCATACGTCTTATGGGTGACATATAGACAAATATCGTCCGCGTACTGTATTATTTTAATATTGTCATCCAACAGATCATGCAAATCAGCTGTATATATATTAAAAAGTAAAGGACTTAGAATAGATCCTTGAGGCAGACCATTGTATATAACGCGTGGTCCATGTAATATGTTATTGTGGTCTCGAACATATATTTTTCTATCCTTGAACATATACAAGATATTGGTTGATACTTTGGCATTAATACCCATTTGAATCATTTTCTTCAACAAAATATTCAAATCTACCACATCATATGCTCCTTTTAAATCAATAAATAAGCAGAGCAAGTATTCATTTTTTGAAAAACAAATTTGAATATCCGTCACTAAATTTGTTACAGCGTCTATAGTTCCATGACCCCTCCGAAATCCATATTGCGCACTCGGTAATAAAGCGTTACTTTCAACAAAATATTCTAACCTAAGTTTGATCAATCGTTCAAACGTTTTTGTAAAGCATGACATTAAAAAATTGGACGGTAAGATGAGGGTAAACTTAAGTCTTTTTGTGGTTTAGGAATGAGACATATGATAATATCTTTAATTTGATCTGAATAGTCTTGCTTCATCCACCAATCATTAAATATATTTAGTAAGTATAGCTTTGCTACTTGTGGAAGACTACATAAAATTTTGTAAGTGAAACCATCTAATCCGGGAGCCGTACAGCGAGAAGTTTTAAGTGCTAAATCAAGTTCAGAAATATTAAAAGATTTTGACATGTAATCAGACTTTTCATAAGATAAAGGTTTTTTATCTTTATTTTCCGAAAGAAAATTAGAAACAGATGCCGGAGCTAAATTATCTAATATTTTACTTATTAAGTCTTCAGACAGAGGAAGCGTTTTTTTTGGAAAAGGATTTATTGTTAATAGATCTAACCACATCCCTTATTTTTTTAATTGGTGTACTTTTATTCAGTTGATTTACGTATGATATGAAACTATTCTTGCGTTTTTTGTAAAGAGTTGTTTAGTTTTAGCAGCTATATTTTGATAAGCTATGTAATTTTCAAAATTGGACAGTTTTTTGTATTTTTGTAAATATTCTTTGCGCTTCGATATCATATTTTTACATTCCTCATCCCACCAATAAGGCAGATTGGTACGTGGTGTAAATGGTTTTTTTTTCTGGCATGGAACCGGAAGCTGCCGATGCAATTGAATTAAAAAGGAATGCTATTTTTTCCGTATTGTTTTTAAAATTATTTAGTGAGGCTTTAGCAAAATTTGCTTCTATATTATTCCGGAAGAGTTGCCAATTTGCCCGTAAATCATTCCACTTAGTCGTGGGATTAATTAGAGTTGACGAATAATTTGTCTGAATTTCAATAGTAATTGGGAAATGATCTGAACCCAGAGTATCCAATGTTACTTCCCATGATATTTTATCAGCTAGATGAGGATATATGATTGTTAAGTCTACTGCAGATTTACGACCGTTAGGAGACATTCGGGTAGGCGTACCATCATTTAGAGTTACTAAATCAAAATTGTCCATGGCTTCTACTAAAATTTTCCCATTCTTATCATCTAGAATTGGATCCCATGAGCTGTGGTGAGCATTGAAATCACCACAGAAAATGGTAGAGACAGCAAATTGTTCAAACAGATTAGACCAATCCTCTTTGCTTACTTTTATGTCTGGCGGTTTATAAATTGATACAATATTTACTTCTAATTTAGGAATATGAACTGCGCATACTTCTATACGAGAATTAAAGTTGTAATTAATAGGTATTTTTGTAAAGTTAAATTGTTTAGTGATGTAAATGCCAACACCTCCATAACCATCATTCCTCAATTTTTGTATAGAGTTATAGCCTTTTAGACGGAAATCGTAACCCGGTTTTAGCTATATTTCTGATAAGACTAAGATATCACAGTACGTCGTATTTAAAAAATGTAATAAACTCGCTTGATTCGACAAAAGAGATCTACAGTTCCATTGTAGGATTCGAACTATGTTTTTATTGATTTATTCTGTCATTTTGGGTTATATTATAATTGCTATTTTCTAATATTACATCTTCACTATTGCTCACTTTATCAAATATTGAATTAATAAAACTTATAATATTATTATCATTTACCGATTTTGGATTTTTTATTGTGTCTATGACGAAAGCAGATATTTGGCTAATTATTTTCTCTTTGAATGTCATAAATTCGTCACGGTAAGGGTTTGGTAGAATTGACGTGTGAGGACGATCTATTCTTTGCTTTGGCACCGGCAAAATGGTAGGAGTCAAAGTTGGAGAAACTGGAGGAGAACTGTATTTTCGTCGTTTCTTACTCTGTGTGGAATCTTGTGCATATGAACTGGTTCGATTAGTTTTAGGATTAGATAATAAATAACTGGATTCATTGTTTGTAGAAGTGGGAAGTTCAGGGAAATTTTCTAAGTTATTAAATATGGCGAATCTATTGTTGGTAGTTATTTTAGCGTACGAAGGATTAAGATATATAAATTCAGCTTCTTTGAAAGATATATTTTCGAAGGCCTTTATTTTTTTAATCTCAAACTGCTTTTTATACACAGGACACTCTCTAGAAATAGAAGGATGCCCACTTTTTTGACAGTGAACACAGAATACCTCATCTGTATCACAACTTAAATCTTTTGAATGATCTTTAGAGCATTGATTACAACGCGGTTTACCCCTGCACTGCGACTGAACGTTGCCAAAGCGCAAGCACTGAAGACACTGAACTACTGGGTGTATATACGGCTCGACAGGAAAATTTATCATGTTAATTTTGACACAATCAGGGATTTTATTACCTGTAAAAGTTAAAACATCAAGCTGTCTCTTTACATATTCAATTTTATTTGTACTATTATCAACTACTTTCCGTGTTAAACGTTTAACCTCTGTGACTGGACTATTAGATTATATCGCCTTTAAAATAAAATCTTCCGTAAAAAAGCTATCAACCTCTCTAATTATGCCTTTTTTATGGTTGAAAAATTTAGGAATATATGCAATTAGTCCATTAGAAGTAATAATTTTATGATTAATTAGCGAATTTGCAATATTAAAGGATTTAAAAATAACTTTGACACGTTTTAAACCAACCGGTTTTATATCAAGAATGTCCCTTTTAAATTCATCTACCTACTGAAGATAAAAACCTATTCTAACCGGAAAAAGCTTGCCTATGTTTTTATTTCTACTCTCCAAAAAAACACAATAAGGCCCTACGTCTCTAGCAGAAAATTTATTACTAAAATCATACGTCCTTTCAACTGTTGTTTCCATATCCGTTGTTTGTTTAGATTCCAAAGCGGGCGGTCCTTCTGGACCGCCCGAATCGTTGCTCATATTAAATAATAATAAGTTACCTTACCTTATTTGTGAATTTCTACAAAATAAACAAAGAAACTACTAAAAATGATAGAAATTATAAAGTAATTAGCCTAATCGCTTGATCGCACCAAAACACTACCTTCTCGAAACAATGTTGATACGAGACTTTTCTCATCTAATTAAGATCAAAATATATATACTAAATTTCAACATTAGTTTAAATGTAACGTTCCTTGAAAGAACGTTCTTTGAAGAAGATGTGGCTTCTTAGGAGACTTTTAAAAATGGCAAGGACCGATCATGTTACGAACGAAACTGAGTTGCGTAGAATGGGAAGATCAAAGTACCTACGAGTTGTTACCAGTACCAGTACCGAATCTAGAATTCCAATGAGACAATAACCAAAAGACAAAAGAGATAAACCCAAACGATATAAAAAAAGGACATAGTAACGTATATGCATTAAGAATTAAAAGAATGATTATGTCTAGATCTAGAAGGTAAAGACTTCTTCTTCTTTTTCTTCTTCTTCTTCTTCTTCTTCTTCTTTAATATAGGCAGTACTGCCTGTTTTTCTTCAACGGTGCCTTTCATTCTGCCCCTAAGTTTTCATTCCATATTTTCCTTGGGCGTCCTATACTTCTCCTGACTAAGTGCCGGCGCAAATTGATCCTAAGCGACCACAACCTGGCACCGGCGGGGTGCGTAGAGAGACTATATCAGTGAATAGAGTGCCAGGTCTACACATGCGAACGTTTGTCATCGAAACACAGTTTTCTGGTGTCGCACAGTGGTTCCAAATGCTGAAAACGTGGTCATGAGGCGAAGGAAAAAGTCCCTATCTAGGGATTTTCATGTTTACAGTTGTTTTCTCATACTATCGTAAAGTAGTAATACGCAGGTATAAGGATCAGACTGGATGTATTGTGGTTCACAGCTGAAGAACAAGTGAGCCATGTCCGAGGTTATTTTGGCCGACAGAGAAAGTGTAAAAGAACGCGTACATTGAAAACGCTGTAAAACGTTTTGTGGTTTATCAATTTTATCGCTATAAAGCAGATTCTTCTTTTTTAAGTATGTAGTAATGGAAGATGTAAGTTAACTTAAGTTTTAGTAACAATAAATGCCTTAAATTTGTTACTACATAAATAGTGAAAATATACTTGAAATAATCAAAATTTTGTAAAGATACATTCAAAAAGTACAAAATTCTGCATAATTCTGGGACTAATGTTTATTAGTCTTAAAATATATTGTAAGAAGATACATAATCACTTTGGTCTAGCTGCCTAGAACTGCCTATGCATTGCTGGCAGTTGTTTGAATGCAACAGTGGAAAATGACGCATATTACATGATTCTGGCGATTGTGGAGTATTTATGGGTGGTTGTACAAAAGTAATAGGTTCTGAATATTGCACTTCATAATCAAAATGTATTGGTGATCAGCAATTTAAAAAACCCCTTATAATATAAATTTTTAAACACATATGCATTTAAAATAAAATTTTCGAAATTCTTTCGGCTATATTGGATCCGCCATTTTGTTTTAATAAAAAGTAATGTTAGATTTGTAATCAAAGACCTTAAATTACCAAATTTGACAAAAAAATTTGCGTTTTGATTGATACTTTCAATTTCTTTACGTCATGTTGGATCTGCCATTTTGTTTTTCAGAAAAAATAATGTCAGATTCGTAATCAGCGATGCCAAAAACCCCTAAGAACGAAAGTAATTCCGAAATGTATAAACAATATACGCTTTTAAAGGTTCGTGACTACGTTTTCGGCATTTGGAACCACTGTGTGTCGTGGGACGCGTGACTCAATTCTCAGATGTGGTTTTGGTTTCGAGATGGACGTAGAGAAGCTAATAGAACTCGTTCGGAATTACCAGTCTGATTTTTGCATGAGAGTTTAATGAAAGGGTAACAAATCAATTGGAAGTTCTGTCCGACAAAATACATGGGACGTTTTCGTAGTATAACGTTCCAAATTTTTAACCTGTTCCACAATTAAAACTTCCCCTGTTTCAGTGTTCCCGTACATCAAAGTTTGTCTGACGAGACACCGTTAAGCTATTAACAAATTTTCAGCTTGCTATTAATCAACTTTTTGTTGGTACGCGGGATCCAGGCCTAGAAATACAATGTCACAAATGATGGCGTAATCCCTTTTCTGTAGGTATAAAAATTTTGTAAATATCATTCATTTCTTAAATCTACACAACATTATCATTAAAAATGATTCATTACTAAAAACAGTTAAGCACATCTGTGAATATCGCATATCCTCAAATAAAATGTGTCATCATACCGGGCTTGTTCATGCTTAAAAACAAAATATGTAGACGAGATATAAATATATGTAATAGGTAAGCAGTTTTTGCAACGACAATCAAATCAAAATCAGTGTTGTTTATAATAATAGAGTATCGGCATCGGCTGATAAAATAATTAGTTTTTAGCAAAGTTCGCACCTTTCGGGACACTGACGTACATAAAAGCAAATTTGTTAATTGTTGAGAAAACGTAGGCATTTAAAGTTTTAAAAGGTACAAATGAGATGCAAATTACAAGAGGAAGTAGAAATCTATTGTCCACAGTCCTAGTTATTAGGATTTTAGGATTAGAATTTTTCTTAAACATCATCTCAAAGCTTCCTTTTCTTTATTCATTCTTCTCAAGACCTCGACGTTTGTGACTCTCTCCGTCCATGATATTCTCAAGATTCTGCGATACATCCACAGTTCAAATGCCTCTAATTTTTAGGTATCAATCTTTTTCAGCGTCCTTGACTCCATTCCGTAGAACAGCACAGAAAGTACGTAACATCTCATCAGGCGAAGTTTCATTTCAAGGCTCAAATCTTCCACAGAACACTCTCTTCATTTTAGTGAATATGGATCTGGCTTTTTCTATTCTTATTTTGATTTCTGCTGAGCTATCGTTGTCTTCATTTATAAAAGTGCCTAAATATTTGTATTTGCTAACTCGATCGATAATTTCATTGTGTAAATATAAATTTTGGACATTTCGTGTTGATTTCGATATTACCATAAATTTAGTTTCCTTTATGTTCAAAGATAGTCCATATTCTTCGCTGCAGTCGCTGCTATCTTATTCACCAATGTCTGTAGCTCTTCAAGTGTTTCTATCAGAACGGTGTCGTCGGCAAATCTCAGATTGTTTAATCTAACACCATTTATTTTAATACCTATGGATTGCTCAGAGAGTGTTCTATTCATTACGTCTTCGAAATAGAGATTAAACAGGGTTGGTGACAGTATACACCCTTGTCTCACACATCGCTTTATTTCAATATCTTCAGTGGTATTATTCTCTACTCTCACTACTGCTTTCTGATTATAGTACATATTTGCTATTAGTCGGATACCTCGTTTATCTAAATTCTTTTCTGCCAGGAGTCTGATTAGATGATCATGCCGCACTTTATCAAAGGCCTTGTTATAATCTATGAAACACATCAGATACAGATACATCAGTATTTTGTAATCAGTATTTTGTACTCAGTATCTACCACTGAGACCCGGTATCAAAAGTAACCGTTACACGTCCGCACTGATTTTGCCCGTCCCTCTATTCGTTGCAGAGACAGCCAACGGTTGGGTTTTGTTGTGAACAATATGCGGTGCGCTAGAAAAATAACTACACAGGTCACCCGTCCCGCCGGTGCCAGGCTGTGCTAGCTTAGGTTCAATTTGCGCCGGCACTAACGGTGACTTGTCTCTGGCTATTCTAACTATCCTTGATTCAGACAGCCTGCTTATGTGCTCACTCCACTCTTCTTTTCTGTTCTTTACCCAGGTATATTGTCTACCCCACATATGCGTCTGATTTCCTCACTTCTTACCCTATCCTGTAGTCCTTTTCCAGCAATCCTTTTTAAGATCTTCATTTTATTGGTTTCCAGATGTCTTCGTGTTTTGCTTGTATCTGGTCTTGTTTCGACCGCGTAAGTCATAACTACTGGCCTAATAACTGACTTCTATATTCGGGCCTCTGTTTTCAATATTAGTTGTTTGTTTTTCCAAATTATGTCGTTTAGGCATCCGACCGTTCTGCTGGCTTTAATTGTTTGGTATTTTACCTCTTCTTCGATATTGTTTTCGGCTGATAGATTAATTCCCAGATATTTGAAAGTCATTACTGGTTGTACAATTTGATTGTCAACTCAAATTTGCATCTTATTGGTTCTTTGGCAATTACTAACCTTTTTGTTTTTTGGGCTGATATTTTCATATTCATTTCTTTCGCGTTAATGTTGAACTCATGTAATAATCTTTGTAGGTCGTCTTCGCACTCTGCTAATAACACGGTGTCATCAGCGTAACAGAGTATTTTTATCTCTCTATTTCCCATTTTGTACCCTCTTTTTTCTTCACTTGTTTTATTATTGCATCCAACATTATGTTAAACAGTAGAGGGCTTAGTGAATCTCCTTGCCTGATTCCTGTGTTTGTTTCGATGTTGTTCTGTTATTATTCCATTGACTTTCATTTCTATTTTATTCTTACATATATGTTTTCTACCATTTTTATGATTTCCAGTGGTAAATTTTTGTCATATTATAGTAGGTGTATCACATCTTTTAATTGGATTCTATCAAACGCTTTCTCTAGGTCTATGAAACAGAAAAAGACTGGTTTGTTATATTCTAATGATTTCTCCGCTATAAATCTTTGTTGTTCATCCGATATATTTTTTTCTTCTTCTTCTTTTTGTATAGACATGACTGTCTGTTTTTTCAATGTGCCTCTAGTAAGTTGTCGTTCCATCGTTTTCGTGGTCTTCCCACTGATCGTCTTCCTATTGGGGAACCGCTGTCCTGCCTATCCTGTTTGTTGTCATTCGGCTTATGTGGTCATTCCATTCTATTCTTCTATTTCTTACCCAGTTATTAACCCGCGAGTAGTCGCGCCGTGAGATATAATCTCAATTTTTATCCTTTTTCGCGATAACTTGATGAAAAATTTTGCAATTTTGAAAAAATTTCGTAAGTGCCTCGAGGAAGGGTGTAGTAATGCGTAGGCATTTTTTTTCTTCTTCTTCTTGTTGTGGAATTTATGGCTTTGGGGAGAGCCAATCAGCTTTAACCCGCGAAAAGTCGCGCCGTTAGATAGAATCTCACATTTCATCCTTTTTCGTAATACAGTGAAACCTGTCAGTAACGGCCACTAAAAATGAAAGAACTTTTGGCCTATATAGGAAGGTGGCTATTGCCAGTTTTTGTAGTCTACATATAATTGGTTTGGGAAATTTTTAAACTGGCCGTTAGGACAGGTGGCCGATGTTGGCAGGTGGCCGATGTTGGCAGGTGACCGTTAACACTGGTTTAACTGTACAGTAAAATTTGTCAGTAACAGCCACTAAAAATGAAAGAACTATTGGCCGATATAGAAAGGTGGACTGTATTGCCAGTTTTTGTAGTCTACATATAATTGGTTTGGGAAATTTTTAAACTGGCCGTTAGGACATGTGGCCGATGTTGGCAGGTGGCCGTTAACTTTTTTAATAAAATTGTTAGAAATATATATTTTCAATATAAAAAGTAGATTAAAATAGTACAAAAAAAAATTTGTTTTAAATTCTTATTTTGAGATAGAATCTCACACGCGACTATCGACGTTACAGAAGTGAGCGCGACTACTCCCGGGTTAATGTTATACACCTGGCATCTACGTCGTATATCTGTACTTCTATATATTTAGTTGATATATTTATGCACGCCATTATTTTCTCCATAAGTATTTTTGTTGTGAGTTTTAGTATAGTGATCAGTAAATGTATCCCTCTAAAGTTACTGGGGTCTGCCCTATCACCTTTCTTAAATAACGCTATCTAGACGCTAGAAGGTGAAGTGCGTACGTAAAATCTATTTTTCTGTTGTTGAAAGCATTTTGTGTTCTGAAATCCGTTTGTCAACGATTCTACGAGTTTGACCGATGTAAGTTTTTGGACAGTCACTACATGTCAGTTTGTAAACACCACTCTTTAATTGATTTTTCTTCTGTCTCTCATTGTTCTTAATGTATTTGCTTAATGCTACATATGGTAATGGAAATATTATTTCATCGCAAAAATAAAAATTCACTTATCAAATTATACAGTGGAACCCCGACAAGTCGGTCCCCGATAACTTGGAAGTCCGGCTAACCCGGACCGATTTTTATCAGACAAACATTTCAACAATAAAAGTGTATGTAATATAATATTTGAAAGATAATGGCTATTGGTGTAATTCAAACTACATATACGATAGTAAAAATGACTAATGGCACACGTTCATTGTCGTGTTATCGAAAACAACAGGCACCTGTAGTATCCTTTATTTATTTCGAACTGTCTTAGCATTGTTTAAAAAATACTAAAGGACTATTAAAAACTTCTTTTTTAAACAATGTCTTAGTCTTCACTGCTATTAAATAACATAATATCGTTGCAATTGAGACCGTATTGTGTGTAGTACAGTCGTATTGTTAGCGTCCTTTCTGTAATCGTGCTTCAGATGTTTGCGTGTTTTTTTGTCTACGTAATGGCAACAAAACGTAAAAATGTTGTAGTAACAATGGAAAAGAAACTAGAAGCATTAGGTAGAATTGATAAAGGCGAATCTTTAAAAACAATTGCAGCATCATATAGTGTCGGTACATCTACAGTATCGAATTGGAAGAAAAATAGAACTAAAATCGAAGAATTTTGTTTCAAAATGATAACAAAAGACAGTTTGGACAATCGGTGCAAAGCTAAGAAAGCTAAAAATGAGACTCTCGACGACGCTTTGTATATGTGGTTTTGTGCGAAACGCGAACGTGGTTTACCAGTGTCTGGACCAATTATTCAAGAATCAGCACTCAAGCTGAATAAAATGTTGCCTGATTGTGAACCAAATTTCACTGCGAGTCAAGGTTGGCTGGATAGATGAAAAAAACGTCATGGAATACGCCAACTATCTGTAAGTATACCGTATTTTATTAATTTTTACCATTTTCTCCGGCTAACCCGAATTCTCGATAACCCGGATAGGCCGCGGTCCCGATTAATCCGAGTTAACGAGGTTCCACCGTACTTTTCATAATAATGTATAAATCATCAGAAGATTGTAAAATGTTCCCTTTGGTTATAGCCTAACTGTGAGCCACTGAAGAAAAGAATAAGAAGGGCAGTAATTTATAGGAAACAACATCAAGATAGCGCATCAGCCATGACAATATCTTGTTGTCTAAGCGGCCTACACCGGCCAGTGTCATCGGCTTGTCTTCATATTAATAACAGCCTTCACGTATTACACGATGATATAATATGCATGAGATTTCAACAAGTTTGTTGTTCACCTTAGCTGCATTGTTTTAGCGAGTGCGAAAAATTGATATGTTTTTTTTTTATTTTTGTGCCGACGGAGATCTACAAGAATAAGTATTTTTGTAGTACAACAGTTAAAGGGATACCCAGAATTTATCCCTTTTTATGTCTTATTTATAAAAATTATTTGTTATTAATGTTTATTTTCAAGATCAATCGAAAAATTCCAGTAGCTGGTTGTATACCATAATTAAAAAGTACCTATACCTTCATACAGAAGTAAAAAACTTCGTTCGTATAATGGTATAAAAAGTTTATTACAAAACTATTAAAATGTCATCCGAATGGATTGCACAACGTTTTCGATCTAGATTAGATCATCTTCAATGCCTAGAACGAAGTATTTCCACGTTAGAATGAATAAAAAAGGATAAAATTGTGACTGTTAAAGAAAAAATGGGGCTGCTACTTACGTTCTACTAGTTTCATCTACTAAGCAGAACGTAATTATTTGAAGAGAAAATACAACGCTTCATTCACCCCTGTATAATGCCATGAAAGCAAATTTTTTTTGTTTCCGGAATAATACCAAGCGATATCAATACATGTTCCTACAAACTGGTGCAATAATCTTGAAAATCGGAACACAAATAATAAAGTTATAAATTGTCAAACTTAATCAAAAATTTTGGGTGGCGGAACTTTGTGCCGCTGAATATACAAGGTGTAACAAAAATAAAGGTCATAAATTAAATCACATATTCTGGGACTAAAAATAGTTCGATTTAACCTAACTTACCTTAATACAAATTAATATGCACACAAAAAAATTTACAGCCCTTTGAAGTTACAAAATGAAAATTGATTTTTTCCGATATATCGAAAACTATTTGAGATTTTATAATGAAAATGGACATGTGGCATTCTTATGGCATGAAAATCCTAAAAAGAAATTATAGTGAAATTTGTGCAGCCCATACAAATTTTATGGGGGTTTTGTTCCCTTAAACCCCGCCAAACTTTTATGTACGTTCCAATTAAATTATTATTGTAGTGCCATTAGTCAAACACAATGTTTTTAAAACTTTTTTCCTCCTAGTACTTTTTGGATAAACCAGTTTTAATCGAGATGCGGCTTCTTTTTTAATATGTTTACATAAAAATTTTATGAGAAGTTTGTGCCTTTAAACCCCCCAAATATTTGTGTACGTTCCAATTAAACTATTATTGCTGTAGCATTAGTTAAACACAGTGTTTTTAAAACTTTTGTGCCTCTTAGTATTTTTCAAATAAGGCACCTTTTATGGAGATGTGGCTTCTTTTTTTGTTCAAAGTATACCTCAAACTCTAATTTATAAATAAATTTTCATATTATTACCAAGTCTCTAAAATCGTACTTACAGTTACTGTAAGTTAATATTTTGTCAAATCCACCACATTATATTTGTGTACTGTACACAAATATGTGGTGGATTTGACAAAATATTCAAAATATCTCAAAAAAAACTTTTCGAAAAAGTACTAAGAGGCAAAAAAGTTTTAAAAACAGTGTGTTTAACTAATTGTGCCACACTGATAATTTAATTGGAACGTACACAAAAGTTTGGGTGGGTTTAAGGGAACAAAACCCCCATAACATTTTTAGGGGATGCACAAATTTCACTATAATTTTTTTAAGATGTTTCTATCGTAAGAATGTCACATGTCCGTTTTCAATAAGAAACCTCAAACAGTTTTCGATATATTGAAAAAAATCGATTTTTATTTTGTAACTTCAAAGGGCTGTAACTTTTTTTAGGTGCACATTTGTACTAAGGTAAGTTAGGTTCAATCGAACTATTTTTGGTCCCAGAATATGTGATATAATTTATGACCTGTATTTTTGTTACACCCTGTATTTGTAGCACTTTTTTTTTTAATGGAGAAACATCATTGAGCTCGTGACAGATTTTTACGACCGTCACCGCTACGGTCTCTACAATGTATACATAGTTCGCAAAGTATAAAAGAGCACGTGTTTTATATAGACTGTTAATATTCTTCTTTTTATTATTAAAATCTTTGAATAAACAATAAAATAAATCATTGTAGTTAGATTACAACATTTGTACCTAATATAAAGCTTAGTTTATTTTATTTCGGTGGCTAAATATATTTTGCCGAGTTTTGTGTGTGTACCGTGTGTCCACAGATGGGGTTCCCAAGAGGAAAAACTTTTTTATTTTAAATTTTAGCGAAAAATGCCATTCTTGATAAAAAGTTTTGTTTGTTGTAAAACCCCATAAACAAAATAAAATTCAAATTTTTCAAAACCTGCTTAATTTTGTAACCTTGTAGCCTATTTTATGTAATTCCCTATAATTTTTTGCACTTCGAAATTTCGAAATCGTAACAATAATTTAGTGTTGCTAAGCTACAATGTAGCTTAGTAACTGTCAACTACGATACATAATTTGCGAATTATCATTTTTTTGACAATGTTAGCTAGCGTTTAATAAAGAATTTACTGTTGGATGCTTAACATTGTCTTGTCGAAAAAGAATGAAAATTCGCAATTATTTATCGGAATTGACAGTTACTAAGCTACATTGTAGCTTAGCAACACTAGATTATATATAGATTTCGAACTAAGTGCAAAAATTTATAGGGGTTTACATAAAATTGGCTACAAAATTAAGCGGGTTTTGAAAAACTTGAATTTTATTTGTTTTATGAGGTTTTAGGACAAGCAAAACTTTTTATCAAGAATGACATTTTTCGCTAAAATTGAAAATAAAAAAGGTTTTCCTCTTGGCCACCCCATCCGTGGACACACTATATATAATGTAATAAATAATGTAAAAATTCTAACAATAATCTCATATAATTTCATTACGAATAATAAATATTTCCATGCAATTGATATTCGCAAAAAATATTAATTTTATTTATATCAATTTAATATTTCTGTTTTCAACGCAATTTAAGAACTTTACTTCTGTATCCACTCCCTCAAGTTATTTTTTTTATTAAACTTTCTTCTAGAAATTAGGCCTGCTCTGCATTTAGATCCATTTAAATCAATGCAGCAACCCATGCTAGATTAAATCGATCTAAAAAGTGGAATATTCATCAGATCTCCCACAAAGTATTTTTAAATGGCTCGATACGATCTCGGAGGACTTCTTGCCTGTTCATGTCAGTGCCGGTGTTACTAAAACCCTTAACGTAGGTGTTTATATTTCTATTATGTAGGCGAGTGACTTCTTCTGCAGACAAACAGCTGTCGATGTCTTTTTCTTCGTGGGTTAACACTCTGTTAACACCACCCATTATCTTAAATGATGGCTTTATTAGGGCGGTAGTTCAGAGAAATGATGCGGTGGATATTTGTTCTAATATACATATTTAATTTCTACCTGTGTTTCTGTTTAATAAGTTGAATCGTTAATTTTATTAGGTCTTCGGTTTTAATTATTTTTCAATGAAGAAGTTGTGAATTGAGGAATCCTTATATATTCACTACTTACTTTTAGATGTCCGAGGAACATATTGTGTTGGTTTAAAAATTACATCCACTCTTTGTCGACTTCAGAACATCATAATGATGGCAATCCCTGTAGGAATAAACATGACTAAGACACTTAAAATTGCCAAAAAGCCATGTTTTTTCAAAACTTGGGGGTTTAACGTGTTTCGCCCAATTTTTGAATATCCTAAAGGACTAAGTTACTTCAACTTATATATAATCTACAAAAAAAAAACTTGACTTAATCAATTGTGACACCTATAAAATAAAGAATTTCTCCCAAAACCCATAAAAAAGAGTTTTTCGGATTTTTGAAGGTGGCGCAGCAAATGCTGGAACAGATCAGAAACATATTTTTTGATAAAATAAACAAAATGAAAAAAAGACCCTGCAACAATCTTCAAAAAATTCCTGCGCTTTCTTTTTCGAAAAGAACACACATCTACGGCTCGACGAAAAATAGACAAGTTTTGTAAAAGCCTCCTATGTACATGATGTTGCATGTGAAGTTTTTAAAATGATTGCAACTAGTGTTGCCCAAAATCGGTCTTGGTCTTGCAGTCTTGGTCTTGTTCTTGCGTTTTCGCAAGACCAAGACCAAGACCAAGACCAAGACCGCCTAATTTGAGCAAGACCAAGACCAAGACTTACCGTTTAAGATTTGAGAAAGAACAAGACTAAGCCTGCAAGACTCTTGCGTCTTGCAGTTAGAACTGAGCGTCGTTTTAGAGAATATATTAGTTCGGGCATATTCTTAGATACTCTATGAGAAACAAAAAAATATTTAACAAAAATTTGAAAAATTGTACTTAGTATGCGCATTAGGAACAATACCATAAGCATACATAGCGAATAAAAATATCTATTAAAAGAACTTTTGACACATTTGCCACATACTCAGAGATCATTATTACAATGCAAAAATAAAATATTTTGTACATTCTGGCCCCTGTCCCAGCAGACGATTTATTCGCTCTGAAATTAATTGTCCGGGTTTTGAGAATAGCCGCCCTCTAATCTTAAATTAATATTCTTGCGTTGCGACCTTGCGACGCCAACAGTATATTCTAATGTCGATAAAATTATGTCACCTTATGCAAGCTGATAAAAGATATACCTAATAAGTAGTTAATTTTTTTCCTTATTAGTTTTCTACAAACCTACACACCACAAATTTTATCGGTATAATAGAACAGTAAGACTATTATGTATATTTTTCTGTTGAGTGTGCAATGACCTCATTCGATTAGACAAAATTTGCTGAAAGAGTGCGCCTAATATTTTTAAAAGTATTAATAACTAGACACGAGACACATTAATGCAGATAATGCCGGCTGTATCATGCATACCGTGTAAACAAAATAACGAAATATTTAATAACGATATATTGTCTAAGGAGGCATTGAAATTGAACAAAGAAATATTTACAGTGAAATATAATATGGAAAACAAAAGCATATTTATAGCAGTTTTTTCTGTAGTTAAATTCAATTGGCCATTTGTTTTTCCAACCGACTATTCTTTTTTTACTCTTTGTGTTTGGTGATATAAACTACTCAAAGAAATTAACGCAACACCTTAAAAACGGGTAATTTTTGATGTCTTGAATTTCCTAAACCTGTTGTCCGATTGAAGTGATTTTTTTAATATGTTATGGCCTTGTTCTTCAACAATATCACTTTAATAATACTATTGCTAGACAGGTAAATTTTCATTGTATACCGGGTGTACCACTCAAACTGTGTTTTTTTCTCAAAGTTCGCATCCACTTATGGAATATTCTGGCTTATAAAATATTGAAATTAAAACCCAACTATTGCCTCATATTTTCTTAACATTTTGTTTTTTGATTCATTCGCTTACGTTGGATAATAAAAAGTTAGGTATTAATTTTTCAGACAGCAATGTTTTTCATCAATACAGCGAGTTTTTAAATAAGTATGGCAAACTGTAAGGGGTAATTACTATGCACGAAAAAGTGATGACAGTTTGCTTTTAAACGTATGTTCTCAAATGCTTCGTTTCTGAAATAGGGGATGTTAAAATTTTTTTACAAACTGACGATTTATTTGTTGCTCTAAAACCGGTTAAGATATGCAAATGAAATTTGGTATGTATTAAGAGATAGCTTTTACGCATTTTGAGATACAATTAAGACTTTAATATTCACCAATGGCGCGCATTCGGGTAACCCGTTTACCTCTTAAAATTTGCTATACGTATCTCCAAACACCCTGTATTGATGAAAAACATGGCTAGTTCCTAAAATAACTTTGTTGTTATCCAACATAAGCGAGTGGATAAAAAAACAGAATGTTAAGAAAATATCAGACTGTAGTTGGGTTTTAATTTCAGTATTTTATAAATGCTGGAATATTTCACAGGATGATGCGAACTTTGAGAAAAAACATAGTTTGATTGGTACACTCATTGGTACCGGTACGGTATCCGGTACCTATACAACGACAATTTACTTTCTAGCAACAATATTATTATAGCGATATTGTTAACGAATAAGGCTATATCATATCAAAAAATCACTTGAATCGGACAACAGGTTTAGTAAATTTGAGACATCAAATATGACCCATTTTTAAGGAGGTGTGTTGGAGAAGTGTATAATTCTCGGCTTGGTATCCGGTACTCAGGTTATTGGATAGTAACGAATAAAATGTAACGAGTAGTTAATTTTCCAAGAACGTTTAATGGAATATGACATAATTATTGATAAAATACAGCGTATCACGGTTGACAACACAACTGCAAATACCAAATGTAAATATGTATGAATTGAGCAAACAGCTGCCACACTTCGATTCAGACAATCAACATTTTAGGTACTTTGCTCACATTTTGAACCTTGATGTACAAGATTTATTAAAAACCTTATTACACAGTGAAACTGGCAATAATGGACAAGAACAGCCGTAAGAAGACCATACAGACGAAACTGAGGAAGATGAAGAATAAGCACCAAACATTGCTGACTTACGTACAGTTATAAAAAAATTACGCAGTATATCCAGTAAAATTAAAGGAAGTGAAATATTGAAGATTAAGTTTCACTCTGCTTGTGAAGCAGCTCACGTACCATCAAATCTGAATTCCATACTCGACTATCCAACCCTGCGAGACTTGCAAGACTCTTGCTGCAAGACCAAGACCAAGACCAAGACCGGGAGCGCAATACCAAGACCAAGACCAAGACCAGGTGTACTGGCGCAAGACCAAGACCAAGACTGTCTAAGTCTCGTCTTGGTCTTGCATTTGGGCAACACTAATTGCAACCCAGCGAAAACAAATATTAAAACGAAAAAAATCGTTTATGGACATAGGCTGTAGGCTAAAATTGCGCTTATTCTCTAAACACATAAAACGTACATAAATTTAAAAAATTATTCAAGATGCAAAAATATGATTAAACCCTCAAAAAACATGGTTTCTTGTGGTAGGGGAGCAAAGTATGCTAAATTTGCAGTCACTCGAGTGTTATAGGGACCTATTGCGTTGTGAAAATTAGGTCCTAAAACCAAAAAAAGTTAAGTAATATTTTTCGTTTTATTGGGAACTTTCCATTTTTAATTTCATTTTCCATGCCCAACAATTTTTCCGATTAGAGCGCCATTTATCCATAATTCGAAAAAATGTCTGAAATAAAAGTTGCTTAGTTTTACGTAAAGAACCCAAATCTGCAATAAAAATTTTTGGGTCCTATTTAAGATTCTAAAGTAACTCCCCACGTTTGGGGGGTAACTCGTGTTTGGTACCATTCGATAGATTTTTCAAAAACATTTTGAAAGTGTATTTTGCAGTTTTTCTGTCTGATGTTCATTTTTCGAAATATCGCAAGGTTTCTATTTAAAATTTTAAATTTACCCCCCACCTCTCTCCGTGGGGGTTTATGCTTAGTACCATTCGATAGATTTTTAAAAAATATTGAAGACGCGTTTTTTAGTTTTTCGATCTGATGTTCATTTCGCGAAATATTCGTTTTTTTTTTTGTGAAACTTTTTGACTTACCCATTTCCTTACGCTCCGCTCAAATCGTCAGATTTTTGAAATATACACTCTTTTGCATGTACTTAACTTACCTTATCTTAATCTGACAATTTCGAGTATTTTTAAGGATGGATTTTTTTCGGGCCCCCCTTAACGAACTTCCCTGTGTTAAGAGCCAATGGTAGAGGTACATCTCTGCAGGGTACCAGGTTTCTCCCCATGTGATAATCTGACCCGCTCGAGTAACTGCAAAAATCCCCGCTTGGGTGCTCCTACCATTGGAGGTTTAAAGGTGTTTTGCCCAAGTTATGTCAAATTATATATTTTATAATCAATAAAAAACCCAATTTGATCTATTTTGGAAACATCTCCCAAAAACCACTTAAAAACAGTTTTTCGGGATTTTGAAGGCGAAGGCGAAGAAAAAAATCAGAAATAGGTATATTTTTAATAAAATACACAAAATAAAAAAAAACTATGCTAAATTTAAACTGAGATTTATTTTTTAATCATATACAACGTACAAAAATGACAAAAATTTTAATTCTGGGAATGAGGGCATTTTGCCTATTATTTTTGCCCTTTAAGATTAACACATGTGTATTGGGGCTTACACCAATTATTATGTTCTGTTTTATTCACAGAAGTATTTCATTTTGTACACTTCTTGTTCAATATCGTCATTTTTCTTATCTGGAACCTTGTTATGACTTTACCCATCTTACAGACGTTACCATGGTTTTCTTTTGTTTACGTTTATTGTCAAAACAAACTGTTCTCCAATATCACAATTAAGTTGTGTTCTGGAAGAAGAATAATATATATAATCCATGTTAAAATTCTAGTAATCGTAGCATGTAGGTAGATACTTTACTAGCAGCCATTATTAAAACTAAACATAACTTTATTCGTAAAGTTTAACAGTTTTCTTTACTTTATCTATTTAAAAATATCTGGAAATTTATCATTTCTGTCTGCCTAATAAATATTAAAAAATAATGAGCAAAAAGCCACTGCACACAAAAAAAAAACTCCGAACATTCCATCCGGAATAAAAAAGCCTTGATGATGATGAATCGTAACACGTAATTTACTAGCAGCCATTATTTAAACTAAACTTAACTTAGTTAAGTTTTTAACATGTTTTGCTTATTGTATTTATTTAATAAAAATCTAGGAAATTATAATTTCTGTCTTTCTAATAAATATTAAAAGATAATGAGCAAAAATCCACTACACACACAAAAAAACAAATCCAGCATAATCTGATTAAAACCTTCACATCGACGAATCGCATTAAAAATTACGAGCTGCTCGTTTCGATGTAGAAAAATGAAAATGATCGATGACAGTGGATACTTTCCCGTGCCACAATAAAACTAGCAGGAGCAAAAGAGCAAAATTCTCTCCTGCTGTTAATTCTTTACCGTGACAATAAAAATTATAGGCTAGCTCAACTCGAAAACAACAGGTCTAAAGCAGTTACAACTCGGATTGTGAATTGCATTCATTAGCAATGGACACGCAAGTATGGTAATTCTGTCCGGAACAGAAAGAAAAGATGTAGACAAAAGAATAATATGGTAATATAAATTACGCTGGCAGAAGATGTATAGATCCTGGAATTATTTTAAATAGATGTGTTTAAGACAAGGAGTTAATAATTTATTTTACACAAGAATGAAAATTAAAATTGTAGAAATTGATACTTTCCATAAGTAAAAATTGCATACCTATCTAGAATTAATAATTAAGAACTATTTTAGGTATACGTTTTCGTATTATCATACGATATATTTTATTTTATTTTATAGGTTTATCTAAAAACCACCTAACTACAATAGTCTATGTAATAAAAATAATGTGCTTATAGTATATTTTATGAACAAGAATAAAAAAACCGCCAAATGCCGTAAAAATAAGTGGCCAATACAATATTCCAGCTACAAAAGAGCTGATATGAATATTACGTGGCGCAAAAATATATTTTCATTTTGATGGAAAATAAAATTCTAGTTTTATTTTTTCATAATATTTGCTAAATTTGACGAAAACGCGCCACAAAAGAGTAACTTTGACACCGTTTGCATTTTGAAGCTCTTTTGTGGGCGTTCTACTTCAAATTTAGCAAATATTATGGAAAAAGCTATCAAAATAAAACTAGAATTTTATTTTCCATTAAAATCAAAATACATTTTCGCGCCACGTAATATTCATATCAGCTCTTTTGTAGCTGGAATATTGTATGCGCCACTCATTTTCACGGCGTTTAGCGTTTTTTTATTCTTGTATCAGGAGTTTTTCAAAGTTTTTTTATAAACTAAATGTATGAAGTTGAATGTAATGTTTCTCGATTAAACGTTAAGCGTTATAACTGGTCGCCTTTGTCGCATTATCATCCAAATTATCTAGTGGTTATGACACTAAATTTTGATAGGGTAATCCGAGTTCATATCCCAGCCATCATAATACTTTTTTTTTATATAATTCTTTGTGTCCATCGAATGTACACTAGTTTTTTTTCTATTCAAAATAGATTGAAAAAAATATTGGGATAACCATTTCGGCGATAATTGTTAAAGGGATTATAGCTTTGAAGCTCGATAATTTTTAACCGGTTTAACCCATTTTGATCACTAAACATGAGTTTGAAACGTATTGACAAGTAGTATCTGATGCCTCCAAGGTCAAGTATGATTACTGAAGGTATAACAGGAATTATTGAGCTTGAAAAACCATTTTTTTCCGTAGGAAATAGATTTGATCATAATTATAAAGCCTATAACTTATAAATTCGAATTTTCCCAGATATGAGGTATACACCGTTAGAAGCGTCTAGAATCTTCCTACAAACGCTTAGGTATTGGCGAAATTGGTAGGTTGAAATTTGGAGTAATTCTCGAAAAAACGAAATTTTCAAAGTTTAGTTTTTCAGTTTTTCGGCTATAGTGAGCAGTGTGTATGTATGATCCTGACAGCTTAAATACTGAGGTTTTTGAGTATTTGAGGTTCTCCTGTCTCTTCTTGGACGTAAGATATATACCCCCAAAAAATATGCCGTTTTGTACCTAACCAGTCCTATGACTGGCTTATAGGTGCTTAAAAGTCACAAACTAAACCGGTTCTGAATCGGCCATGATACCCTCTTGAAACACAGAAAAAAAATTCAGATCGGTTAAACTTTTCCACACACATACATACATACATGCATACATACATATCCAGAAACATTTTTTGGAAAGTTAATGATCACTACTATCAGAAGCCCCAAAGGTCGGACTTAACTTTTCAAAATTTTTGGGAATTTTGGGGACGAGAACGAAAAACAGATTCTAAATGGGAAGGACCGTAAAATTCACACCCTTGGACCAAAATGGATGGTTGATATATGGATGGGCGAGCCTTTTCGTAAACTTTAAGATGGGATTTTGCCCAATTTTCAATTCAGTCAGATTTATAAAATCGAAAATTTCGTGTATATATAGTGACGCATGTAGGGGGGTTGTGGGCCACTGGCGAGAACTGCCGTTGTCTGGTTACTAGCGACTATTGTGGATTATGCATGAAAGCTTTAACTTACCACTAGGCTGATGATCCGCCATGCTAAACAAGTTAATAGCAAACTCTTCCAATATCTAAAACATTGTCGAAGACGAACAAAAATACAGTTGTAACAGTTAAAACAGTATTTTTGTTTGTTACTAATAACAGTGATTGAACAATTACTGATTGTGTATTTTTACGTAGTGTGAACGAGCAACCAGGTCACTCGTAGTAAATCAGCGACTGGAAAAGAAAGCAAAAAGCAGAAGCTTTAAATCAGAACATCGATGAATATCGGGGCACGGAATGTCAGGAATCTTCTTCAAAGTGGAAAACTTCACATTTTAAAGCAAGAACTGGCAACACAAAATATAGACAAATATGTGATCTAGCAGAAACACAATGAAGATATCAAACGCATAAAAAAAAAAACTGTCTACTTATCAGGATATAAACACACAGGATATGATGGTGTAGCCATACTAATAAAGAACAGAATATAAAAATAGATCTGACAATATGAAACATTAAACAATAGCCTCATAAAAATAACATTAGAAGAACCAGACAATTTGCATGTCATCCAGATATGCCCACAAGGCCGCATATGAAATGCCTCCCGAAAAAGGGTATCTTACCACCTGTCGCTAAAATGGTCACATATGAATTGCATCCCAAGCTTTAAATAAATTACATGCTTCTAATCTTTATGTGAAGGTGAAACGTTGCCACATCTTCGTCCCTTTTTAAATTTTTGGCAAAATTGGTATTTTGTTATTTAATTTTCAACCTTTATGTATTAAACATTATTCACACTAGGCGGTATTTATAAATTTCAACTAACTACTTATACATAATATACAATTAGTTTTCTAACCATTATAATATATTTTATAATAACCATTATTTTTTGTTATTATAGTTATTAAGGTACCAAGGGTATTATAAGCATAATAACGCTTGAGGTCTTTGGTGTATAGACCGAGGGCCTTCGGCCCGAGGTATATACGTTGACCGAAAGGGTTATTATTATAATACTCGTGGTGCCTTCAACGTTTAATGTCCGACTAAATTATTCTCTATATGCAAAATATGTGCATGAATTCTGAATTAAATTAGTTTTCAAATAAGTACATTTACCAGAAATAGTCGTAACGTAATTGTGGTAACCATAGTTTTACTTAGAGTTTTATTTGTCAACTTGACAGTATTTAACTCGTTATTTAAATTTAATAGGCCGTAGGGCGTTATTTTTTAATAACACGCCCTTGGGCGTTATATCGTACTTAATAGACTTCGCAATAATGTCATTATTTGACAAATAATGACATGATTTCGAAGTCAGTTAAGTATGATATAATGCCCTAGGGCGTTATTATTAAAAACAACACCATAATACTGTCAAGTTATATACTGTCAAGTTGACAAATAACAACCTAAGTAAAACTATGGTTACCACAATTACGTTACGACTATTGCTGGTAAATGTACTTATTTTAAAACTAATTCATTCAAAATTCACTCAAATTTTCTGCATATAAAAAATAATTCAGTCGGACATTAAACGTTGAAGGCACCGCGGGTATTATAGATAATAACGCTTTCGGTCAACGTATCTCCTTCGGACCAAAGGCCCTCGGTATATACACCATTGACCTCAAGCGTTATTATCCTTATAATACCCTTGGTACCTTAATAACTATAACAGAAAATACAAAAACATAATAAGTACATATTTTATAGATTTATTAAAAATAACATCACAAAAAACTTATTTGGAAAATATTACAAAATGTGTATAGAAATATAAAATTACAAAATATTTTTCCTAAATTTTTATGATACTACTTTGACAAATTCTAATCTATTTATTTTACATTCTCTTAATTCTAAAATTTTTTCATTTAGAACATTTATTTTTGCTTTACTTTCGGCAACATTTTATTTGGTGTCGAAACAGAATTCATTTTAATATAGGTATTTATTTGAAATTGTAAAATTATATCAATAAAATTATTAATGTTGGAATGAGGGAAGTAGAAAGAAGAATTATACTTGAAATGAACACTTTCGCATGGGTTTGTGGTTCTTTGTAAGGATGAAGAGTGCTCAGCCCAAAGATTTGGAGGAAATGTTGAATTTTCAGATATGTAATTATCAACAAGATAATCACAAAATTGGGTGACTCTTTCATCGACTGGTTTAATTTCTGCCAAATTTATAGCAAAAAAATCGCTAAGAACTTCAGGATATAAGAATGAAAGACCAAAACTATAAATAAGAAAATGCGTAATTTCGGTTGAGTTATCACCTTTTTTCTGGTATTCTGGAGCTAATCCCAGTGCCTGAACCTTTAGCTATACCATGCCCGTCCCAAATGAAAACGACATCCATGAAGATCTGCTTCAGGAAATGCTATACGAATACCATTATGAATGGAAATTTCAAAGTCTGAAGTTGTTACTTTAGAGGATAGAGGACAATTAATTGTAAAACATTCTTCTATGATATATTTAAAAGCGAGATAATATGAAGACGACTTTTTATCTTGAAGTAAACAAAAGACAAGAGGAATATAATATCCATTTTTCAAGACATGTATACTAAATAATTGAGTGAAAGATCGAGGACAGTATTCAAAAGTTCCGTCAACATACCAATTGGAAACAGTCGAAAGAAAACGAAGATTTGAGAAGAATGTTAATATAACAATATGATTATCTTTGTCATTTTTAATTATAAAATTTTCATTTCTATTTGTAATAATAGAAGATAAATCAAGAGCTTGATGAAATTCAGATATATTTTTGGGAAGTTTAATTAAAGAATTAGTGGTTCTAGCATAATATAAATTTTGTCTCACCTTATTGATATCATTGATAGTAAATGTCTCTATATTTGTCTTCTTAAGTTCTTTACAGATGAGCTTCATTGGTTTTTCGCTGAGATCTTCCACGGCTGCTCTTTTTATTGGATTGCTTACGGCTTTTCTATTGTAAACTTCGGCAGACAACTTCTCGTGTTTATGATCTAATATTGATTCAATTATCGTATTTTCACATCCCTGTGTTTTCACTAATGCTTTGCAGGTTTTTTTAGTACATAATACATATTTAGTACAATATAAACAAACAAAAAGATTAAGGTAAAAGTACCTATTCATGGAATCGTTAAGAAGAGATAAGAATCGGAATTGGAATTACCCAGAAAAGCTGGCTATTAGATTGTCGGAACAAGTTTCTTTTCTAAAAAGAAATATGTCATACTGTGAAATATTTATGTTACCATATTTTATGTAAATTTTAGTATGTACCTATTTAAATTATGATTTGGCAACATTGTCTCATTATACAGAGATTAAGTAGACAAAATATCAGCCTAAATGTTTAACAAACCGGAGGCATTTCGATTGTACCTGGAAGGCATTTCATGTATGAAAATATTTACCTGAAAAAGTGGGAGGCATTTCGATAACGCCGGCCCACAACACATGTACCAGATTAAAACATTGACCATTTTTACAATAAAATAGAAAACAAACTGAAGAGGATCCCACAAAAAAGTTGGTATATCGGTATTATTGCAGACTTTAACGCCAAGGTGGGAAAAACTGAAAATGGACCACATTTGAGAAATATTGTCGGGTTACTTGATTTTGGCATTAGAGACAATAGAGGAGAACGACTTGTATAGTTGGCCTGTGAAAAGAATCTAATGGTAACAAATGCACTTTATAAATACCATCACGAAGGCTACCAACATGGACTAGTCCAAACGAAGAATAAAAACATCAAATCGACTATATACTTTTGCTAAAAATATGGGAACAAAGTAACAAACGTCAAAGCTATGCCTGGAGCATACTTTGGATGAGATCATAAACTGCTAAAAATGAACTTCAGGTTCAAATTACACACAACTAGAAATATATACCAGTCAAAATAGGGTAAAAATATCACTAAGGGTAAAAATAAAGCAGAGTAATTCTAGATGAAACTGATAAACAAGAAAAAACCACAAATAGAACACGTGAATAAAACATGAACAAGACGCTGGATACCTTCAGCGGAAAAAATATGCACACCGCGCAAATTCTAAAAGATGACATTGGATGTCAAGGAGAACCTTAGAATTAGTAAAAAAAGTTATGCAAAAGCAGGAAGATATTTCAAAAGTTGCATCAGCCTCAGAATACAAGAAATCTGCAATCAGAGAGGCTGAACCAATCATTTTACGAGTAGAGGTAGAGAAAGCTCTCGACCAACTAAGAAACAAAAAAATCCAAAGATCGATGGCCTACAAGCGGAGTACCTAAACACAATGGTCGAGATTGGCGTAGATGTAATACTGGATATGTGCAACATAATATAGATCACAGGTATATCGCCTAATGAGTGGTGCGAATCAACCTTTGTCCATAAAAAAGGATCACTAACCGGATGCAGCAATTACAGAACCATTGCCCTTATTCCTCATATATAATTCAGAGAAAAAAGATTTTTCTCGTGACACATCCCCCTCCAGGCCAAAACCAAAAATGATTTGAGTAGTATGGACATGTTTTGCAAAAACATATCGATTTTTTTGCTTACTTATAAACAATTAGAATAACTTATTAATCGTTATATGTAGAATAGTATATTGTACAAGAGAGAAAAAAGACATATTTCTCACGAAGGCACGAGGCGAGTGCCGCAAATCAAGCGAGAGAGAAATGTGTCATTTTCTCTCGTGTTGTACACTGTACTTTTTCTATGGATGCGTTTTTGCCAAGAGTTCAAATTTCAAAATTAAATAATTTAGGTGCTTTTAGGTATATTATATGCCCAAATTGAAATAAAATACATATATAGACATAGGTATTTAATATTCTTAATATTTATATACTTGATTTATTTAAAATTATAATTCACAGTTGAATGGTCTTAAAAGGTAATTTTTGATAAGTTTTGACAAGTTTGAACACATTTTATTTGACAAAAATAATTGTGTTTGTATTGTGCATGTTACCATGGAAATGGCAATCCTATGTATGTAAACCGGCGGTGAATCCGTGAGAAAAAACATTTCTCACTGCAATGGTCGACTTTTCTCACTGCCTGAGAAATTGTTCGTTTTGAATGTATGTAAGTAGTGAGAGAAGTTGCACATTGTATAGCATCCATAGAAAAAAATTATTTTGAGGGACAAAATTATTAGGACAAGTAGGGACGAAGTTAGCCTCCCTTCCCTTTTAATTCACTTGTTCTTGCAAAATACTTTTGCAATATTTAGAATTATTTTTTGTCATTTTTGTTTAATTAAATTAATAGTGTAAATCTTCTTCTTTCATAAACTATCCAAACTATTACTGAACTTCATCATTTTCTGACTTATAGTGTTGCAAAAAATTAATTTGGGATAAGCAAATTAAATAACTTTTAAACTATTTGATCAACTGCTTTGAAATTTTGCAATTCTAAGTTAATTTTTGCATAAGTTATGAAGAGATAAAAACTGAAAATTTATGATTTATTTTGCAATTTTCTAAGCAACCAATAAGGATAGTCATATTCAGCTAACGCCATATTGAACTTTTTTATAAGATTTATGAGATTCTTACTCTCAAATTTTTTGTTTAAAATGCTTAACTTTTTGGTAATAGACGAAAAAAGCGAAAATTTACCGTTTTTTGATCTTCATTTCTTTATAACTCTATGTTATCATCAAAATCGGCTACAAGAAATGTAGGTTATTATTATAGATGTCCATACTACTCAAAAAATTTGGTTTCGGCCTGAAGGGGGTTGTGTCACCAACAGCATATTATTTTTCCTTATTTCTCTGAACTAGCAAGCCAAATCTGCTACATACAGAGTTAAAATACACGGAATATATCGCACCTTGAAAACCATATGGCAATAACTGCAATTTTTTCATGAAATGACCTTTGAATGCAGTCTAATAGAAAAAAAAATCTATTTTTTAATGCTATATAGCAGCATCTTCAAAAAAATTTAAGTTCGGCACCAGAAAGATACATCCCTATGTCTTTTTTCAAAAATCGATCCTTATTTTTATACCATCAGGCATTATCTGCAGTTGATGCTCTACGGTTCTAAAATTGGAACAAAAACTCAGATCTACATGGCAATATGTGCAAAATGTGACCCACGCTCGTAAAATAAAAGCAAGATGTAATAAGGAAAAATCCTTTGCATGCAACAAAACATAGAGTGGTGCATAGAGATTTCATTGCAAAACTGGAAATAAGCGACAAGAATATAACAAATTAATATACAATGTCGTACTGCAGATGGGTTTATCCCAAAAGAAAAGCGAGGAACTCATAAGAATGGAAAAAGAACCAACGAAGTCGTGAAACAAAACATAATGATTTACATCGAGTCCATTCCTAGAGTGGAATCTCACTACCTAAGGAAACAAACTACCAGGTAATTCGTCAGCGATGACAAAACTCTTGCTGATATTCATCGCGATTATATAAAATTTTGCAAAGAAAAAGGTTCGGTGTTCGGAAATTACGTTACGATGATGACCATTTCACACGGAATTTAATATAGACTTCTTTAAGCCCAAAAATACCTTTGCTTGCTGTGAGAAAGTTACAAAAATTAATTAGATAAATCGACATTAGAAACAGCCTATAATACTCACCGTCAGGAAGTGGAACTCAATAGGAAAGAGAAATAAATTACTTAAAATCTGCAAAATCCAACTCTTGCATCACTGCTTGTTTTGATTTACAATCATTACAACCGACGCCTTCAGGCGAAGTCTCTTTATTTTATTACAAAAGGAGATTATCAACATTATTTAATTTCACAATTTTTTACCTGACCACAAATGCAGGACACTTCTGTCTTTGGTTCGAGCGAATTGCTAATCGTGATTCAAATGAAATAGCGTCGTTCCTGTTACAATTTCTGAGGAACCATGCCAGGGAAAAAGAAATAACATTATACTCAGATAACTACTGTGGGCAAAATAAGAACAAGTATATTGTCTATCTTTATCAGTATGCAGTCCAGAAATTGAACATACCTAAAATTATCCACAAATTTTTGATAACGGGTCACTCCCAAAATACGGTAGATAACGTGCATTCTTTGATTGAGAAACAAAAAAAGGCTTTAAAAGATGACCAATTTACGTGGCTGGGCAATGGTTCACAGTAGTTCAAACAGCGGAAAAACCAGGTGAATCTTATATAAAATTAATGAAAGGTATACATCGGATATATTGGACTTTAAAAAACGATGTAAGGAAATGGGGAACAATTATAACATTGACGAAGAAGGAAATTAGGTCGTCTGGAATGACATAAGATGAGCTAGGTGGAGAAGACATTTAAAAATAAGTTTCAGGTTAAGGCAAGCTTCAACGATAGAGTTCAGAACCATTAATACAAGGCAAAGACAACGAGGGATGTGGCTAATATGGAACAAAGTAAAGCATATTAGCATCCACCAGGAATATGCAATCTCAAAAAACAAGATGTAGACTCTCACTATGTAAGGCTAATGTTATTCAAGAGCACTATCATAGGTGTTATGCAGATTTACACATGACCAATGCAACAATAGAAACCGAACAGACAGATTATAATCATAAATATCAAAGTCTTGCATCAATCTTAAATAAAAAAACTGTTATTTAATATGCATTTTTACTGCGTCATTTGCGAAAATTGATATATTTTTTAAAACCATATAGCCGTATGTGTTAAAATACCTATTTCCCGGAGGAAATTTTATGTACTTCTTAATTCATATAAAAATATGTAAAATTAAAGACAATTGTATCAAATATCAGGTTTGTAGCTTAATTTTTGGAATTACAGGAAATAAAATTAACTTTACAAAAACTTAAAATGCTCATAACTCGATATTATCATTTTTGCAGTTACTGCCCTATGGTTTTCAAGGTGCGATATATTCAAACAAGTTCAAAATACAGAAAGGAGCTAGGCAAGGCTGCATATATTATATAATCACCAATGCTATACTATAATTTAGTCTGAATATAATAAGGAAAGTACTAGACGAATGGGGTGGAGGAATCGCTATAGGAGTTAGCAAAATCAGTAACCTGCGATACGCAGCGATGACACATTTATACTATCAGCGAATGAAGCATTATTATTACCACCGAACGACCAAGCTCACGTTGTTGGTTAATGCCCTTATTTTTCCCATTACTGTGTACGCAACTGAAACATGGACTCTCAAAAAAGCAATATAACAGATAGAATAGATAAATCGAAGTCTTTGAAATGTAGGTCCACGGAAGAATTTTACGCGTGTCGTGTTTAGAATAAAGCACAAACCTTCCAATCCTGAAAGAGGTTATTAAAATACAGGCTATTAAAAAAAATAAACCAAGCACACCTATATTAATTGCTTCTGCCAGATAGCAAAAAGAAAGGGAACCAGGTAACTATTTGTAGTAGAAGAAAAGGTAGAAGTACAAAGACCAAGAGGAAAATCTCCATCACGACGGGCAGATCAAATGAATCAAATGAAGACTCTGGTGGGAAAATCCGTATAATGAAGCCATCCATATGGCTGAGTGTCGACATGCCTGACAAAGGTTCAAGGAATAAGGAGTGTGAACGAAGATAGGTATTTAAAAAAAAAAAAGAGAGGCATTCATCTTTCGTACTTAACGCTAATACAAATTTCGTAATTTTAAAATTGTTTTGTTGCATTACTTTTATATTTCTTTACAATAAATATGAATATTATTTTCGTTTCGTCACTGATCGAAAAAAGAATATAGTTCTTGTGTAGATGTGCTATGTATATAGTAGAATTTAACTGAACTATTTGAACCAATAAAGATAATCTTTGTCAATTGATTGTTGAACCGGCTCTGCTTCTATTGTCCTCGTTGCCCCCTGGTAGAATGACGCCTGGAGATTAGCGTGAGACACCCGCCGTTTTCTGGTTGTGCGCCCCACTGGCACCTCTTGATCTTTGCTTCATTGTAGTAGCTAACATAACATGGCTACTAATTGCACATAATTCCGTAGTTCTTGTAGTAAGGCTTGTGGTCGTTTTGCATTTTATTAAAAGTTGATCTCGTTATTATTGATAAGGTGGATACCTACATACCATTACGAACGGAAGATATAAGAGGGACATCTGCGGGGAACTAGTGGTTTCGGACTATAAAGTCGGTGCCGGACATGTAATCCAGAAATTACTAGTAGTTTTTAATTTTTTTTTAATGTTTTATAAAATAATATAAAATATATATAAATACTAGGGCGCTCCGATATGTACTTAGCTTACAAAAGAAAAAAGAAAATTTTGGAAAAAAGGCGATTTATTTCTCAACATAGTCTTCTTTTAGCTCAATACTCTTGACCCAGCGATGGTCTAACTACTTTAGGGTGACCAAACGTCCCATAAAACTGGATTGTCCCGTTTTTTAACGATTTGTCCCGGAGTCCCGAAAAAGTACATGGGGACGCCTAAATGTCCCGTATTTGCGTTGGGTTGAGTTTTTTTATCTGTCTATATTTTAAAAATCCACAAGGAAAAAGTTTGTAATACAAAAAAATTAGTAAATCCATTATAAAAGGTATATATTTAAAATCGCTAAAAAGGCTACATCACAATCACATAACTAGTTTTCGACTGGTTTACCAGTCATCATCAGTGTTTACGTGAAGTTTACATGCTAACCACCAAGATATAGTTTTACAAAAATATGTGGGTCAAAGCCCTGCATAAGTGGTCCGTTAAGGAAACATCAGTTAAATATGCCAATTAAAGCATGGATGTTTAAACTATTTTAATATTATGCCCCAGGTAACATCTGAGCTGTGGTGTCACTTGATTACATGGTGAATGACTTGTCATTTGCTACCTGACAACTGGTTGACTGGATGACTGGTAAACCAGTCGAAAACTAGTTATGTAATTGTGATGTAGTCCTTTTTAGGGATTTTAAATATATACCTTTTATAAAGGATTTACTAATTTTTTTGACTATTATTTTCTCTCTTTAATTTTTCTTCAATTTCTGCATTTGTTTTCATTCTTATATCTCCCTCTTTTGTTACATTGTGGCCCAGTATTGTTCTCATTATTTTTCTTTCAAATATCAGAAGGCTATCTTTCTCTTTCTTGTTAATCGTCGTTGTTTCCATCCCATATGTAACACCAAGTCTTATTAAGGTCTGATATAGGTTCATATTATACTTAGAGTCTTGCTTCTTAGCAGATTTCTACCGTGTAGATATTTTTCTGTCCTTCATAATTCTTTACTCTGTTCTCTCTTTTCCGATTTTCCCTATTTTTACTTCTAAGTAGCTAAAGGTGGATACAGTTTCAAATTTATGGTTCTGTGTTATTAGATATTTCTGAGTTGGCTCATCTTTCCCTATCGCCATGTATTTTGCTGTCAGCTGGTTTATCGCTAGTCCTATTATTCTCTTCGCTTCCTTATGTAATTTTCCAACTGCAAATGTTATCTTCGTCTTCGCTGTGATAACTGAATCATCTGCATATGTTACTATTTGAAGTTGATCTGTAATAATGTTTTTGTTTGCAACTTTGTCATGCTTATGATTACAAATTATGTCAATATCTGATATTGTCAATATCAGATTAAATACTGTCGCAGAGATAGAGTCACCTTGTTTCACGCCTTTGTGTACATTAATCTCCTTAGAAGTTGTTCCGTTGAAACTGATCCTTGCTCTTATGTTCTTTAGGCTCACTGTTAGCATATATCTTAATTTTTCTGGGATTCCAACATTCTCTAGCTGCTCCATCATTTTTGTCCAAAGGGTTGTATCAGAAGCGCTTTTGAAATCCATGAATGTTAGGTGAATTTTTCTGTTGTATTCTCTCGATTGTTGAATTATTTGCTCCACTGTATGTATGGAATTAATCGTAGACCTCCCCCGGTCTGAACCAGTTCTGGTATTTTCCTAATATTCGTTCAGTGCATGATTTAAGTCTTATGTTTCGTGTATTTTCTAGAATATTATAATATGTGTTGTTTAATAAAGTTATTGCTCTGTAATTCTCGCACTCATCTAGATCTCCTTTTTTATATATAGGTACCTACCGCGTACCTGCGTTCCCATCGGCTGGTAGTCTGTTTTGTTCATATTTGTTGTATTAGCTGGTTTATTCCTTTACGTAATTCTCTTCCTCAGTATTTTATTCCACAGTTATTTCATCTTCTGTGAAATTTTTTTACTCGTCGTTATCTTGTACGGCCTTACTTCTTCATCGCAGTGTATTTCCTTCACAGTGAATACCATTTTTTCGTAATATTCTTCCCATATTTTGCTGACCTGTCTGTCCTCAAACAAGGTTTTCCTTTTTTTGCTTTTTTAGTCCTATTGTTTTAATGCTGGGCGTATTTTTTGCTGCTTCGGCTTTTGATAGTTTTCTCTGTTTTTTTCAATATCCTCCAGCAAAACCAGTCATTTTTCTTCTTTTTCTTCTTTTTATTTGTTGAGTTGGCTTTGTTTCTCGATATTTTGTATTCTTCCCTGTTTTGTTCTGACGGGTTGTTGATCCATGCCATTCTGGCGGAGTTTTGTAATTTTCTGTTTCGCAGTCTTGATCGTACGTAATGTAACAAAAATAAGAAAACTTCTGTTGGAGTGAAAGTAAAAAGAAAGATATACTCCAACAGAAGTAAGGAAAAAAGAAAAGAACTAAGGTACTAAATAGTTGTGGCTGAAAAGAAGATGTAGTGGATGAGTGTACAGAAAAGGGTGAAGTGACTTCTACGTTGAGAAGCCGAAGTAAGGAAAATAAAAAAATACTACTTTGCAGTAGTACTGAAGAAAGGGGAATTAGAAGGGATAATAAGTAGACGTGGGAAGAGACAGAGGCAAACTGAATAGAGTTGGCTAGCTATAGATGCAAGAGAGCAACTTGACACTCAAGGATGGATACGGCTCGTTTGCATGCCTGTCGAAGAACAGTAGCTCTATGTAGATAGTAATAATGACTAAAATATGAAATAATAAAATAAGAATAATGTACTGAAGAGGAATGAAGATGAATAATTTCTAAAGACGAACAAGATAAATAAATCTAACAAATCATGGGCGCCATGAAAATGATCTTCGATCATTCTCCCAGGTATCTTATACTGCTGTCAGATATTAAATATATCAAACCTGTAATAATGAACATAAAGGAATAATAAAAATAAATGATATACAAAATAAATAAACATATTTATTAAAAATAACTACCAGATTTTTAACAATCTCTGAGTTAAGCAAGTTCATATTATGCTGTGACTCTAAAATGACATAAGTTATACAAGAAGATATATATATTTTAAAGATAACAACAATAATGTTATCTGTTACAAACTTAAATATAAGTACCTCTTACTAACATATAGGGTACAAAATTACATAAGTCTTCTACCAAATGGTTATAGTACGCCTGCTACGTACAACTAAAGGAAACCGACGAAGATGAAAATAATACAAATAAATAGGCCCAAGCCTCACTAAGAGAAAATACAATACTGAATAAAGCAAAATTAAATATACAAATGAATAAACGTTATAGAAGTGAAGTTAAGAAAAATACCGACAAAATGACCTAAATTAACCGAGCAAATGCAATGAAATAAAGTAACGACGAAGTAACCGAACAAACGAAATAAAGCGAATAAATACAATATTTGGGAAACAAGCAAGTAATGTTACAAAATAAATTTACCCGAATTACATAAACCAATATCAAAGCAATAATAAAGTATTAAAAACCTAATTTTCTCTAGGCTTATTCCTGTGCACAAGAAGTTACCGTAGATACAAAGTTTGGGAACCAAATAATCTAATATACAAATACATATGTCAAAAAAAACAGAGGTAACCTAAATCTGGAAAAAAAACATAGTGTATTTAACAGAGAGTCTGAAATATAAAAAAAACCAATAGTTACTAAAACTCCTCACTAAATGTTCCCAAACGAGGTTGCGGTTGCATCCTAGAAAATGAGCATCACTATGATGCACCTCCATGCCCCCCCCCGTAGGCCCAGGTGGCAGGACGAAAAGGAGCTGGAATGTCCCCCAAAAAACTTGTTCCCAAAACATACTCCCAGTTTGACTTGGCGGTAGCTGCAATAAGGTCAAGGTGGCTTCCCTAGGTAGTCAAGGTGGGTACGACATCACATGAGGGTTAGTTTTCTTCCAAATGGCTAAAAACATATACTTCGTTTGATTTCTCATATAAACCGGTAAACAAAAGTAAAGAGAAGAAGAAATAATCGAGGAAAACTTTTTAGAAGCAATAACATAAAAAAACAACCATTAAAAATGGAACAAAAACTAATCTCAGGTAACCTTGAACTATTTTGAGTTTGAAAACATGAACAAATAATGGCATTGCATTTGAAATAGGAATATAAAATATGACTTATCTGAAATAACATGAGATTAAGATAGTAATAGCCATCTACATACATTTTATATACCTTAATGAAATGGTATTGAACCAGACAAAGATAGTTACATGACAATTTATAGATATATTGGACATGAAAATTTATAGATATATTGGATGTTCAATCGGTTTAAAACGTACAGAGAAATGGTAATTATTTCCAATATTAATTTGAGGACTTCAAAAATGTTTGGTTATGTAAAACCAAAAACCCCATTAATATAAAGATCGATATAAAGATAATATAAAGATCGAAATAATCTACATCCTTCACCTAAGGGACTGGCTAAGAACATTTAACAATGAACCAACTATTTCATATATTCAAGGTTAACTAAAAAACATTAGTAGAAAAAACGATTTACCGGTTAATTTTTTATTCCTCTTCCACTGATGGTACTCCCATCCTTACTCCAGGAAACCCGTACTCCAGGAAACAAGTGGTGGTAACTTTTTACTATACTTCCAAACTTAGTTGAAATAAAAATTAATTTCGAAGAAATTAACCGCCATTTACGGTACTAACCACCAACACCAACCTGTCAACCTCGCAGCCACCGGCCAAGTGCCTCTCATTCCTCCCACAGTCAGCGAGGAAAACGTCAAACTCTCACGGAACACGAATTAAACGACAAGGAACGGTTCAACAACTATGTTCCGTACAGTGTGACGTCACATGAGAAGTCCTTTACGATAAATTAAAGAATTTAAATGGGAGGTCAAGAGAAAATAATTATTTTTTTAAAAATAATTACAGCGCTAAAAATGATAATATAACGGGTGGACCGTTACAATCCCCTCCTACTCGGGAAAAAAAAATTTTTTAACCAAAAAAAATTTTTTTTTTTTAAACTTCAAAATATTAACAACTAAATTTACAATAGTCTAACAATCCACGTTGATTCGCAAGATTACTTCTAAATATAAACTAATGGTCAAGGAAAAATAAATCAATACATGACTCAAACTCATACTAAAATGTTACTATGTTACTCTCTGCTACCAAATATTAACATATATTGCTCAAAAGTCAAAACAAAACTAAATATTGTACTTAAGTTCATAATAATAACCGAGTGTCGAATTGGGCACTAAAACCAAAATTGAACTATCCATGGACATCAGATTTATAAAGGGTATATCCAAGAACGGAACAACCAGGAAAAGGTGTGAGCCAATTCGAACCATATCAAAAGTAAATGTACCAAAGTGAATAAAAAAAATCAGTAACTAAAATAGGTAAAGAATTGAACACTTTATCCAAAACTGAACTAACAATGGACACCAGATTCATAATAGTATATCCAGAGAAGAACAATCAGGAAGATTTATGGAACAATTCTCACTAATGTCAAATAATACCAATAATAAACATACCAAAGGAATCCAAAACTCAATAACCAAAATAAATGTGGAATCGGACACTTAATCCAAAGTCGAACTATCAGTGGACACCAGATTCATAAAAGGCATATCCAAAGAAGAACGACCAGGCAAATTTATGGACCAATTCACACCAATACTAAACCACATAACAGATCAGGTCTACGTACACCCACATCCGGTAATACGAACCTATCCAACTAAATACACAAAATAAATGAAGAATCGGACACTTATCCAGAATCGGACTATCAATGGACACCAGATTTATATAGGAGTATATCCAAAGAAGAACGATCAGGCAAATTTATGGACCAATTCTTACTAATACTAAATAAACTAAATTATTGGATCCAATGGTAACTAATACTGAACAAAATAAATAAATTAGGTCTACATACACCCTCATCCGGTAATATGAACCTATCTGAACTAAGTAATCCAAAATAAGTCAGAAAAAAATTACTAACAGACTAAGTAACAGAGATGTAACCAAACTAAATCAAAGGTAAGATAAATACCTAAAGTGTATTGACTAAAGTATTCTAGAAAATACATAACTTAATTCATGCTGGTATTCGCGAACTATAGCATGTTGCTACAACAGATGTATGAGAATAACCAGACACAGATAAGGTACTAATATAAGAATAAGTAAGAAAGAAAACAGAATGAATAGTGAACTTACAAGGTCTATGGCACTATGATAAATAATAGGAAGAAAAAAAAAAAAAAAATATGATAAGTGATAGGGAAAAAAATTGACGAGAACGAGCACAATTTTAAATAAAACTGCAAATTCATGCGTTCTCACATACGTACATAGAATTATTCAGGAAATATTCCAGAATCTGAATAACAAAACTAATGCCTACGAAAAGAAGTGGGAATATATTCAAATGAACAACTCATCTGTCTAAACACTCCAAATACTGACTTAACGAACCTACTATGTATAGGGATGGCCTAAGCATTGATTTATAAACAAGTGCGCAAGATATTGATCCATGTTTACTCATCAACTCAAAGTACAAACATACTATGAAGCAAAAGGCCTAATATGAACTAAATACTTCCCTATTAAATTGTAAAAAAACTGAAATAAGTAAACTGATTACAGAAAAATGTTTAGGAAATGTAATGATGAAAAGACATCTGCCTACTCTGCCATGAGGACATAGATTACGAAACCGGACAGCAGTGATCAGTTGCTGAATTTCGAACCCACGTATTCACCAACTTTGAGCATCAACAGACTAAGTAGTTTCTAAGAAGAAATATGAAAGACTCAAGAATTCATACATACTTACATCAAAATTCCAAACTAATTCCAGAATCATACTGTGTAGGATAGAAGGATATAAATTATTATAAAGTGTTTAAGATATTGGAGACAAATAATGTTAATAGAGTAACCCAATAACAAATTAAAAACCACATCTTTCCAATATGGCAAATTCAATAATAAGATATAAATATGATCAAAAAAAAAATTAGTAAGTAATCAAATATTCCAAATAATATAACACATAACCTGAGATAAGTAGTGCATAACATACAGTTCCATAATAATATCCATATTAAACAAGAGTACTTGTATGAGCTTACCTGTCCAAATAAGTATATAAATATATAATAATTCAACAACCCTACTAACTTAGGGGGTTAGGTGTGCAAAAACTAAACAAAAATACAAGTGAAGTTCTGATTAATTGTATAATCCTACTGACAGGATTAGCAATTAATAACATTGACTCATAATAATAATTACAATGCACCATGCCTAATACCAAAAAAAAAGTTAAACTCATACATAAAGTACTACATAATAATTAAATTAATAAGTAATAAATTAAAAGTCATCAACAACAAAGCCAAAGATGAAATCAAGCAATGTATGTAGGTACCTGCATTATCAGATGACAAAAAAAATATCAGACTAAAATTTCTAACCATACTAAAGATTGAGCTAAGCTAAAGACAAACAGAAGAAGAGATTAGCTTGAACAACACTGTTAAGGTAATCTTCTTCTGAAGACTGTTCTATAACTTAGTAGGAAAATAGTATCAATGTTTCCTAACTAATAAAGAATTTATATTTAAATCTCAACCTAAAGTATCTGATTTCTATGAGCATTATATTATGGTACCCACATTGATATAATATTATTATCAACAATAATAAAACTAGAAACTGAGATGGATAATGGAACTACTTTACTATACAATAATTATAATTGTTATATTTAACACTACCAATTAAAGAAAAATAGTTTGGATGACCATCTGTAACCATCCGAACCATGCGAATTCAACGTATCATGTATAGAAACTAATGTCTGGACTGATATTGCTTTGTGGTGTGTGCCTGTCTTACCAAACAACCCAAATATCAAAAATAACAAATATAAAATATAATCTAAAGTTTGTAAGACAAAGATACATATGGAGAAAATATTAGCGACACACCAACAAATCAAAATGCCAGCAAAATATATAAATAATCAAATCAATAGCGTAAATAAAATACCTAAATACTGAAAATGATTTCTAGTTATGTATAAAATATAACCATACTAGAAAAAAATGTATGCATATATTCAATGATTAATTGTACGCGCAAACGTACTACCATTGGTAGAAGGAATAAAAATTTAACTAATAGAACATGTCAGTTATGTATACTCAATCCAAATACATAAATAAGTTTCCAATAAAAATACAAAATCCAAACTAACATATGAGCTGTACCACCAAAACTAAAAATGAGGTATCGAAATAAACTAATCAAAACCAAAAGCAGCATAAGTCTACCTGTTTAGTATTCGTAAAGTTTTAAAGACCAAAAATAAATCAGAAGTAACATGTATACAAAGACATCAAAAAGTTAATAAAACAGAAAATTCCAATAAAAGAAAATTGAACTAAAAGAACTACTGTCTTAGAACCATAAACGGTTGGCCCCACGTTGGGCGCCAGTGTAACAAAAATAAGAAAACTTCTGTTGGAGTGAAAGTAAAAAGAAAGATATACTCCAACAGAAGTAAGGAAAAAAGAAAAGAACTAAGGTACTAAATAGTTGTGGCTGAAAAGAAGATGTAGTGGATGAGTGTACAGAAAAGGGTGAAGTGACTTCTACGTTGAGAAGCCGAAGTAAGGAAAATAAAAAAATACTACTTTGCAGTAGTACTGAAGAAAGGGGAATTAGAAGGGATAATAAGTAGACGTGGGAAGAGACAGAGGCAAACTGAATAGAGTTGGCTAGCTATAGATGCAAGAGAGCAACTTGACACTCAAGGATGGATACGGCTCGTTTGCATGCCTGTCGAAGAACAGTAGCTCTATGTAGATAGTAATAATGACTAAAATATGAAATAATAAAATAAGAATAATGTACTGAAGAGGAATGAAGATGAATAATTTCTAAAGACGAACAAGATAAATAAATCTAACAAATCATGGGCGCCATGAAAATGATCTTCGATCATTCTCCCAGGTATCTTATACTGCTGTCAGATATTAAATATATCAAACCTGTAATAATGAACATAAAGGAATAATAAAAATAAATGATATACAAAATAAATAAACATATTTATTAAAAATAACTACCAGATTTTTAACAATCTCTGAGTTAAGCAAGTTCATATTATGCTGTGACTCTAAAATGACATAAGTTATACAAGAAGATATATATATTTTAAAGATAACAACAATAATGTTATCTGTTACAAACTTAAATATAAGTACCTCTTACTAACATATAGGGTACAAAATTACATAAGTCTTCTACCAAATGGTTATAGTACGCCTGCTACGTACAACTAAAGGAAACCGACGAAGATGAAAATAATACAAATAAATAGGCCCAAGCCTCACTAAGAGAAAATACAATACTGAATAAAGCAAAATTAAATATACAAATGAATAAACGTTATAGAAGTGAAGTTAAGAAAAATACCGACAAAATGACCTAAATTAACCGAGCAAATGCAATGAAATAAAGTAACGACGAAGTAACCGAACAAACGAAATAAAGCGAATAAATACAATATTTGGGAAACAAGCAAGTAATGTTACAAAATAAATTTACCCGAATTACATAAACCAATATCAAAGCAATAATAAAGTATTAAAAACCTAATTTTCTCTAGGCTTATTCCTGTGCACAAGAAGTTACCGTAGATACAAAGTTTGGGAACCAAATAATCTAATATACAAATACATATGTCAAAAAAAACAGAGGTAACCTAAATCTGGAAAAAAAACATAGTGTATTTAACAGATAGTCTGAAATATAAAAAAAACCAATAGTTACTAAAACTCCTCACTAAATGTTCCCAAACGAGGTTGCGGTTGCATCCTAGAAAATGAGCATCACTATGATGCACCTCCATGCCCCCCCCGTAGGCCCAGGTGGCAGGACGAAAAGGAGCTGGAATGTCCCCCAAAAAACTTGTTCCCAAAACATACTCCCAGTTTGACTTGGCGGTAGCTGCAATAAGGTCAAGGTGGCTTCCCTAGGTAGTCAAGGTGGGTACGACATCACATGAGGGTTAGTTTTCTTCCAAATGGCTAAAAACATATACTTCGTTTGATTTCTCATATAAACCGGTAAACAAAAGTAAAGAGAAGAAGAAATAATCGAGGAAAACTTTTTAGAAGCAATAACATAAAAAAACAACCATTAAAAATGGAACAAAAACTAATCTCAGGTAACCTTGAACTATTTTGAGTTTGAAAACATGAACAAATAATGGCATTGCATTTGAAATAGGAATATAAAATATGACTTATCTGAAATAACATGAGATTAAGATAGTAATAGCCATCTACATACATTTTATATACCTTAATGAAATGGTATTGAACCAGACAAAGATAGTTACATGACAATTTATAGATATATTGGACATGAAAATTTATAGATATATTGGATGTTCAATCGGTTTAAAACGTACAGAGAAATGGTAATTATTTCCAATATTAATTTGAGGACTTCAAAAATGTTTGGTTATGTAAAACCAAAAACCCCATTAATATAAAGATCGATATAAAGATAATATAAAGATCGAAATAATCTACATCCTTCACCTAAGGGACTGGCTAAGAACATTTAACAATGAACCAACTATTTCATATATTCAAGGTTAACTAAAAAACATTAGTAGAAAAAACGATTTACCGGTTAATTTTTTATTCCTCTTCCACTGATGGTACTCCCATCCTTACTCCAGGAAACCCGTACTCCAGGAAACAAGTGGTGGTAACTTTTTACTATACTTCCAAACTTAGTTGAAATAAAAATTAATTTCGAAGAAATTAACCGCCATTTACGGTACTAACCACCAACACCAACCTGTCAACCTCGCAGCCACCGGCCAAGTGCCTCTCATTCCTCCCACAGTCAGCGAGGAAAACGTCAAACTCTCACGGAACACGAATTAAACGACAAGGAACGGTTCAACAACTATGTTCCGTACAGTGTGACGTCACATGAGAAGTCCTTTACGATAAATTAAAGAATTTAAATGGGAGGTCAAGAGAAAATAATTATTTTTTTAAAAATAATTACAGCGCTAAAAATGATAATATAACGGGTGGACCGTTACAGTAAACTACACATTCAAAAGTAAATTGAAAACGATTTATAGGTCCCAAATTAGCTAAAAGACCATGTTTTAATTTCCCCTACCTGTTTGGGTAACGCTCCAAACCCTCCTTGGCAGTGGCGCACCCAGGGGGGTTTTGGGGATTAAACCCCTCAGGGCATATGAAAAATATACAAAAAATCGTAGGAAAATATAACATGTCTTTCACAAACAATACAAAAAAAATTCGACGCCCAACCAACCCTCTCCCCCCAGAGAAAAATTCTAGACGCGCCACTACTTGGATTTGTCCCGTTTTTTCAAGTTTATGATTTGGTCACCCTAAACTTCTTCAACCCGTCTGAAAAATAAGTTTTCTCGAGGTCTGCAAAATACTCTTCCATGGCGGCGATGACGTTCTCATTAGACTTAAATTTCTTCCCAGCGAAAGTCTTTTTCAAGTTTGGAAATAGAAAAATTCGCACGGGGCCAAATCTGAAGAATACAGTGGATGGGGCAACAGCTCGTAGTCTAATTCGACTAATGTGGCCATGGCGACCGCGGAGGTGTGCGCCGATACGTTATCATGTTGGAAGAGCACTTTTTTCTTCGTCAAATGAGACAGTTTTTTCTGCAATTCGGAATCGCATCGAGGCAATAATTCGGTATAGTAGAGCACTGTGATGGTTTTGCTCTTCTCCAGGTAGTCGATGTAAATCACACCTTGTGAATCTCGAAAAATGGTGGCCATTACCTTTTCGGCCGATAGGATAGTCTTCGCCTTCTTCGGAAGATGTAAAAAAGGGAGATCTGTGGAGAACTGGAGGCTTTGGAACTATAAATCGATGCCGGACATGCTATCGAGTAATTACTAATAGCTATTTATTTTTTTTTTATTTTCTTTCCTTATTATATATGTATAAGTAATTTACTGGAGATATAAATAAAATTGCATATCAAAGTTTACCTACCAAAGCAGACATAGGTAGTTCATTCACTCACGGTAAAATATTGCAAAACCTACGAATTTTAAAGAACCTCTTGGATTGACATGAAATTTGGCATACAAATAGCTAACATGTCAAAGAAAAAAAGTGATGTTGTGCCGATGTGTTCTTTTACCCTGAGGGTGAGTACATCCAATTCTGGGGGGTAAAAAACATGCATTTAGATTAAACTGATTAATTCTAAATAACTTTTGTCCTACAGAGTTTTTTAAGTAAGTCAATACTTTTCGAGTTACGCAGAAGAAACCAAGAGGTTGAAACGTACCTAGGTAAGCAAATGGTGGTTGTCTCTGAAACGAAATTAAATCTTAACTGTCGTTATTTACCTCCGTTCTTACTTACTAATTGAGTACTAGGAATCCTAATGCGTTTGATGTTTACCTATGTATACCTCGTTCAATTTACTTACCGTTGCACGTCATCCGCGCCATAGCGTGTGACACGATACCAACACGAAATATTTAGGCGGTGGGTGTGTTCTTTTTTAGATTCAAAATGATTCTAAAGGGGAACACACCTACCGCCTAGATATTTCGTGTTGGTATCGTGTCACAGGCTATGGCGCGGATGAGGTGCAACGGTAAGTAAATTGGACGAGGTATATGTACATAAAGTGGCGTGTTGTGGAATGCATATTGCAGATTCCCCATATTTCTTCATTTATCGCATGTTTTCTTTGTAAATTGTAGAAGGACCGGGTACAGGTAAAAATCAGAATTTGCTTCCGACTTAAGAAATCTTTTAGATTTCTCGTTGCTATTAACAGATGTCGCTATTGGGTCCATTGGGTCCACTTACTAGCAGCTAAAGTATTACTTCAATTTAAAAAGATTAAAAAACCCAAAATATCTCCTAGGATCAGCAAAGATAAACTTTCAAATGCGGAAGTGAAAGAAATAGTAACCGATAAATTAGAAGATCAGTTTCAGAAATTGGTAAATATAAATTCAGAAGAACAATTGTGGGAGTCATGCAAAGAAACATTGGAAAAAGTCCAAGAAGACCATCTAATGGAAAATCAGCGTAGGAATAAGCAACAGTGGATGACAGAAGAGATATTGAATGTAATGGATGCAAGAAGAAAATATAAGAATGCTAATCTGACAGAATACAAAAAGCTAAACAGTATGATTCGAAGAAAAATAAGATCAGCTAAATCAGAGTGGCATAAACAACAATGTAAAGAAATTGAGAACTAGGAGCGTATCTATGACGCATTTAATATGCACAAAAAACTGAAAGAAGTTGCAGGACTGAATGAAAAATGTAATCTTTCACTAATCGAAGATAAAAACGGAAAAGTTATAATCGATATCGAAGGTCAACTAATACGATAGTCAGAATATATAAAGGAATTATTCGATGATGAAAGAAGCGAACTAGAAACGCTAGATGACATGAGCGGTCCTCCAATAACTAGGGAAGAGGTGCAATACGCTATAAAGAACGCAAAAAACGGCAAGACGATCGGACCAGATGAAATTTACGTACAACCGCTAAAGCTTTTGGGTACCGAGGGCATTAAGATACTTACGAAATTATTCAACTTAATCTACGAAAGCGGAAAAATTCCTATAGATTGGCCTAAATCCTCATTTGTTGTACTACAAAAAAAACACAGAGCCTCAAAATGCAGCGGCTATCGCACCATCAGCCTAATGAGTCATGTATTGAAAACTTTTCTCAGAATAATTCATCAATGAACATATAGGAAAATTGAGGAAAGAATCTCAAGTACTCAATTCGGTTTTCGCTGTGGCCTTGGAACGCGTGATGCACTATTCGCAACCCAAGTTTTATTTCAAAGATGTAGAGATGTAAATCATGACGTTTTCATGTGCGCGATTGATTTTGAAAAGGCCTTTGATAAAGTTCGCCATCAAAAAATGCTACATATTCTCAAAACTACTGATCTGGACGGTAGGGACATTAGAATAATCGCAAATTTGTATTGGGGCCAGGCTGCATGTGTTAGGGATGGGAATCAGTGCTCTGAAGAAGTAAAAATCAAGCGTGGAGTTCGACAAGGCTGTATATTGTCACCAATGTTGTTTAATCTTTACGCTGAAACAATCTTAAATGAAGTGTTGAAAAACGCAAAAGAGGGAATACTCATTAATAGTATGCTTATGAATAGAGCTCGGGAAATTTGCACTTAAAAAACCCTAAAATATGCACAAAAAACAGTTGAAATATGCATTAAAATATGCTTTTATGCATTTAATGTATATAAATAAAAAACGCTGTACTCTTTGTATTGAAAATATTTAATTTATTTTTTCTACAACCGTGTTAAAAATGCAATTTTTAGCACTCCATAGGAGCGTTAAAAATTCTACTTTAAAGCACTAGTGCTTTAAAATTTTTAAGGCACTGCAGTTAAAAATGAATTGTCAAATTGTGAAACGTCAGAATATTTATATTTTATTTATTAACATTAATATTAATAGTACACGTTGCGCAATTTGATAAAGGTGGTTTAAAAGGTTTTTTAAAATTTAATTTAAACTGTATTATTGCATTTTTAACACGTTTGTAGAAAAAACCAATTTATATAACGGTATAATATTTTCGCTAAGAATTTTTAGACATTCCCCTCGAGTGTAGACAGCCAGTTCTATCTTTTACGGGTCATAGGTTTCATGGTTTCAGCAATTAACAAAAATATTGTATTTTATAAATTTATAACGTTTGTAGAAAAAATATTGTGTGATATACGTGTTAAAAACTACATGTGAATTGCATAATTCGCTTCGCTCATTCTGCAAACTTTCACATGCGTGCCTTAAAATTGTACTTTTAACACTTATATCATTAAATAACTATTATGCTAAAGTCAGAAAAATATTTATTGAAATTTCTACATCATTATATTCATGTATTCTTTTTTTTTCTTACATTACGCATCAACCACGCACGGTTATTAGCGTGTATGGATTGTGTTACAAAATTATAAATTAAAAATAGATTTTAAACATAACAATAGGAAATTATAAAAAGCTCTAAATCTATACAAAGTAAAGTAAAATACTATATTTTTAGTAAGAGGTTGCAGTCTTTGAGGAATGTGAAGATGCTTTTTGTATCACTGTCTTTTCCGAGTGCACTATTTAATGTTGGTGGTATGTTGTACTTTTTTCGTTGCACTTTATACTTCGGACACTGCAATAGACAATGCTTTACGGTAAGGACACTTCTACACAAATCACACACAGGTTGATCAGCACGTTGGAGTATGTAGTCATGGGTTAATCGAGTATGGCCAATCCGGAGACGAGTGAAGATTACTTGCTCTCTTCTGTTTTTGAATTGTGGAATTTGATTGTGGTTAATGTCAACTTCGTATAGCTTGGTTGGCCATATTTTAAAAGTATTTACTTTGATATATGCTTTCAGGTCGGTGTGCAGGGTTTTCATGTTATCTTCTGCGTTTGGGTTATTAGCTGCATTCTTTGCTATTTTGTCTACAACCTCGTTACCTTCGATTCCAGTATGAGATAGTACCCAAATAAAATTAACTTTAATATTCATATTTTCTGCGTATTTCATTTCCTTTTTAATGAAAAGTAGTAGTGATTCAATAACATTGTGTTTTGACTAGGAAAGTTTTGGGGTAGTTCTGATTTTTTTTCATTATATATGGCTTTTGGGCTGCTGAATCCGAATATGAGGTTTGCGGACAAAATTTCTTGCCGGAACATGGAAAAAATCGCGAAAAAAGCGAAAAATTTCAGCTTTTTTCCGCTTTTTTGCTCAAATCTCGAAAACTATTAACTTTTAGTAAATGGTCTTTAACAGAAATTAAAGTACTTAAAATTATCTACAAATATCACTATTTACTTTTTTTTGCAGATGAACCGTTCGGTCTAAAGTATAAGTTAAAAATTGCCAATTTTTAACGGTCTTGGCAAAACCCACTTTTTACATTCCAAAACTTTATTTTTGATTAGAATGTTGTCATTTGATAAATTTCTCATAGTTTTCTGTACAAATAATAAACGTTAGTACATAGGTATGATATGTCTCTTGTGACAGCTTCCATGAGTCCATTCCGTCCTAAGACGCCGGGAATGTCTCTGTTTTTCCCACAGAAGATCAGACACAGTTTTAGTTGGTGTAAAAATTTCCTTCGGATTTGTTATCTTGATTTCTGATGAACCTTAAGGTTTTGTCCTTTTAAAATGAATTAGTTAAACAACTCCCTGACTTCCAGAAACCTCAGGCGCGGGTTTCTTTTTTATCCGAGGAATGGATTGCTTAGGAGCTACTGCATTTTTTGGTGTAATACAAGAAATGCCACATATGAAGTAAAAAGTGTGGTATTCGTCGATTGTATGTACGTTAAAATCAGCGTTATTATACACCTGCTGGGTAAAGCACGGCAGGTCAATTTTCTGCGGATCGCCTGCGAATGCTGACACTTCCAGGCGAACAGCTTCTGTATAGGATGAACCTATTTTCTTGAGCCGTACTTTTTGTGGAGAAAACGGCCAACCCTGTAAGGAATGGTGAGACCAACTATCTGGGCCTTACTGCCGCTACAAGACTTGAGTAAGCGCGTTGCTTATCTGGAAGTGTCAACAATCGCAGGCGATCCGCAGAAAATTGATAAGCCGTGCTTTACACAACAGGTGTACGAAAACGCTGATTTTAACCCTTTCTATGCCAGGCCTCAATCCCAAAGAATTTTTCATGCTTAGAGTCCAATTGCCGTATATATACGTCGCATATAAATAAACAAATAAATTACCAAAACATGCTTTTAATGAGTTTTTTAACCAACTTAAACGTTTTCTTTACAAAAGTACTCATTAGAGAGCAAAACCAATTTGAAAAAATGTAACTGACCTGACCTTGAAAGTTTTCTGTTGTGTGGTACTCCTCAAAACATGACACTACGCAAAGGCCGACTCCGCACCTTGCACACATGTATCTCGATTCGCTTCTTTTTTCTGGTCTTTTCTGTGGCTACAAACGCTTCACCTTCTAGCAGCTACCTATAAGCGTTGCCACCAGTGCTACAATATAGCATATATCTAAAATATGTGCACCAATATATACGGCAATGGGTCCGCATGACCTGTCTTGGGTGCCAACATTTTGAGGCTTTGGGAAGAGTAATCTAACATTTTCGGACATATTTTTACGGCATTGGGATAACAATGAGTCTAAAATTTTATAAGCAACGCATACTTTCGGCTTTGGTAAATTGAGACCATAACACCTTGAACGTATAAATACCGCGGCTGGGAATACAGACCCAATTTTTGACATATATATGCTGCGTTAGGACAGAAAGGGTTAATGTAGATACAATTGACGGATACCATACTTTTTACGTCATGGGTAGTATTTTTTGTATTGCACTAAAACATGCAATAGCTCCTAATCAATCCATTCCTCGGCTAAAAACTAAACCCACACCTGAGGTTTATGGAAATCAGAGAGCTGTTCAACTAATACATCTTGAAAGGACAAAACCTCAAGGTTTATCAGAAATCAAGATCCGAAGGGAATGTTCACACCAACTAAAACTGTGCCTCCATCTGTGCCTGATCTTCTGTATGGATCTAAAGGAAAAGCAGAGACATTCTCGGTATTTTAGGATGGAATGGATTCATGGAAGCTGTGAAATGAGACATACCATATTCATATTATGAACTAACATTTATTATTTGTACAGAAAACTAGGAGAAATATATCAAATGAGAGCATTCTAATAAAAACTAAACTTTTGGAATGTAAAAATTGGGTTTTGCCAAAACCGTTAAAAATTGGCAGTTTTGTTGGTTTAATTTAGTCTTTTTCTCATTGTTTTTTGGTACTTCAAAAGCATGTTTTGATGAAGGAGTTGGAGAACGCTCAGAAATTGTGCGTTTTTGTGACATTGGATTTGTTTCTATTTGGTTAGTTTGGAGTTCTGTGCTTAGTGTTTCATTTTGCACAACTTGTTCGTTAAGTTCGGTTTGATTTTGTGGGATTCCACTCGTTAGTTCTTTAGTCGCCTGATTGTAATTATTTTCAATACAGTTCTCACCTGACACAGATGCCTTTATTGGACAGTCTTTTGCTGAATGCTTGATGTTTTTGCATATATGACAGTTCTGGTTGTCTAAAGATATCCATATTCCATATGACGTCTCCTCGTGGGTGATAATAAAAGAATCGGGTAAGGTATGGTTGGTTAAAGGGGATATATAGGTTTGTCGCCTGAAGCTTAATATATGCTGGAACTCAGGACTGGAAGTCCCTATACGGAGAAATGATAAGGGTGTCAAAAGGTTGACATCAAGTGCTTGCAATTCGATTCTAGGATTGAGTGTGGAATATATGGACATACGCCTGAGAGTACTAGTCGTTGGCTGGGTGTGATTAGTCGTCGTGCTTGTAAGAGTTGTTGATTAACTTTGATTTTTCCGTGGTTGGTAATAAAGTCGTCCACTAATTTTTCATTTGCTAGTAATTTGCAAGTAAATGCAGATTTTGTTGTAGCGCTAGCTTTGAACAGAAAATAATATTTATTGGTCGAATAATTTGGCTTAAACTGTGAAGATAATCTTCAATTTTGGTGTTGTCAATTGCGTCGAACACAATTGCTTGGTTTCTTGATGGAAAAACATTAGCAGTTGGTTGTCTTGTTACGGAAGAGTAGCTTTTAGGTTCTAGAGATTGTTGGTCTGGTGTAGAACTAGGTTGAGTTGACGTAGATGAGGATGCCATGATGTAGAAATTGATATTTTTTATGCCAAAATATCAATTATTTGGGGCCAGTAAATACTGGCCTATTTTTGAAGTCGTCTATAATATGTATTTAAATAAAGTCACCTTACCAATGTTTATCGTTAAAATAACGCATTCACAAAACGCGTTTTTAAATTTGCAAAAACTGTAAGCGAATATTAATTAGAACTTAACGTCTTTACTCGTTGGCTGGTATGATAAGACTCCATGTATTCTTTATATTCATCATCATCATTTTTTATTATATTGTTATTAAAGTCTTTCTAAATTTTCTAGAAAAAAACTGTGCCCTCTATTTGATAATAATTGTTTAGGTATACGCGGAAAATTTATTTCCTTTGAGCTGGCCCCCCCACCTTGTAGAAAATAAGATACAAATAGACCTAAATTACGAGCTATTTATCAGATTTCATATACCGTAGATTAAAAATTTCGGGCTCGTTACACTGGGCAGAAATGTAATATTTTTGTGGGGGCTGATGCAGCCCCCCTACCAACTTAAAAAGAGAGATATTGAGTTGATCTTTGCGGCGGAATTACGAGAAATTTATGAGCTTTCGAAGTGATATAGTTTAGATTTTTGGGCTTATCTCCTTAATCCTCGAACAACACTTTAATTATTGATTCAACTCAAGAGAAAAATGTCGAGAAAAATTAAAATATATCGTATTGAGGATATAATTCGTATAGCGTCTAAAATCCTAATTAAAAATAACCTCACAAATGACAGAGGGACAAATTCTAAGGAAAATTTTTTATATAAAGTTATTAAAATAAATCAATAATTTTTAAGTTATCAAAGATTAAAAATGTTAATTTTTCGTGATAAGATGCATAGCGGTTTTTCATAAATAACTCAAAATATGCACTTTTATTAAATGCATATGCACTTATAAAATGTATCCAAAATATGCAAATATGCACTTAATATGCATTTCCCGAGCTCTACTTACGAACAATATCAGATACGTAGATGACACCTTGTTACTGACAGGATCAATTGAACATCTTCAAGCGTTATTAAACCGAATGGTGGCATACTGCGCGATATATGGACTCAAACTCAACGCAAGAAAAACAAAGTTTATGGTTATTAGTAGACAGGCAGCCGTAAATAATAATAACTATAACGTAAAAATCGGTAATGACTCAATTGAACGAGTAAGTAATATTGTATATCTGGGTACTCATATTAGTGAAAGGTGGAACCCTAGTACAGAAATAAAAATTAGAATTGCCAAAGCAAGAACAAGTTTTATGAAATTTAAGAAAATCCTGTGCAGTTATGATCTAAATTTGGAAGTTCGCATAAGAATGGTTCGATGTTATATATTCCCAGTACTACTTTACGGGGTTGAAGCATGCACCCTGACAGAATCGCTTTTAAAAAACCTAGAAGCATTTGAGATGTGGGTCTACCGCCGTATTCTGAAGATCAGTTGGGTAGAAAGAGTCACAAACGAAAGGGTTTTGCAACGTTTGAATAAAAGTTGCGAAGTAGTGAACACGGTTAAAAGGCGTAAATTGGAATGCTTTGGTCATATAATGCGTCACCCAGAAAAATATGACATACTTGACTTTGTCATGCAAGGTAAAATAATGGGAAAAAGAAGTGTGGGCCGCCGTACAACTTCTTGGCTTAAAAACCTACGCCAATGGTTTGGGAAAACTAGCACTGAACTATTTCGTGCGGCTGCAAATAAGACAATGATTGTTAATATGCTGGGCAACATGAGAGCCAACGATCGACAAACGGTCTCGGCACCTTAAGAAGAATTGGGTCCATTTGCAAAGTACATGACAATTTGATTTTTGGTTTCGATTCAAAGCACACCACGGGCTGTTATGAAGGGACGCGCGACTTTTCCCCAACTCGACTCTACCTTATCAGCAGAGTCTACGAGAAGTGTACGGTAAATTGAAGCTGTAATTACAAAGAAACAAATATGTATGTATTTGTACTCACTTTATCACGCTTAACGAATTACGTGATCTGGATTTCGATGCATATTTTTTTTTATAATTCTCGTATCAAAGTTACGCGTGAAGTTAGTCTTATTGACGACAGTTGGGGAAACGTCCAAGACCCGTTATAAAGAAACCAAGGGGTTTAAACGTACGTAAACAGATGGCGATGGTCTCTGAAACGAAATTAAGTATTAACTATCATTCATTTGTTACTATTATTTAAAAGAATTGTCAATATTACTGTCATTAAGTTGTTTTTTTTTGTTTGGTTTATACCTCTGTATTTTTTATGGCTGTTTTCTAATAATTTTGTGAAAGACGGGAATGATATGTTTTCGAACAGATTGTCTTCTTTCTACTTAGATATGATGGAAACAGTCTGACGGGGGAATTGAAGAAGCAGATTAGCTAGGAATTACAAATTGTAATTTTAAAGGAGAAAAGCGATAAAGGCACAAAGAAAGTAGATCATCTCAGAATTAATGTTTGAAGAACTCGTTTGTCAAAATTTACAGGCAATTTTTGAAAAAGATAATTTAATTGATTACAAAGAAAAAGTATGAATGAAAGTGACTGTCCTGCAGTAGTTCTGTATAGATTAAATATATAGCTAAGCCTCAAATCCACTGCAGGTTATTTATTTCCTTCCTAATTTTATGATCCTGATTTGGTGTAAAGGAGACAAACGTTCATAGTTTTGATTGCAATACATTTCGAACAAGTTTTTGAAAAAAAATGTTTTTTATATTATGAGAGTTTTAGATTAGGTTAAAAAGTCAGTTTTCCGTGTAAAACTATCCATTTTTTTAAACATTATTAATGATCGACTGTGGAGGTTTGAAAATGTATTATTAGTATTTTAGAGCATAGTTAATAACACTGTTATTAATAGCCGAGGAAATAAAACTGAAAAAAAAAAATAGGAAAACCTCGTAATTCTTTCGTCCAGCATCGATTTATACAAAAACTTGGGATTAGGCTCATTTCACGCCCTAGTTCATTTTCTATATTGAGCCGTTGTACGCTTTTGGTTTTTTAATGGTGAAAACTATCCCTAATTGTAAAAAATTATAAAATAACATTTTAAACTTTAATATTATCAACATTTCATTCTAATTAGTTTCATCATGATTTTTTTATGCTTTAAGATATAATATCATAATATTTCAGCCCTTACAACCACCCTTATTGGAGCTATATAATATAAAAAAAATGACTTATCCTAAAAGAATAATTTCGACTTGCATCGATTTACATAAAAAATTTAGATTAGGATCATCTCATCCTGTACTTCACATTCTATATCATGTTCAAGGGCGTTGATTATTTTTAGAGCTGTAAACTACCCCTTATTTTCAAAAATTATATACAAACAGTGTACATTTTAATATGGGTAAAATTTGGTTTTGATTGGTTAAAATAAGGATTGTTTTATGCTAAAGGATATAATATCATATTTCAACAATTAAAAAACTACCCTTAATAACATTGCAATTTTTATAAGTAAATATTTAATAGATCAGAAAAAAAGTAGAATTCGAAAAATACAAAAACATTTATTTACACAAAAATACGAATTTACAAATATGTACAAATACAAAAAATACAAATAGTTTTTAGTCATCTTCCAGCATACGAACTAGTTCTGTGGTACTCTATACATTGAAAATGCTCTATAAGCGGAATATTCGAAATTTTCGAAAAAAAACTTCGTTTGATAAACATAGCTCCTTTATTTTTGGTGACAAGAAGCTTTTTCAAAAATAAATGATTTTGTAGGATTTTTTAAGAGATATAAGATTATGTAAATTAAATTTGGTAAGGTCCCTTATTTTTTAATTGCGGTGGGTTTAAAGGGCTCGATAAGTGGGTGTTTGCTCGTAAATATAGGTTTTAAACATCTATATCTCGCTAAATATTCACTGCAATGAAAATATATGTACATGTAAATTTTGGTTATAAAAAACACTACAATTTAGTAATCATTTTTTTCGTATCTCTGGTATTTTCGGAGATATTTTGAAGAAAATAATGAAAAATACGAAATTGCAAAAAATCAATTTTTCTTTAAACTACAATTTTTCTAAAATTAGGCCTTTTAAATGGGTCAAGCTTATTGGGTATATTGATAAAACCAACATAAAAGGAATTGCAGAAAGGTGAAGACCAATTTTGATTAGGAGGGTAGTTAGGGGTTTTGTTTTCACTGATTTTTTCATAAAGATAAGCAGGTACCGACCATTTTTTTTGATCATAAGTCATTTAATTTTTATGCTAGAAACTTTTTGAAAGTTTCCTTCTTTTGAAAGGTCTAATTATATCCTTGAAAAAAGATTATCTAAGTTTTCCTCGAAAAATACAAAGTTTTCCCGTTATTTTGCTTTGAATATTTCAAATTGTATATTTGACGAAAAAAGCTAACCTTTAACATGCCGTATCTCGGTTGTACTGGTCGGAAAAATATTATAGAAAAATAATTTGATTTGTGTTACTAATAGACACAATTTCGATTTGTACAGTTTTCTTGATTAAATGCATATTTTTCGAGTTATTCTCAAAAAACTCTCTAAAAAAGTGGATTTTTCGTCGAAAAACTGTTACTTTCAACCGCGAATAACTCGAATATTAGTTTTACGAAAAAAATACAAAACACATTTTTTTCTTAGAATCACGTTTTACATCGATTTACATGATTAAAATTTAATAAAAAAATTCCAACCCCAGATATGGGGTGGCAACCACCCCCAAAGTTTTAATGTACAACGGCATGATATAGAAAATGATCCTTGGACTATTCCCTACTTTCTGTTAAAATTTCAAGTAAATTCATGCTGGACGAAAAAATTGCGAGCCAAAATGCTTCATTTCCTCAACTATAAGTTGTTTTTGATCTGATCAGATACTTATTAGGAATATATCTGAATTTTTGCTTCGACTATGTTCCATATTTCTATTTTTTTTTTCAGATGCCAAACAATTTTGTTTTTGATATTTGGGTGGTTGGTTTCTATTAATCTAAATGCAATACAGAAGTAAGATATGATGCGTCAAGAATATTTAGGGATTTTATAAAATTTATTACTTTATAAATTTTATTAAACAATAGATATATATCTTAATTAAGTAGTTAGATTTCAGATTCAAGCTAAATGTGAGAAATCATTCTGACATTATCTTTTTTGAAACATAACTCTCAGCCTCTTTTTTTTTCCAGTTTATGGCGAACATAAACCTGTTAAATAGACGAAGGTGTAGGTCCGTGCATATCGTTCTCTTCTTCTTGAACTTTTCTAAAACAGCAGGCGTAAATTATTTTCAACATCACCACCGCATTATCACAATTAAAATAATTTCTTCGGAATTTATGAATCCGTGATGGAATAAATCATGTGTTAATCCCTATGCATATATTCTTTCTCTCTTGTATTAGTAGGTATTTTCTATCCATCAGGAGTGGACTTTACCCCATAGCGTTTTATTTTATTTTAAATTGTTTGATCTATCTTACGATCATCAATTACATATAATCATTTTTCAATTATAATTGATTAATTATTAGTAAAATAAATTATAAAACTATTTTTTATTTTGAAAAAAAAATGCTACTAGCTAAAATAAGCACCTCTTTATGAAATAAATAATAGTTCGGAAAACAATGGTAGGGGAGTACAAGCGGGGATGTTTGTAGTTACTCGAGAGCGTCAGATTATCCCATAGGGAGAAACCTTGTACCCTGTTAATGTACCTCTATCATATTTTGCTCTTAATACAGGGCACTTCGTTAAGGGGAGTCCGAAAAAAAATCTATCCTTAAAAAAAATCTAAATCGTCAGATTAAGATAAGGTAAGTTAAGTATGTACATGCAAAACAGTGTATATGTTAAAAATCTGACGATTTGAGCGGTGTCTAAAGAAATGGGCGAGTCACAAAATTTCACAAAAAAGCGAATATTTCGTGAAATGAACGTCAAATCGGAAAACTAAAAAAATACATGTTTAATATTTTTCAAAAATCTATCGAATGATACCAATGACCCCCACGGAGAGGGGTGGTTATGTTTAAATACGAACCCCCCGATTTTTCGCAAAATTAACATCAAATCGATAAACTGCAAAATACACGTATTAAATATTTTTGAAAAATCTATGGAATGGCACCAAACACGACACCCCATGGAGGTGGGGTGGGGGGTTACTTTAAAATCTTAGATAAGTACCTCCAATTTTTATTGCAGATTTGGATTCTTTGCGTAAAAATAAAGAACATTTATTCGAGACATTTTTTCGAATTATGGATAAAAAAATGTCTCGAATTTTGGAATTATGACGCCATAATCGAAAAAACAACATTTTTGGAAATGGCAAATTAAATTAAAAAATGGAAAGTCTCCCACTTTTTGGAAAACATAATTTAAATTTTTTTGGTTTTAGGACCTACTCTTCACAACCGAATAGGCCCCCATAACGCTCGACTAACTGCAAATTTAGCATATTTTCCTTCCCTACTATAAATTATGGATTGGATTATTTGTATATTGAAAACATAGTTGGATATTAAATTACTAAGTTTTTTCTAAAGGGGCGACAAAATGCAAATACAGTTTACTGTTGTTACACAAATAAAATTTTACATTATATTTGTGTGCATTATCTGTTCGGCGATTAATTAAAGAAATATGAGATTAAATTTTTTTGTAACCGTAATAGGTGATAGCTTAGAAAAAAGGTAACATAATCTATTTTGCAATTAAGCAAGCGACTTTTGTGGCCGCCATAAATGCCGAAAGAATTGCATTTATTTTCGAAGAACGAAACTTATTGTTTATTTTTTTAAATAATAGACTGTTATTTTTGATAGTTCGTTTGTTGTAAGTCAGCGAAATTTTATGGAGACAAATTCATTAACTTCTTAATATACAGTAATTGTGTTCAAGGAAAACCTCATCAAGTACAAAGTGTAGTTAGTGAGTTATACCTCTAATTGGAATATCAATATCCAATAATTGTGTTCATGGAAAAACTTATTAAGTACAAACATTGATCTAGTATTGATTGTATCATAGCTCCTGTGACGAAATATGGCTTAAAATATCTGTTTTTATTTTTTCTTTAAAGTTGCATTAAAAAAATTCCAATATTCAAGTCTGGTGAATTTAAAAAACAATTTGTACCTTTAAATCGATTTTTCTCTACTTTCTGAAAATTGTAGTTAGTGAGTTTTACCTCTAATAGGACGAAATATAAACATGATTATTATACCGACGTATACTGAGAATACCTGGGAAAGACAAAGTAACCAATACAGAGGTATTGAGACGAATGAGTAAAGCGATGGAATGTTTAATAACTGTTAAAAGGAACAAAACTTTAACATGTGTTTCGTAATTATTACAAGTAAAGTCTGCTACAGCTTATGGTAGGGGAGCCCAAGCAGGTGTTTTTGCAGTTACTCGAGCGCGTCAGACTAGCATATGGGGAGAAACCTGGTACCCTGCAAATGAACATTTACCATATATTGGCTCTTAACACAGGGGGGTTCGTTAAGGGGGGCCCGAAAAAAATCTATCCTTAAAAATACTCGAAATTGTCAGATTAAGATAAGGTAAGTTGGGTACATGCAAAAGAGTGTATATTTCAAAAATCTGACGATTTGAGCTGGGCGTAAGAAAATGGGTGAGTCCCAAAGTTTCACAAGAATAAAGTGAATATTTCGCGAAATAAATGACAGATCGAAAAACTAAAAAAATGTGCTCAATGTTTTTTAAAAATCTATCGAATGATACCAAACACGACTTCTCACGGAGAGGGGTGGGGGGTAAATTTAGTATTTTAAATACAAATCACGCGATATTTCGCGAAATAAACATCAGATCGAAAAACTGTTAAATACACTTATTCAATACTTTTGAAAAATCTACCGAATGGCACTAAACACGGCCCCCCACGGATTTGGGGTGTGGGGTTACTTTAAAATCTTAAATAGGAGCCCCTATTTTTTATTGCAGAATTGGATTCCTTACGTAAAAATAAGTAACTTTTATTCGAGACATTTTTTCGAATTATGGATAGATGGCGCTATAATCTAAAAAAAACGATTGTTGGAAATGGAAAATTAAATTAAAAATGTAAAGTCCCACTAAAATGGAAAACTTTACTTAACTTTTTTTGGTTTTAGGACCTACTCTTCACAACTTAATAGGTCCCCATAACGCTCGAGTGACTGCACATTTAGCATACTTTGCTCCCCTACTATAAAGCGGAAGGCAAGATTGGAGGTAGAAGGGGTTTGGACAGAAAAAATTCTTTCTGAGAAACTTGTACCAAAGGAGAATTGTACCAAATACAAGAAGCTACAATCGTAATAAATACGGCACAAAACAGAGAAACCTATTCATTTTATGGTGGCCAACCTCCGGTGAAGAGATAAAAAGACAATGAAAACTAACAGATATGATCCAGAAGCTTGCCATGTTAAAACGGAACTTGGCAGGACACATAGGAAGAATGGAAGACAACCGTTGGACAAAGCGAATTCTCGAGTGGCGACCAATGACAAACAAAAGAAGTAGAGGCAGACCTTAAACAAGATGGACTGAAGACATCAAGCGAATGGCTGGCCACGAATGGATGCAAAAAACAGCAAACATATGTGAATGGACACACCTATCGGACATACCTAATGGACAATACCTAATATTTATCAAAGTTTATAGATTGTAATTTTCCAAACTTAGCTTTTGGTCTCAAAGACCTTTTCACACTTCGGTCTGAAAGATCTTTTACATCTACGTATATTTTAGTCCAAAAGGTCTAGACCTCTAAGAAGGGTTATTATTCCTATCTTTCGCAACTATGTTTCATGGAGAAATTGGTATGTTTTGTACATACTTATGATACTGAAAGAATGGGAAAAGAGAAGTATATTTAAAGTGTGTAAAGTTTTTTAATTTCCTAGCTGAACGTTTTCGGCTTACAAAGCCATCATCAGAGCTATGGTCAAATGTTTAAAGTACCACTAAAAAGACACTGGGAAAAGGAAAGGAGATTCCATTTTGAACTGCCAAAAAATACTTGATTTTTTATTATAAAAAACGATGGTTTTTGGTTAAAGATTTTAATTTAATTTTAAGAAGTGATAAATTGTTGTAAAAAAATTAAAACGTTCAGGACAGCCCATTTGGGACTTTTACAAAAACGTCAAAATAATTTTTGGGCACTGTATGAGTAAAGTTTTAAAAACCTACCATCTGAACTGGCGGAATGAAGGTAGAATAAAGAATCAGTTCAGATGGTAGATTTTTTTAAATCTCATAATAAGATCTCATCTCTACCAAGCTCATAATAATTATTTTAACGTGTTTTGTGAAAGTCCAATATGCTGTCATGAATGGTTTTAGTTTTCTGCAACTATCACTTCTTAAAATTAAATTAAAATCTTTAACCAACGATCAAAGTCTTCTATAATAAAAAAAAACAAGGATTTTTGGCAGATCAGAATCCCTCTCTCTTTTTAGTGGTACTTTAAACCTTTGACCATAGCTTTGATGATGGCTTTCGAAAACGTTCAGCTAGGCCATTTCAAAAGTTTACATGCTTCAAAAATACTTTTTCCCATTCTTTCACTACGTTTTTTACCTGATAAAGATCTAAAAAAGACCCCTATTAGGTATTAGAGGTGTTGGCAATTAATTACTTTGCAGTTAAAGATCATCTGCTCTTTCTTGGTGAAGCTCTTTCCACTGTATTTTCTCAAAATCTGTTCAGTCTAACCTCTAAGTTCAGTATCTAAAGCTCGAAGATTATATTTGCGTATTCAGTAGAAGGTTGTGATAACCTTATTGTTTGCCTTTCGCCTGAAATATTGGCTCAATAGGCTGCACTAAGTTCTTTTTCCATCCCTTGGGTCTAATGACATAATCTATGATTTTGTTAAATAAGGATAATGGTCGTGTACTAACTCTTTTGAAAGGCTATTCAATTACCTATTCATTAATATAAATATTAATATGAATATGTATACAGGGTAGACAAAAAAATAGTTTAATTCAATTAAGAAATTTATCTCCAAAATCGCCCATTCTCGAGAAAATGAATTTATTTCAACATTTACGTGCTCACTCTCACTGTATATATTTAAGTTATATGACTCACTGAATGACTATTGGTCCAACGCATACTTATTACTTTTACTATATTTCCCATACATTGGGATAACGTAAGTAACAAGTTTTTCTCGCTAATCTTCATGAACTTTTTTTCTTCAACAAACCAATATTTATTAATGTCGTCCCAGAACTGTACCTATGTATTTTAAAAAATAACATTTTACCTAACCTTAGTCTCACCCAACTTTTTTTACATTAAATTAAGTTAAAAAATATTACATTTTTTAGAATTTTGACAGTTTGTGTTAAATCACTATATCATAAGATTAGTCATAGCATGTCCAACATAATAAAACAATTTTTTATTTAAAAATTGTATTTTAAAACTGGCTTCAGATTTGAAATTCAAAATATTAATATTTTGTATTATAATTTATGTGGTATTTTCACGGTAGCTCTTTTAAATAAAATACTGGAATGAAAAATATTAGTTTTGTGTATAATGGTGTGAAACGATGCAGAATCTTGACGTGATATTAAAAATATAAATAATTCATAAAGTTAGTAGTATAAAATGAAGACTTCACACCCACTTGACAAAAATAATAGACAGTCGACAAGAAAAGTCACCATAAATATTTACATTGATAAAAAAATTAAACCTTTGTTTGGTACGAGGTAAAACCAAAAATAGATAAATACACACATGGACAAAAATATCGAATATGAAGTGAAATTGTTTGTGCTGAAATTCTTAGCCCTTCTTGTGTCACAGGGTTTATGATTAATTTTCCGAATACGATGTTTTAAAGTGTCATATAAATGCTTGATGCGGTTTATACTTAAAACGGGCTATATGGTGGCAAACATAATTTATAAATTGAATCCGATGAAGGTAAATCTTTACTATCCTAGCGACATGAAGACGTGCGTTAACGTGCATTGGCACCAATCTGAGCGGCCGTAGCGTAACGGCATAATCTCTGGCCTCATACGCCAGTGCACGTGGGTTCGAGCCCTGCCAAAGATAAAAAATTTTTGATTTCTAAAAATGATACGAGGTGTCTCACCGTGCGTGGGAGAGCACGTTAAGCCGTCGGTCCCCCTGGGCTAGTGTACATCGACACTAGTTACTTGAAACAGGATTAAAAATATAAATGGCGCCGGAGCAATCCGAAAGGATCTCCCCGGCAAAAAATGCCATAAGATATTATTATTATTACCAATCTGTCATATCCAGTATGGCTGGCCAATGGCAAAACATGATCTTCTAAAATGTTTTTAATGTACATGTCAGCTGTGATTCACCCAATCACCTACACAAGTTCGGTATGCACTTTCCAAGAAATACCAATGTATTTCTTGGAAATGCATCGTGCTTGAACGCTTTATATGCAACTGGTGGAAGGAGCAACAAGCGAAGTAGGGCTGAGCATTAATGAAGAGAAGACGAAATATATGTGTATAAATAGAACGACACGAAGATACTGGATAGGATAAAATGTGACGGTCAACACCTTCAATTTCGACAGAGTACAACGTTTTAAGTATCTGGGGGCCGTAATCACAGCTGACAACGATGTTACTGAAGAAATAAAAGACAGAATCCAATCAGGAAATCGCTGTCTATTCGCACTGGATAAGCTTATAAAATCAAAAAATCTTACAAGAAGTTCCAAGATCAAAATCTATAAATCTAAAACCCTAGGTTGATGGAAGACTGAACAAATTGGAAGAAAGTTGTACAGTCAACCAGGACCCACCCAGGGTTGTAGCGCTACGTGATGATGATACCTTTCACCAAATCTTCTGTAGACGAAGTTTTTTCAATCATGCTTCCATGTAGTGAACGGTATGCCAGTTGTAACCTCATACAAAGAGTTAATTTCATACTATGAAACGTGCCCCAAATAGAGAGTGTTATTTGCATAACATGAAAATGGAATTGAAATTTGACAAGATATTGATATGTCACATAAGGGGATGTTACATAATGAAGAACATGGCCTCGGTCGCTCAGAATCGGAAGAGATTTGGGGTGGATCTTTAATAGATGTTAATAGTATACTCTTATCAGCTTAGAAAAATTTAAAAAGATAGAAAAATCGAAATAAGGATGTAAAATAAAAATAAAAAAATAAAATATTGGGCGCCATTGGTTACCTAAAGGAACCAAACTTTCACAAAATGGAAATATTAAAAGAAAAATAATATTAAATCAAAATAAAACAAAATAAATAGTCTCATAGAAAATATACATAATATACACAATATTATAACGTAACTTACCTTATTTACTCTAGAATCAATATGCCATACTCAGTCAATTCTTTATTGTTCTTACGATTCAAGAGAGAAGGAAAGAAATAATAAATTTATATTTTGTAAATCAAACATTATTTATTAAAAAAAAAAAATGAATCCCTGATCTCTCGGTGTTACAGATTGAGACCAGATTAACAAATCAAAAAAAAAATGAAACGAAAAGTTCTACAAATATAAAAATGATACCTTTACAATCATTGTCCTGGTTTCTTCTGGTTGTAGGTTGTTTTGTAAGTCCAAGACGCTATTTCACTACGCGAAAATCACTTCACATTGTTAATAGCTACAGCAACAGTACATAAGGTTATCCATACTTCATTACAAAAGTTATCCATAGTTCATTACAAAAGTTATCATAGAAAAATTCAGCTTTCTACTCGAAAAAAAAAAATTTTAAATTCATTAAACGGGATCAAAATTTACTTCTACTCGAACAAAATTATTAAAAGTTCATTAAACTGAATCAAAATTTACTAGCAACCTTAGGATCCAACTAGGGGGTTGAAACTAGTATCAGAAAAAAAAACTTATACTGCATAATTCCTGGATCTGACTGCATAAAAAAAGGAATACCAAAAATGGTATGAATCGGCGATTCGCTTAAAAACAGCGAGAACGCGGTAGTCTACGCTTTGCTTAGACCATGATAAGACCAACACTAACTAAACACAAAAAACTCTGCAATACACTTGCAAAACTTAGCTGGAACTGCACTGCTTATTTTTGCCGGTAACCGCATATCGCAGCCCCGAGGGAACCGGCAAGATCTTAACTTGTCGATTCGATAGCTCTCTCTCTTAAACTAAACTCGATGACAGCCTTACTAGAATTGATTAATTCCTTCTCTCCAAACTAACATCTCTCAACATCACAGGGTCGATCCCATCGACCAATTACAAATTCAAAACACTCATAATTCAATCTAAACCAATAAGGAAAAAGTTTAATCCTTCCTTCTTTCATCATTGGCCAATAGAAAAAAAAACAAAACATGTTTTAAGTCCAACCTACTCAAAAGGTAACCATCAAATATCAGTTTGCAAAGTCAGCAAACCTCTCCTAGTTCCACAGTTCTCAGGAAAAATATTGTTGAGTTAGCGATCCTACACCTGCGCTCTTTGATATTGATATGAGCACGTTTTGTGTATCCAAAACTCCAAAAACCCGGCGTCAAAGGCCATTATAATATACAATGTAACTCTTTTCTACATTGCAAACTGACTGTTCTAAGTTCTATTTTCGAGCGATAATATAAACATTGAAAACCGAATGTAGATATGTCTACAAAATAATATAATGTCTTTCTTTTAACCAGACGGATAAACTACAAAATCTCACGTACTTTTTTTTGGAACAGAAATAAATTCAATGAATTTACTTAGCATATGAAGCGATATTCTTATGTCTACAGGGTGAGACAAAAATATGTAACAATGACATTTACGATTTTTGGTTTCTAGTAGAGTAAATGGACTGGCAAAAGGCTTCTAGAAGGGCACTTTGTTGCTAAAATGCAAAACCCATATTTTTTGGTTTCTAATATATTTGTAATGCAAAATCACTTGCCTTACAAAAAAAACTGCAATTTTTTTGTTCGTCGTTTTTCGGATGTGCAATATCCGAAAATTCATTCCTCAAAGTTGCATACCCATTAGAAATATTTGTTTTTAATTTATAAAAATACGTCAAACCATTGTTGTATACGGAGTGCCTTCATATAAAATCACTTGCCCTGACAACCCATATTTTTAAAATCGTTTACATCGCTCTATCTCGAAAAATATTGGGTCTAGCAAAAAATGACTTTCTATAAACGTTATAGACCAAACATCAGAGAACATGTGAGTGTTTTTGGAATTTTGATTGGATAATTAGTTTAAGAAAAAATTAAATAAATCGAACGGCATGTCACGACGGACAGTGGTGAACGCAGAGATGCGAGGAAGGGCGAGATTCTATGCGGGAGTCAACCCCTAATCGACTCTACTGACCGGGATGTTGTTAGGGTCGTTTTTGCCTTGAGATGCTGTTCTTTCTTTAAATTCTTTACTATTATAAGATTTAGTTTTAGCGCGAAATCCACTGAGATTTTAAGTGAGACATAATAAAGTTCTTCTGTGTTAATTATTATATTATTAAAAGTGATTAATTAAACCTATTGGTAAGTTAAAAATATTGTACCTACTTATTATGATTACAGCAAAATTTTTTTTGTATCCATCTAGAAATGGATTTAACAAACAGCAGCAGCAGCTCTGACAGCTAACTTGAGTAAAAAATCAGATTAAGGCATGTTTCTTTCCGAAAATCTGATGTCGGACAAGACGTTTTTATTCAAAATGTGTGTCTTATTTGTTTGGAACGAGGAAGGCTGGTTAATTCTCAAGAAAGATCTAAAAAAAACTTTTATTCAATGCACGAGTGAACGTATGAAAAATTGTCATGATGATAAATATATGCGGCATATATTCTCAAAATTTGATGATCTACAAAATCAAGATTTTTTTAAATGGCACAAAAATTGTTACAAATCCTATATGAGCTCAAAGAGCATTGCCTCGTACAAGTCAAAAAATACTAAACTGACGTTTCGTAGAGAAGATATTTTTCAAAAACGGCCCTTGCGATCACCTTTTAATTCACAAAAGTTCATGTTTTGTCAGAAGCGCTCACCGAAACAAAAACTATGCCAAGTTATGACTAATAATATACAAGAAAAATTAAGAGCTATATCACGAAGCAACCCTGTGTTCTTTGCGAGAACTGGAGACGACTTAATTGCCTCGGAAACAAAATATCATGCCGCTTGCGTTTCAACTGAATTACACAATCTAAATAAAAAATCTGTTGGAAATACTGATATTAACAAAACAGAAAATGAAGCATTTGGGACACTTTTGGAGGAAATGGAGAAAGGGTTTTGAGAAAGGTAAAGGATACAATACAAAATCGATTGGCAAAAGGTATCGTGAAATTAGTGGCATTGACGACATGAGCGAGAAACAAATAATTAAAAAAATTAAAAACCATTTTGGGGATGCTGTTGAATCAGTAAGGTCTCCTAGACAAAACGAGCCCACAATATTTTTAAGGAAGTTCTCGAAAGAACAGGCAATTGAGACAATCGTGCACAACCACGACGAATCTGACACTCTCAGTTTCAGTTTCGGTGCATCGGAGCAACACATTCTAGTCAAAATCTGCCAAACTATCCGAAGTGAGATAAACAAGATGTCAACTGAGTCCGACTTGAAAAAAATGAATGTTAGAGACTACAAAAAGTCTATTCCTGAAAGCTTGTATTCTCTTGTTAACCTTATAGTCCGAAATGAAAGCGATAATGAAAAGGAGACTGAAACCCTAAGCATTTTCCAAGACATTATTTTTGTCTGCTCAAAGGGAAAAATAAAAACTCCAAAGCATATTGGGCTAGGACTTTTAGTTCATCACGAAACAAGATCAAAAAAACTCATTGAAGCAATGCACGCCTGCGGTCATTCAATTTCATACATCATTACTCTTAGAGTGCGTAACAGCATCACCCAAGAAGAAATTCAACTGTACTTGGAGAATGATCATGTGACCATACCGAGACAATTGGTACCCGACAGATTTGTCCAATTTGCCGCTGACAACATTGACATTTTGGAAGAGACCTTGGACAAATCACCTACTTTTCACGGAACCCAAATTGCTGCCTTCCAGAGAGGACCATTGAATGAAGATATAAGTACCTGGACAGTTTAAATTTTTGCCATATAATCAGAGGCTGACAATACCTAATTATTTTCATTCCCTTCATAAAAGTTATTTTGAGAAATAAAAAGAAAAGTACAATCAGAAGAAAATAAACTGAGCATCATAGAAAAGAGCCAGAATCTTAATAATAACATACGATGTCGTAACATGGCATGGTGCATTTGCAGAATGAGGGACTCTGTTAGGAATGAAACCGTTATCCCACAGTGGTCAGGATTTCATAAACTGACTTTGGAGGATAAATCACATGTAACGACCTATGGCTACTTACCTGTTCTACCCCATGTCTCGTCAGAATATGATACCGTTTGGACTGTTATCAGAAAGTGCAGTGAAATTGCTAAGAAGCTAAATAACGGATACACAGTACATACTGACATTTGACCAAGCGATCTATTATAAAGCTAAAGAGCTCCAATTGTCCCAGCGAGAAGACACAGGGAATGTAGTTATTTGTCTAGGTGGATTCTACATTGTTCTGAACTTCCTGAAAAGAATTGGTCAGTTTATGACAGATTCTGGATTTGCTGACGTATGGTTGGACAGTGGTCTATATGCTCAGTCCACAATTGATGGTATTTTATCTGGTAAAAAGTACAATAAAGCTATACAAGCCCATAAGTTGACATACGAAGCTGTGTCAAGATTATTAATAACTCTGTATAAGAAGTGGCTTTTAGGCTGTGCTAGTCCTTCTGTATATCTAGTAATTAAGAAATAGGTACGTAGATGTAATTGTTTGTATTACTATCCTTTGTTCTTGATTCCGAAATTAATTCCAGGAAAAACCGATGCCATTTTAGAATATGTACATACCAAGCTTTTGAACTGTAACCATTTTACGACGTCCTTAATAAGCTTTATAATGATAAAACAATTGAATCTGTAAGAACATTTTTGGGGATACCTCGACGTATTAAGTCATCTAGGGCTCGATAACACGGAACGAGTCCCACCAGAGCTCAATCCTTTTGATATCGTATGTATCTGGGATAAATGAATTTTCCCCTTTGAGGGAGTGTGAGCCGTATGGCTAAATCTGGATAAACATAATAATAATAATAATAAGTATACAACAGTACCTTAAATATATACAACAATACCTATTATTAATATTATGATAATATAACTACATACTACTATTACTTAACACGTACAATATTCCAAAAGTGTTAATAATCTGACAACAAAACGAGCCAAAAAAATCTCTATTTAGTACGCTAACAGTATTCATCATCCCTAGAATCAGCATCACAATGAAAAAACGACCCTAACAACATCCCGGTCAGTAAAGTCGATTAGGGGTTGACTCCCGCATATAATCTCGCCCTTCCTCGCACTGCGTTCACCACTGTCCGTCGTGACATGCCGTTCGATTTATTTAATTTTTTCTTAAACTAATTATCCAATCAAAATTCCAAAAACACTCACATGTTCTCTGATGTTTGGTCTATAACGTTTATAGAAAGCCATTTTTTGCTAGACCCAATATTTTTCGAGATAGAGCGATGTAAACGATTTTAAAAATATGGGTTTTCAGGGCACGTGATTTTATATGAAGGCGCTCCATATACAACAATGGTTTGACGTATTTTTATAAATTAAAAACAAATATTTCTAATGTCCGGATGGGTATGCAAATTTGAGGAATGAATTTTCGGATATTGCACATCCGAAAAACGACGAAAAAATAAATTGCAGTTTTTTTTGTAAGGCTCCCCACCGGTCCCCTCCCGCAACGATTTTTGGACGACCAAGTGATTTTGCATTAAAAATATATTAGAAACCAAAAAATATGGGTTTTACATTTTAGCAACAAAGTGCCCGCGGGATAGCACAATAGGATCCCTTTTAAACTATACTATTCTGGATGAGGTAAATTGATTCGAGTTCTTTTGAACCGTTTCAACTATGAATTGGTATTTCTTGAAAAGAACATACCGAAGCTGTGGAGGTGATTGGTTGAATTATAGCTGAAATAACATTAAAAAAAATTTTAGGTCATGTCTTGCCATTTGCCAGACATATTGGATATGACAGATTCGTGGCTAATGTACGATAACGCGCGTCTTCATGTCACAAGAATAGTGAATACTTATACATTATTATATAGAGATTCAATTTAAAAATTCATTTTCTGCATTTATATATCACTTCAAAACATCGCATTCTGAAACGAATTCCTATTCCTATGACACTGGGGCACAGTATATAGAGGTTCCACAGTAAAACTACTCCTCTGTCGGCGCTTTGATCTCAAGAAGTAATACCGGCAGTACGCAATTGGTAATTCACCAGTGGTGGATGCGGGTTTTCTCTGTTAAAACCCGTACGTTTATATGCGACTAGCAATGCGAGAGTGGGGCAAAAGCGACTAAGAACATTGCGCGGTCGCCATGCGCGACTACAGATTTTACTTCCAATTTTTCGGAGAGTTGTTCTACTGTCCCTCTTTATACTATGACTGGGGGGACTGCAGCACAAAAAATTTCACTTCATCACTTCACATAAAGTTTCAGAATATTCGATATTTTTGTCCTTGAGAGTATAACGATAATTTTGCTATTATCCAAACGACGTTTTAATTAGCCCTCTTAGTCGATTTTTTGCAGAAACCTTGAAATGTGTTTAAAAATTTCTTTATTAACTTGACACTGTATTATCCTCATTCAATAGCAAGCTTAAATGGAAAGGAATTTCCAAGAACAGCTTTTAGCAATTCTTAGAATAAACACGCCAACACCCGTACGTAAGAGGAAATTAAAAAATAGATGGTTTAGTTAGATCATTTGGTCCAATAGCTGACCGGGTCAGCACAAAAATAAAATTTTAAACATAACAGTCTAAAATCCAAATGGAATTAAGATTTTAAATTTGTAACTTCTGTCTACATCCCGAACCACTACTTTGTGCCGTGTAATTAGGGTTGCTTATATGAACTTGAATAAAGTTTTGCTGTATTAACCACTTTAAAAATTCACATTGAAAGGCATGAATGAATCAAACATGTAGTACCATTTTTGTAGGTGTATTTAAAAATGAAGCTGAAACTAAAGAGTGTTATGTACCTATACTATGGCTATATGCTTCAATAAAATAAAACAACGATTAGATATAAAAAAAATCACAAATTTTATTAAATTTAGAAAAAATTTTGGGTAACTTTTTTCTTAATCATCCACTATGTTTACGCATTTTATATTTGTAACTTGGTATCAGAGCTGATAAGAAGTATTTCAAAATTTGAATACTTTTTGTAAGTATATATAGTGGCTTCGTAATAACAAGCACCCTTTTCAAATTACCTCCTCGGAGATTATATACATGGACATCTCCACAACATACCAAAGAAAAAATAGTGAGAAATCAAATAGACTACATTCTGATAGCAAGGAGGTATCGTATTGCTGTTAAATGTACTAAGACGTACCCAGGAGCTGATATAGGCGCAGATCATAACCCGGTAGTTACTGTGATAGAGGCGAGACCAAAAAAGATTAGCAGACCACAGAGAAAGACACTAGATTTAGATAAACTTAGAAACAAAAATATACGACAAGAAACAGGAGAAGAAATAAATGAAAACCTCAGTTCAGTGCAACAACAAATTAACGATACAGATAACGTTAACCAAAAATTAAAGTACATAAATACAGCTATACAAACAGCAGGAAAGAAACATCTGACAAAAACGACAACAAAGAACAAGGGGTGGATGACACAGGACATACTAGACTTGATGGAACAAAGAAGAAAGATGAAGAATTACCTAGACAAATAAAAAGAAATAAACAAACACATAAAAAAGAGAATAAAAGAAGCCAAAGAGGCGTGGATTAAAGAACAGTGTGAAGAAATGGAAACCTATGAGAAAAAGTACGATGCGTTCAATATGCACAAAAAAGTAAAAGAGATAACAGGAAGCATAAAGAAATGCCAAATAGGTAAACTTAAAGACAAAGATGGAAATCTTATTGTAGATCTAGAGAATAAAATAAAAAGATGGACAGAATACCTGAATGAATTATTTGAAGACGATAGAAACAACTTAACTCAGATAGTCAATGCAACTGGGCCAGAAATATTGAAAGAAGAAGTAGAATACGCAATAAGAAACGCTAAAAATGGAAAAGCAAACGGACCTGATGAAATCCCTACAGAACTGCTGAAGCTTTTGAATGATAAATCCGTAACCATAATATTGCCTATATTCAATACAATATACAGTACTGATATATTACCGCAAGAATGGTTGCTGTCTACGTTTGTCACCATACCGAAGAAAACTAAGGCAATGCAATGTTCAGATCATCGAACAATCTCCTTGATGAGTCACCTGCTTAAAATATTTCCTAGAGTCATCCACAACCGAATCTATCAAAAACTAGACATCGATATTAACGATACACAGATGGGATTCAGAAAAGGATTAGGTAAAAGGGATGCTCTCTTTGCCTTGAACGTTCTAACACAGAGATGCCTAGATGTTAACCAAGAGGTACACGCCTGCTTTATAGACTTTGAAAAGGCCTTTGACAAAGTTCGCCACAGTAAACTCAAAGAAATCCTGGAGAGTAAGAACATTGACACCAGAGACATACAAATAATATTAAATCTGTACTGGAATCAGCGAGCTAATATAAAAATAGTAGAAGACCAAACATCGGACGAAACGGAAATACGTAGAGGGGTACGACAGGGTTGTATATTGTCACCGCTCTTGTTTAATATCTACAGCGAATAAATATGCCAAGAAGCTCTCTCATATGCAAACGAAGGGATAATAGTCAATGGAGAAGTTATCAATAACATTCGAGATGCTGACGATACTGTGATAATGGCAAGAACAGCGCAAGATCTACAACATCTAGTTGAAAGTATGTATGAGATATGTAATAACTACGGCATAAGGATGAACGTCAAAAAAACCAAATATATGACCTTCAGTAAGAATCTAATAAATGACACTAGTATCACAATAAACGGTACCCAACTTGAAAAAGTAAACGAATACAAATACTTGGGAACCCTTATCAATGAAACAGATGACCAAAATCACGAGATAAAAAGACGTATTGAAATTGCCAGGTCTACTTTTATAAAAATGAAAAAATTATTTTGTAATCGTGATATTAGTATTCATCTACGAGTTAAAATGCTATGTATTCAGTACTTTGCTCTACGGTGTTGAGTCATGGACTCTTAAACAGAGGAATATTAAAAATCTTGAAAGCTTTGAGATGTGGTGCTACCGCCGTATACTAAGAATAAGTTGGGTGGATAAAATTACAAATGAAGAAGTAATACGCAGAATAAATAACGAGCCAGAAGTTCTACTGAATATAAAAAAGAGAAAACTTGAATACTTAGGCCACCTGATGAGGGGACAAAAGTACACATTCCTACAAAATATAATGCAAGGAAAAATCCAAGGACGAAGAAATCCAGGCCGTAGAAGAATGTCCTGGATAAGAAATTTGAGAGAGTGGTTTGGCTGTAGCACTAACGAATTGTTCAAAACAGCAGTAAATAAAATTAGAATCGCCCTAATAATATCCAATCTCCGATAGGAGAGGCACTCAAAGAAGAAGAAGATAGTGGCTAATACACCCCCGTGGGGTACCTGGTGTACAGGGTGGAATTCATCGAATGGAGTTTTAGGTTATAATCACTCAAAATCAGTTAATAACTATTATTCAGGTGTTTTGGAGGCCGCTGAGCACGAATTTCATGTCGGTAATGATCTCGTAGGTATCTCGTCCCTGTGGTTTAACTCATCGCCCTGAGTTTTATGTTAAAATCATTCAAAATCAGTCAATATCCATTACTCGGGGGGTTTTGGGGGTCGCTGAGCACGAATTTTATGTCGGCGATGGTCTTCAAGTTACCTGGTGCACAGGGTGGAACTCGTCGCCTGGATTATTATTTTATAATCTTTCAAAATCAGTCTATAACCATTACTCGGGGTGTTTTGGGGGTAGCTGAGCGCGAATTTCATGTCGGTGACGGTCTTCAAGTTACCTGATGCTTAGAGAGAAACTCGTCGCCTGGAGTTTTATGTTATAATCATTCAAAATCAGTCGATAACCATTACTCGGGGGATTTTGGGGGTCGCCGAGAACGAACTTTATGACGGCGATTCTCTTCGAGGTACCTGGTGCTCAGGGTGAAACTCATCGCCTGGAGTTTTATGTTATAATCAAAATAAGTAAATAACCAATACTCGGGGGTTTTGGTGGTCACTGAGTACGAATTTCATGACGACGATGGTTTCCGAGGTACATCGTTTACTATTGAAATATTCATCTTTAGCGACCCTTAAAACTCCCCGAGTAATGGTTATTGACTGATTTTGAATGATTATAACATAAAATTCCAGGCGACGAGTTCTACCCTAAACACTAGGTACCTTGGAAGACAATTTTTAACATGAAATCCGTGCTCAGCAGCCCCAAAACCCCTGATTAATGGTTATTAGCTGGTCTTGAATGATTATAGCATAAAACTCCAGGCAACGAATTTCACCATGAGCACCAGGTACCTCGGAGACAATCGCCGTTATGAAATTCGTGCTCGGCGACCACCAAAACTCCACGGGTAATGGTTATTGGCTGATTTTGATTATAACAAAACTCCAATACTCTATACTATCTCAACAATGAAGTGAACAATACTCTATAATGTCTATACTATACTCTATACAACTATAGGTAAGTTAGATGTGTACTATGCATATATATTTCATGTTATTTAAATTATAACGGACTTTATCTATAAGTATACTGTATTTTATTAATTTTTACCATGCTTTCCGGCTAACCCAAATTTTCGATAACCCGGATCGGCCGCGGTCTCGATTAATCCGAGTTATCGGGTTTCCACTATACAATAAATTATGCATCGGTACCTACATGTAGAGAAACTTACAAAAAAAATTGGCAACCTCGCACAGCCGCTGTTATACGCCGATCTAAATTTCGTAAACAAATTAAATATCATAACAATATGGCCAACAAAAACCCAATTTTGGGACCAAAAAAAGGGGGAAACGGGAAAAAGGAAGAGCCTCCTTGCTTACAGCCTGTGGATAAATGAAGATAAAGTGCTTCGGAAGTGATGTCGACCTTGCAGCGGCCATTCCGCTTTCGGTGCGCTGGATGACAGAGGAGGGTCTGGTTTAGCAGGTAGGCATTTGGCGTAGCCTCGGCGACGAGAGAGCGTTTTTAAAGTACCTCTGGAACTATCGCTGGGGCTACGAAGAATGAATCCTGCACTAAGGTCAGTCAGGCGGCGTTCTGGACTAAGATGTCTTTTGAAGATTCCAGACCCCCCTCTTTAAAGATAAAAAAGCTTTAGTTTGGCAACACATATCTGCAAAATAAGACGATAATCCATGAACCAATTAATCCGCGTGTGAAACCGCCATTTGTGATTGATCAAAACGCAAACAGTGGATAGTGACCCCACAGGATTTGGTAAGATTTTTAAAAACTTATAATATTGTCTGTATAATCATAATCCATCTATAACTTTCCACTTGAAACAGCGACCTTAAAAATATACATCCACGAAACTGAAATTATATTATCTAATAATTTCATATACGTACATGCCTTTATTGTACACAAATGTTGCTAACATAGAGTACCTAGATTTACCATAATTAATTTTGCCTCAAGCTTCCTATAAACTTAACTTATAAGTAAACTATAAAACCGCTTGAAAAGAAAAGACAACCTTCTCTTGTCATTAGGACATGATAACAAAACAAATTAAGAAAATACTAGGGAAATAAAAAAAGAAGAAGATACCCTAAATAAATTAAATAATTGAAACGCAGAGTATCTTATTCATCCGTGCCTGAGTTCCAGTTCGAAAAGTTTAGCCACAGTAAAAATTACACACCACATTGTAAACTTTATCAAAAAAACAGGAAAAAATAAACCCACAACGAATAACATGCAATACATCCGCAACTTGTGTCAGAATTAAGGAATCACATCATCCAATTAAAACCTACCCCCCACCCCTCCCAACTACTACTAACCCAACCTAATACTTAAGGAGTGGTAAAATAACAAATGATTACCCCAAAACGTATTGATTTTGCTTCACTTGAACTCCAAATTTTTGTCCTAGTGCTCTCTGTATCGCTCTAACTTCTGACTGAAAAGAATTTCTCAAACTACAATGAAATCAATACTGCCAACCTCCGGCCAAGGAAAAAGACACGGTATTTTTTCTAGTAGCATTAACAATGAACATGACGTTTTTTGACATGAAATTCACTAAGCTATTATATACACCAAAGAACCACCAATAACAGAAGAACTTATTAATGTTATTATTCTTTACTTATTTACTCAGTCATTTCTAAATCTACCATTTTAGCCCCAAGCTTATTTTAACTGAACCTGAAGATGGTATGTGAATTATAGATTCGGAAACTAACTTGCTAAAAAATTTTAATAGAGACTTATATTGGTAATGTTGGGGTCAATTTCCAAAATAAAAAGACACATTTTATAAAAAGGACAAAAGATAGAAAGTTAAAGTTCAATATCGCGCAAGAGAAAACGCAAATGACAAAAGTTATTGTATCTTTAATAGTGTGTATCTTTAAAGAAAAAGTGTACATTGATTTGCACATTTTTCAAAACGTTTTTGACACAAAAGGAACAAATATTTTAAATGCGCAAAATTCGGTTTCTTGACCCATTTACATGCCGTAAAGTCCACACCTGGTTTCCACATATCAGCGTTAGCTATAAATACTTCTTGGTAACTTACCTAGTATAGAAAATTGTAATAGACGGGTTGAGTGAAAAAACACAATTGCAGGTAGTCTGGCTGCAACCATGCCTTACTGCAATTTGATAGAACACTTTATGGCATTCATTAGAAGAGAGCATCACGAGCAAGTCGTTCAAGACCGAAGAATGTTTATCTGCATCTGGGCAGGGACGACTTATGCCTGTTTATCACCGGAAGGAATAACTGCTAGCGTGGACTGCAATCAAAATTCACCAAAAGACACGCAGTTTAGATAATTTTGTCCCCGTAAATCTTAAAACCGAATACATACTTTAATGTACTAGTTTTGATGGGAAATAAGCCATAATTTTACTTAAAAAAATTATTTTATTAACGTTTCGAAGCCTAAATCGGGTGTCGTTGTCAAAATACAAAAAATATTAATGAATTAAACAGAAATGTTTTTGTTGCTTAGTAAAAAAAATCTTCTAATAATTTATTTAATCTGACTCATTTATATCGGCAATTCAGCAATATATTATACATTTTAAAGTAGAAGCCTTTAAAATGATATTGACAATATTTATGAGTTGCGTTCTTGGGACGACTTTACTGAAAGATAGTTCATTCGATTACATGAAATCAACCCCAACGCAAGAATATCCGTCACAAAAAAATCATAACATGTGATCTATCTTTAAAAAGACAACCACATGCAATGGTGACAGTAAAATTCTCGCGCTAAATATTCCATACTAAATTTGAATCTATCTATTTAATCAGTCCTAAACATCCATTCTTGGATATAGGCCTCAACTTCCTATTTCCATGCCTCTATATCTTGGGTAATTTGCATCCATTTTGACCCAGTGTGTTTCTTCAGGTCATCTGACTATCACATCTGTGGCCTTCCCCTTTTTCGTTTGTGGTTCCACGGTCTCCAATGTATAATCATCTTCGTCCATCTTTCATCCTTCTGCCGTAGGGTGTGTCCGGCGAACTTCCATTTAAGCTTTGCTACTTGGGTAGAGACATCTTTCATTTTTGTTTTGTTACTGATCCATTCGTTTCTTTTCCTGTCTGATAGTTTAATGTTCAGCATTTGTCTTTCCATGGCTCTTTCTGTCTTTGCTATTTTTTCCATATTCTCTTTTGTAAACGTCCATGTCTGAGAGCCATATATTAAAACAGGGAGTATACATTGATTGAAGACTCTTGTTTTTAGGTATTGCGGGTATTTTGTGTTCTTTAGAATATAAGACAGTTTTCCGAATGATCTCCAGGCCAATCTTATTCTTCTCTTTATTTCTTCGGTCTGATTTTCTTTATTTAATCTAGTGATTTGTCCTAGATATACAGTACGTAAATCGTTCAGCTGGACATAGGGAATATAGGAGATTCTGACCAATAGACAGCTACAGACATGCAAATTAAGGTGATAATTTTTGATAATCTCCCGTCATTAAGCATATTACGTCAGATGCCCTTCGTTGCTACGAAAAAATACATTCAGTGACATTAATGACAAATGTTTTAAAAATTATAAAAGTGATGACTTTCAACCGTCAAATACATATTTGTAACAACTGTGTGTTTAATTTCACTAATTGGTACTTACATATATAAATCACAATAAAATTTTGGTTTTGAACAGTTTTATTCATGAAATAATCGCAACAAATTGCACTCGAACTCTAAAATTAATATAGAATTTTTACCCTCGTGACACTTTGACATAATTTCACTCGCCTGCGGCTCGTGAAATTAAAACTGCCAAAGTGACACTCAGGAAAAATTCAATAATTTTAGAGCTCTTGTGCAATTACTACTGATAATTTTTTCACTAACTATGTATTCAGTGATTGTAATAATTTATTTGTACAACAAAAACTAATACTCAACCGAGAAAAGAGGAAAAGTGATTTTTTAATAATATTATTACGGAACGGTTACAGTTTTGAACATCTTTAACAACAAAATACTTACATCACAGAATATATTATCCTGATGTATTCTCTGCTTGGATCTTCCACAAATAATACACAATAAATAACTTTTTATTGAGTTCACGTCTTAACTCAATTATTTATCAAATACACTATATATCAATAATATTTAATCAATAACTCAAAATATTCCCGATGCAATGTCAAATATTTAAAATTGTCACTGATTGTCAGCGTCTATGACTGACAATATATGCTGACAATATTATATTATATTAAAAATTTAAACGCAGAATAAAAGACTAAATTATTACCGAGGGCCGAAAGTCCCTTAGAATAAATAACAAGTCTATTTTGAATGAGATATTTGAAATTAAAAATCACACTAAATTTTCTCTTAGTTTTTCACCCCTGTAACTTATTAAAATAAACATTATTGAAGTTCTCAGGGACTTTCGGCCCTCGCTAATAACGTAATCTTTCATTCTGCGTTTAAATTTTTCAAAAATATTTATTAGTTTTTTCAGGATTCGAAAAAATGAATCCCCATTTGAATAGCATTGCAGCCGAAAATACGTACCGATCCTCTTAAGCCAAAAATATTTAGTTACTACATTGTCATATTTTGGCGTTTATTTGTGTCAGTCAGTAATGCCCCTTAACAACCAAGTTGTCATGGAGAGGGCTCAGTTGCCACAATTACCTCAATATAATATAATGTATGTATTTATGTATCTAAATATATACAATGTATGTTCCCTATGTCCAGCTGAACGATTTACGTACTGTATATACTCTTTTACTTGTTCTATTCTTGTTTGTGCCACTGTAATTACTAGTTCTTCTTGTTGATTGGTCATGGATTTTGTTTTACTGTAATTCATCTTCAGTCCTATCTTTGTCGATTCTCCATCTAGTTCTTCCATCATTCTTTGCAATTCTTCACTTCTTTCTGCTATTAATACAATATCAGCATATCGTAAGTGATTCAGATATCGCCCGTTTATGTTTATACCCAAGCCATCCCAGTGCAGTTGTTTGAACACATCTTCTAGCGCTTGGTTGAATAGCTTGGGCGAGGTGGTATCTCCTTGTCTTACTCCTCGGTTTATTTTAATAGGCTCCGTTTGTTCCATTAGCTTAATAGTTGTTTTTGCCTTATTATATATATTTGTAATTAAGTCGGTATATCTGTAGTCTATTCTGCTGTTTTGTAGGGAATTCTTTACTGCCCAGTGTTCCACACTATCAAATGCTTTTTCGAAGTCAACAAATGCCATGTATAACGGGATATGATATTCGTTAGCTTTTTCGATTAATATCTTCATCGTTAAAAGGTGGTCACTTGTACTGAAGCTCTTTCTAAATCCGGCTTGTTCTCTTGCCTTGTAAATTTGAATAGTTTAAATAAATTTAAATACCTTCAGAACAACATACTTTATTGGTTTAAAATATTAAGGGCCGGTTGTTCGAACGCTAATCAACATATGATCACTATCAAATATTTAATTACTGTCACCAAAACTGTCAATGTCAACTTTTATTGGGTTGCTGAAAACATAATTGATTAAAATTATGAGATTAGTTAATCAATTAACATAACAATTATTAACATAATTGATTAAGTAATTTCATATTATGTTTTCAGCAACCCAAACAAAATTGACATTGACAGTTGGTGACAGTAATTAAATATTTGATAATGATCATTGTTGATTAGCTTTCGAACAACCGGCCCTAAGTATATTTCATAGAGATGATATACAGTGATCAGCGCGTATATGACCGGCAAAATAACGCAAAAGATGGAAAACACATTAAGTAGTGAGATAAAAAAATTAAACTATTGGAGGTGAGAGATTTAGCGATAAAAACCTATAAATTTACATTCTGCTTATTGTTTCCCACCTTTAGACGTATCGGACGAGTAAGGCAACTGCCAATGTGACAGTGACAGTTTTGGTTGACATACTCCTCTTATACGTCTAAATGTGAGAAACAGTAAATAGAATGTAAGTTTATAGGTTCTTATCGCTAAATCTCCCAAATCCACTAGTTTCATTTCTTTTTATCTCACAACTTAATATGTTTTCCAACTTTTGCGTTATTTTGCCGGTTATTAGCGCGCTCATCACTGTATACTGCTATAATAACCGGCAGAATAACTCAAAAGATGGAAAACATAATACATTGCGAAGTAAAGGGAGATGCAACTGTTAGTGGTAGAATAATAATAATAATAATATCGTATGGCATTTTTGCCGGGGAGATCCTTTCGGATAGTTCCGGCGCCAATTACATCTTTAACCCTGTTTCAAGTAACTAGTGCCGATGTACACTAGCCCAGGGGAACCGACGGCTTTACGTACTCTCCGAGGCACGGTGAGACGGCTCGTGTCATTATTGGAAATGAAAATGGTTTGTCTTTGGCAGGGCTTGAACCCACGTGCACTGGCGTATGAGGCCAGCGGTATTGCCGTTACTCCACGGCCGCTCTTAGTGGTAGAAATTATCGGTATAAACGTATAAATTAACATTACATTACATAGTTTACCACCTTTAGACGTCCGTGACGAGAGTATTTTATAAAATTCTCCTGTCACAGTGACAGTTGTCATATTCCTTCGTACGTCTAAAGATGGAAAACTATGTTTTTTTTGTTCTGATTCTGGCCTTGGTAGGAAAACTATCACAAACCATACATACTCATAGACGTTTCACGACCATGTTAATCGTTCGGATCGAATTAACGCCATCTCTTGATTGGAATGGGAACTAAATTGACAACTTTTAATTACATGGGAATTTCAAATTATAAATTTTGCGGGATTTTTGATAAAATTTCGCAGGAAATTAAAACAATAGAAAGACAATTCAATGTTTTATTCAATGTTTTACTGAAAACCTCAAATATTCCTATTTGTTTTCAAAATGCTAACCACTACTGCCATGTGTCACGTGAAAGCACTGATGTGTTGAATGAAAATTTTTGAAAGAATCTTGTAGGATGATTATTTAGATAAATACCTTATAATTTTTTACACACTTCCAAAAATATATTGGCTCCGTGCGTCTCCCCTCTACGTACAGTCACGTGATACGCTGTCAGATTTTGTAAGGACGTTTTAACATTGAGTCTTATGGGATTATTTTGTTAAACTTGAATATTTTATTTTGTAGTGATAATAACCGAATACAATTGTTAGAATTCATTAGTTATTAATTTATACAGTAATTTATAGTGCAACAAAATATTGTCTTTTTCGTTAATAAATATTTATTGACATAAACTGCGATAGTGAGGTTATGCATACAAAATCAAACTGATAATCAATATTGGAAAGTGAAGAATTTATAGTGCGTTTTTATTTTCTGTTTATATTAATACATAATATCACTAGCGTGACACGACATTTTTTTAAATGTCTCATTTAAACATACACAAAACGTCCTTATAAAATTTCAAAAAACCGCCACCATGAGCAGGTCGGTCGATTTTCCTTTGACACTTTGTTAACGCTCGGAGCGAATAGGCCCGAAATGTTGATGACACACTTGTCTATTGGAATAAACTGTTTCAGGATCTATTATACCTATTGGTTTTTTAAATGTGGAGAAACACAACACGGGATGATCATATGATCAATGTAAACTAAAAATTCTACTCATAAAAACGGAGAGGAGGTTAATACAATTGATTAAAATTGTGATTAAATCTAATTAAAAACGTAACACCACTATAATCAAATAATTAAGCCACAAACTGTAAAATAAAAAGTAAACAAATTAATTTAATTGTCAACTGTCAGTTGTTAAATATGACAAGAGAATTGACTGACAGCGACATCTCTGGATTGGAATGGTAACTAATTTGCTGTCTTGACCTTGACAATTTACGTGAAACGTCTATGAGTATGTATGGTTTGTGAAAACTATGTAATGATATATTAATTTATACTTTTATATCGATAATTTCCACCTCTACTAGTTTCATCTCTCTTTACTTCACAATGTATTATATTTTCCATCTTTTGCGTTATTCTGCCGGTTATTAGCGAGATCATCACTATACACTTAGTTAATAAATAAAATATTTCACACGAATATTTAATTAAATGTTCATAAAATGTATTCACGACAAGACTCAACATCATCATCATCATTATCTTTGCCTTATCCCTATGTGAGGTCGGCTCCCCTAATTGCATTTCTCCACACAATTCTTGGGTCATATCAATATTAATCCCCTTTACCAACACGTCCTGCCTTATCGTCTCCCCAGGTCTTCTTTGGTCTTCCTTTCTTACTCCTTCCAGGAATCTGCACTTCAGCTATTCTTCGTATTGGGTGATTAACGTCTCGACGTTGGACATGACCAAACCATCTTAATCTATGCTCTCTCATTTTAACATCAATTGGTGCCACACCTAGATTTCTCCTAATATAATTCCACTTCCACTTCATCCATCCAGCCCTAATTATACTGCATGCATCTCCATCTATTTCTCCATTAGTCTGTAATACCGATCATAGGTACTTAGAGCTATTGCTTTTCACAATCATTTCACCATCCAAAGATACCATTTTATTTGTAGTAACTCCATCTTTAAATGAACATTCCAAATACTCTGTTTTTGTCCTACTAAGTTTTAAACCTTTTTCCTCCAGAACTTGTCTCCACTGTTCCAGTTTTTATTCTAAGTTTCTTTCACTATTTTCTATTAACACTACATCATCAGCATACATAAGGCACCATTGAATGCTACCCTGTAGTTTCGCTGTTATCTGGTCTAAAACTAATGAGGATAAATAAGGACTAAGCACCGAGCCTTGGTGCAATCCTACTTTCACCTGACATTTATCAGTCTATCCCACACCTGTCCTAACACTAGTCGTTACTCTCTCATACATATCTCTCACAATCTTTACATATTCGCCAGGGACTCCTTTCTTATTGAGTGCCCACCACAGAATCTCTCGAGGAACTCTATCATATGCTTTCTCAAGACCAATGAATAGCATATGAGCGTTGGTCTCTTTATTCCTGTATTTTTCCATCAGTTGCCTTACAATGAAAACTGAATCTGTTGTTGATCTGCCCTGTATAAAGCCAAATTGATTATCGGATATTTCTGTTTCTTCACGTATCCGTCTATCAATTACTCTCTCTAATATTTTCATGGTGTGGCTAAGTTGTTTTATAGCCCTGTAGTTTGTACATTGTTGTATGTCTCCCTTGTTTTTGTAGACAGGTACTAATATACTGCTTCTCCATTCGTCTGGCATTTGTCCAACTTTCATAATTCTATTAAATAGACCTGCTAGCCAACTTATTCCTGTCTCTCCCAATGCTCCCATACTTCCCCAGGAATGTCATCTGGTCCGACTGCTTTTCCTTTATTTATTTTTTGAAGCGCTTGAGCCACTTCCTCGTTCGTTATTCTGGTTACCATTGCTGTTACTGTCTCCGTTAACTCCACAGGCTGTCTGTCAAATTCTTCATTTAATAAACTGTCAAAATAATTTCTCCGACAAGACTCAACAATTTTTACTTTATCAATTTCACCTAAAAGATGAATATATTTCGAAGGAATATATCAAGACACGGGTTAGAGAAAAAAGAGGAACAACACTAAACACGGACCAAGATGAAGAAGAAGAAGAAGAATTGAACTATATAGAAGTGAAATATAAAATATGCAAACTTAAAAACGGAAAAATAGCGAGAGAAGACAAAATATGTGCAGAATTTGTAAAATACGTATGGGTGGCACTATTCAGGAATATTTATTATAAACTAATAATGAATATACCAAGTAAGGAAATAATTCCTGGAAAATGGAAGAAGGGAAATATAGTGACAATCCCAAAATTTGGGGACCACAGAATATGTAAAAACTATCGAGCAATTAATTTAACACGTTGACGGACAGTGCAAACATATAAGCAATTGTTGTGACACTATATGTATTTTGCAAAGTAGACTCGGGAAAATGCAACGCCTACAGACGTTGTGTCACATTACAGCAATCGAAATTAGACGTCTATAGACGTTCTGTTCGTCAAGAACGTGTTAATCAATGTCAAGGGTTGCCGAAATGAAAACCCTAAGAACAATAGTGGGGAAAACAAGAAGAGACAGAGTGGAAAAATATTAGAGAGCAATTCAAAATTCAAGATATTGTAAGATGGGAAAGACAGCGCAAGAGGATGTGGTACAAAGATGAAAGACGAATGGATGAGAATAGACTGCCAAAAATTACCCTAGAAAACAACCCGCCCGGTTCAAGAACCCCCCCGCCCCCCCCCCGCCCCCCCCCCGCCCCCCCCCCCGCAGACCACCTAAAAGATGGAGGGATATTTGGTACTCTACCTCTCAGGAAATTAACCAGAGGCAGCTTCAGAATTAAACAGATCGATAGATCTCCAAGAAATAACTGAAGAAGAATAAAAAGACCATAAAAAGTAATGACTGGTATAATTAGAGACAGATTAACAATACAGAACAAAGCATAGTAGATTGCCAGTATGGTTTCAGAAAAGCAAGATCCACGATGTGCTACCTATACGCTAAAAAAAGTAATAGAAAAAAAATATACGAGTACGACGGAGAAATACATAATACACTTTTCCTAGACTGTAAACAGGCGTTTGAATACTAAACAGAAGAAAATTTATCAAACACTTACAAGAGAGTAAAACACCAAATAAAATTATAAGAGTGAGCTAAAAATAACAATAGGTACCGGAAGAGAAAGAACAGAAATAATAGAAATTAAAAATGGAGTAAGACAATGAGATGCGCTCTATACGGTAATTCTATCACTAGACAAGATAAGAAAAAAGCTGTCAAAAACAAGGAACTATAAATAAGAATGAAGTACAGTGGAACCTCGATAACTCGGATTTATCGGGACCGCGGCCGATCCGGGTTATCAAAAATCCGGGTTATCAAAAATCCGGGTTATCCGGAAAATACGGTAAAAATTAATAAAATACGGTATACTTACAGATAACCTCCATTATAATTACAAAAACATGAAACACATAATGCACAGTACACTTCTAAATTACGTATAGTTGTATAGAGCGGTGTTCTCGAATTGAGGACTGCTACCTGAACAGCCAAAATAAGTGCACCGAATTACGGACCGTACGAGAGATTGGTTAGGTCTGTAGAGTATTATTCATTTCTTGGTAAAAAACTCAGTCATACTGTAGATGAACCGGCACCATATGATGCTGCAATAAATTGATTTTAAAGATTCGCCTTTATCAATCCTACCTAATGCTTCTATTTTCTTTTCCATTATCACTACAACATTTTTACGTTTTGTTGCCATTAAGTAGACAAAAAACACGCAAACACAATCTGAAGCACGATTACAGAACAGAAGTGAATAATACGACGCGACTGTACTACATACAATACGGTCACAAGGAACAATGTTGTTATTTAAGAACAGACTAAGACCATTGTTTTAAAAAAGAATTTTTTAAATAAAAAACCTATACAGAAGTAAAATTTTCAAATTGTATTTTGGTATAAAATAGTTTATTTAAAACTTCTAAAAGTCATCCACATGGATTGCAAAACGTTTTCGTTCTGAACAGAACATCTTCAGTGCATTCCGCAAAGTAGTTGTAACTAGCACACCAATAAAGGTGGTAACTTCAAAATATATGGCTTACATTATACCTTATGATAAAATATTATGACTACAAGTCGATGTTACTAGATTAAAATATGTATGTGCCTAAAGAGCAACATGCTTCCCTGCTCGAAAAAACTAGGTACTTGCCATTTGAATTAGCACAGACCAACTTTTAGTCTATTTTAAACAATGCTAAGACAGTTTGACATAAATAAAGGAAAATGAATACAGACATGTGCCTGTTCCTTCCGATAAGCCGAGACGGTTGCTCTGCCGCCGTGTGCCATGAATCATTTTTACTATCCTATGGTTCAAATTACACAAATACACATTATTATCTCTCAAATATTATTTTGCCTACATACATTTTTATTTGATAAAATTGTTAAATTGTTTATTTGCTAAAATGTTTGTCTAATGAAAATCGGTCCGGGTTAGCCGGACTTCCGGGTTATCGGGAGCCGACTTATCGGGGTTCCACTGTACAAATAATAGAATATGAGGATGGTATAACCATAGCAGCAACAGATAAAAGGGCTTTAAAAAAACCTTTCAAGAAATAGAAAACGAGGCCAAACTGTGAGAGGACTGAAAATAAATGAAATAAAAAAATGAACGTGAGAAATAAAAGGAAGATAACAGAACTGACGATATACACACACAAGTTCGAAAAGCTTGAAGAATTGAAATATTATTGGGAATTTTAGTCAACTAAAGTAAAAAAAAAGTGTAGATAAGAAAAGAACAATTCAAGCGAAAAATAAAGCGTTCTACATAAATAAAAAAATTGAGATAAGAAAATAAGCCGAAACACAAAAAAAATCAACAAAAGGACCATAAGACTAATAGTAATATATATGCTTCAAAGACATTTACATTAACAGCAAGAGAAGATGAAGCACTTAATAATGAGCATTTTTGAGAGGAAGATTGAAAGAAAAATACTGAAACCAAGAAGGAAAAGCGAAGAGGACGCAAGATAATGAGTAAATCACCAAATACAAGAATGACTGAGTCATGAGAACATAGTTACAGTAATAAAAGCACAAAGAATTAGATGATATGCATACATAACGAGAAAAGAGAAGAGCAATTCGTTAAAAGTTACAACGGAATGCATACCACCAGGAAAAAACCAGAGGCAGACGTAAACTGAGATAAAGACAAGAAGTGGAAGAAGAATTAAAGACTATGGAAATTAGAAATCTAGAAAGACAATCAAAGAGACATGTGATGCGGGGTGAGAAGTAGGGCATCCTGCGACTCATAATGCAAGGAAAAATAGATGGCAGAAAAAGCATCGGAAGAAGACGAATTTCATGGCTGAAGAACCTGAGAGAATGGTTTGGATGCAGCTCAAAACAACCATTTAGAGCTACTGACTTAAAAATTAAAATAGCTATAATGATTGCCAACCTCCGTAGCGGAAATGGCATCTGAAGAAGAAGAAGAATCAAAGAGAGTGAGAAGAATGGCGACAATTAGTGGAAACAGCGAAGCCACACCAGAAACTGTGAAACCAAACCCAGAATGGGATGATGCTCCCTCCACACAAAAAGGATCTTCAACTGAAAACAGTTCTAAAATTCTATTAAAAACCGCTTCCGATCTGATTTGGTAACATCAATAAATTTCTTTTTAGTAATCCCACTAATAACCCTGCGTGGTTGATGTGGTATAAGTGTTTTAAATAAAAAAATTTCTTTTTAAAGGCGTAGGCGCAAAGTTTCGCGCCAATGTGTTTTAAATTCATTAATTTTTTTGAATCCTGAGAAAACTAATAAGTAGCTTTGAAAAATTTAAACGCAGAATAAAGATTCCATTATTACCGAGGGCCGAAAATAACTGAGAACTCCTATCTTTATTTTAATAAGTTACAGGGGTGAAAAAAAGAGAAAAGGACCCCGCACAAACCTTATGGAAAATAGGTCCCAGTGGATTTCGTTCATACTTTGAGAAAATACTCTTTCAAGCATTCTGATAAAAAGTTCTCATGGGCACAACTCAATCGTATGAAGGATTTTCAAGATATAGAGGTCCAAACTCGGAAAATTATAAGATTTACGGGGTATTCCAATTCCGTGAGTTACTGGTTATTTGGCAACATGTAGAAGTTTGGATCGAGAAAAAGTACTAGTAGTCTAGGATTTTTTCCTGGCTATCCAATGGCGACCTTTACTTTGACCTTGACCTTCAACGGACGTCATCTTCTAGAGTTTCGAGGGTTTTAGGCATTAAATTGATATAAACAGATTACTCATGGGTTTTTGGGATCGCAAAACACGAATATGCCATCAGAATTGCCCTCCGGATGACGTGGTGGCCAGGACCACTGCAAGGGGCGTCATCTTCTAGAGTTTCGATGGTTTTCGGCATTTAATTGATGCAAATGAATTACTGGAGGGTTTTTGAGGTCGCTAAACACGAATATGCCACCAGAACCTACTCCCGGAGCACCTGGTTTCCAAGCTCAATAAAAGGGGCTCCTGGAGTTTCGAGGCTCTTTGGTACTACACTGATGCAAGCGGATTAATTATAGGTTTTTGGGGTTGCTGAACACGAACCCGTGATCACATTGTGCCGTAGGCACAATGTGATTCGTGGGTTGGATCTGATAGTGTATGCATGTTCAGCAACCCCAAAAACCTAAGAGTAATCCATTTGATTCCTCCGAAACTCCAGAAGATAACCTGTCTTAGGCACCAGGTGCTCCTGTGTCTGTGCTGATCACGTATTCGTGTTCAGCAACCCCAAAAACCTATAACTCATCCATTTGCATTAATGTAGTACCAAAGATCCTCGAAACTCCAGGAGCCCCTTTCATTGATCTTGGAAATCAGGTGCTCCGGAGTCGGTTCTGTGGCATATTCGTGTATAGCGATCTCAAAAAACACTCCAGTAATTCATTTGCATCAAGTAAATGCCGAAAACCATCGAAACTCTAGAAGATGACGTCCCTTTGTAGAGGCCCTGGCCACCACGTCATCCGGAGGGCAATTCTGATGGCATATTCGTGTTTAACGATCCCAAAAACCCATGAGTAATCTGTTTATATCAATTAAATGCTGAAAACCCTCGAAACTCTAGAAGATGACGTCCGTTGAAGGTCAAGGTCAAAGTAAAGGTCGCCATTGGATAGCCAGGAAAAAATCATAGACTACTAGTACTTTTTCTTTATCCAAACTTCTACATGTTGCCAAATAACCAGTAACTCACGGAATTGGAATACCCCGTAAATCTTATAATTTTCCGAGTTTGTGTTTCTATATCTTGAAAATCCTTCATACGATTGAGTTGTGCCCATGAGAACTTTTTATCAGTATGCTTTAAAGAGTATTTTCCCAAAGTATGAACGAAATCCACTGGGACCTATTTTCCATAAGGTTTGTGCGGATTCCTTTAATTTCAAATATCTCATTGAAAAAAAAAACATTTTGGTTATTCTAAGGGACTTTCGGCCCTCGGTAATAATGTTTTTTTATTCTGAGTTTAAGTTTTTCAAAAATACTTATTAGTTTTCTCAGGTTTCGAAAAAAAAAATGAATGCATTTATAACACATTGTCGCGAAATTTTGCGTTTACGCCCATAAAATATTTTTGATCGATAATCTTGCTAAGTACTAAAATAATTATACTCCAGAATATGTTAACATTTGTTTCTAGGTAACTAATCTTTCTCTCTTTATACAACGAAAACAATAACGCTTTGAATTTCATCGAAACTCTTAAGAGATATTCAATTTGCATTCAGGGGGGTATCATTCACTTCACCTCGACTGACTGTATATCTATTATATTCTGAGACATGCTAAGACACTGGAAAATTAACCATAAATGTCGATTAACATCCCACATTCAACGAATCTTCTACCAGATCTGACGTTGGCATTGAATTGAATTGGCCTTTCGTGATGTTTGTTAACTCCCGTATAATTGGTCATATTCCGAACAGGCCAAGCCAGGCTCAACGTCGTACCTTTATTTTTATTAATAGAAAAAAGGGATAATTTAGGATATCTAAATCTATAAATTTACAACATATGTTAGAATTATAATGGAAATCTTATGATGGAGATTGAAATGCTCAGTTGTTGGTATTTAAACAAATTGAACATTTTTATTCCAAAAATTATAATTGTTTTTTCATCCTTTTTCAAACTTTTAAATAGTTATTATGTTTGTATGGGATTAAGCCACAATTATTGCTTGTAGTGGGAAATATTTTTTACTAACTTATGTTTGACATTTAGTTTTCCACTCCGGAAATAGTTCTCAAAAAAGATTATTTTAAACAAAAATAAAACGGGATAATACCCGAAGGTTAGCTGTATACCATCTAGTTAAATAAAATTAACATGAAGTTGGTATCCGTTGGTAACTAATCCGTTGGCATCCAATGTAAGCCAAATTATTTAACAAATTTCACCATGTAGTTAGAATATACATCTTGACCAGTGTTTGGCATTGTGGCTATTTAGCAAGGACAGAGAGTTCACTGATGATGGACTGATAAGTCAGAAAACGTTTTGAACGTAGTCCGTTTGGTTTTTTAAAAAAATTTCAGAATTTTTATTAAATATACCAACTACACTAGGGAGTTTTACTTCATGTTAATTCTATTATTTTAAACATTTAGTCTTGGCGCCAAATAGAGGTCACCGTGTCATTTTCAATTCTGATGGACAACCTCAACGGTTTCTTATGGATTTTGGGCTGCTGATTACGAATTTCGAGGAGGGATTTCGATCCGAGTGGTCAAAAAATTGTTATAAACAATTTAATTGTTTATAAATTGTTTATAAGGCTCTGGCTCATAAACTAAAAGAGATAAAAAAAAATGTTTCAAATAAAATTTGTTCCCTAATAGAAAACGAGGAAACGACCGTTTACTAAACTTAAATCCGACAATTAGAACTCAAGATATTGTAAAATTAGTGCACAATGCAAATTGCAAATTGCAAAATAAGTATTTTTCGAAGCTTTACCGATCGTAACTCGGCTTCTACGCATGCAAATGAGCCTTATAAGGTTCCATTTTAAAGCTTAATTAAGAGGCTTCCAAACAAAGTTTGCTAAATTATTTGATCTTCATTTGTTTTAAAGTTATACCAGTTTGAAATTATAATTTTCTTTAAAAAATTGTACATTAATTTGTTTATAAAGGTTTCAAGCAAACTTGAGCTATAAACATTTATACTTTAATTAACAATAATGATAAAACAACTCAAAAGGAACAATTTGAGCTTACGAAAATGTTCGTAAGTTTATTTTTGGCTAAGAGGTCGATATTTTAATGGCGCGCTATGAGGCGCAAGATTGCTCACAGTCAAGTAAGCATGTATTCTTCGACGCTTTATCGATCGTATCTCGGCTTCTACGCATGAAAATGATCCAATATGTGATATCCATATAAGAATGGATCGAGTTCTTTTGCAGTATCATCATTGCATATAAAACGAGCATTTATGATGTGGCAGCATAATACAATTGACGGGACGTGATGATGCTGCAAAAGAAATAGATCCACTTTATATGGATATCATATAGATAATTAGACTCTGAAGCCTCAAAAAGTTTTAGTTTTACCGCCTACAAGAACAGACTTGTACCACCATGTAACTGTTAAAATTTCGCTAAGAACTTATGCAGATGTAAAAAAGCTGATATTCCCTGTATATCTCTATGCAGATGTGCAGATGCATAAAAAAATGTTTGTAAAAATAGTAGTAATAAATAATATCAACTTACTTTTTAGCTATATTTCTGAAATAATAGTTTTTAATGTTTTTTTTCTCATTTAGTGCAAAAAATAGAAGACAATGTAAATATAATGAAAGGTGATACGAGGTACAGTATGATGATGTAATTATAAGAATTATATGATTTTATTAGGATCTTCAAAAATGAAAAATGAAGATAACGTATGTATACATAGAAATTATAATTTGCATCGAGAAGTTAGCGCGTGAACCTTTACGCGGTGAGCCGATCTTGCGCCTCATAGCGCGCGCCATTAAGATATCGACATCTTGGACAAAAATAAACTTATGAACATTTTATTAACCTCAAATTGTTCCTTTTTAGTTTTTCTATCATTATTGTTCATTAAAGTATAAATGTTTATAGCTCAAATTTGCTTGAAATCCTTATAAACAAATGAATGTACAATATTTTTAAGAAAACTGTAACTTCAAACGGGTATAACTTTAAAACAAAGAAAGATCAAGTAATTTAGCTTCCCAGCTTTGTTTGGAAGCCTGTTAATTAAGCTTTAAAACGACACCTTCTAAGACTTATTTGCATGCGTAGAAGCCGAGTTACGATCAATAAAGCTTCGAAAAATACTTATTTTGCAATTTGCAATTTGCATTGTGCATTAATTTTAAAATATCTTGAGTTCTAATTGATACATTTAAGTTTAGTAAACGGTTTTTTCAACAACATTTTTTTTATCTCTTTTAGTTTATGAGCCAGAGCCTTATAAACAATTTATAAACAATTAAATTGTTTATAACAATTTTTTGACCACTCGGATCGAAATACCCCCTCGAAATTCGTAATCAGCAGCCAAAAATCCATAAGAAACCGTTGAGTTTGTCCATCAGAATTGAATATGACACGGTGACCCCTCTGGCGCCTAGACTAATTCTGCCACAATGCATAACCAATTTGCTTCTTATTAGGTTATGTCTTTTCAAAATTTATATACTTGGTCCGGATCTTATAGGTAACTGCATGCATATGGCTGAAAATATCACAATAATATTTTTACACTAGGAATATCAAATTCTGACTCTTTTATCTTTTTTGTAATCTGTATCCTGGTGGAAAAGTGGTAAATAGTACTCTTGTTTCCTTTTTAACAAAATATTAAAAGAAAAAATGGAGGCATGTTGTCGAGTCGGCTAAAACCCACAAAGGGAAATACCAAGGGGTAAGTAAGTAAATTTTATCCTGACTCTTGCATCGGTTAATGGGTTGTGAACAGATTCAAGACCTGTTGCAGGGTATATCACTATATCTACAAACTGCTCATATACGCTCTGAGCTTCGCTGGTGGCGTTCCTAGCGGATTACTAATTCAACTTTCACCGGTGATTTTTAAATTTATTATTTAATTGTTATCGCTTAATATTTACAACGCAAAAAAGTAATTAAATTGCAATCGATTTTTTTAAGATTTTGCTAATCATTTTGAGGTTCTATTGATAAAATATGAATTTCTTACTTCGGATACTTTCACAATTATCGTGTAGATGGCGCTAAGATTAATAGATTAATTTATAATTACATATTACGGAACATTAAAAAAACTTAAATTCAGTATTTAAAACGTAAGTATATTTAAGGTAAAAATATATACCACAGCTTTGACCAACTAATATTTTTTATAATTAATGTTTTTAATTTTAATTTTAAATTAATCACTTTGACATTTATGCCAAATTTCCGGTAAAGGTTTACAGACTTGTCACTACTGGCGCTCGCGAATTTGTAAATATCCCCTCTACGTACGCGCTCACAGCGTATCCGCTCCGAGCTTCGCTGGTGTCGCCACCTACCTACAGGATTACTAGTATAACTTTTACCGGAAATTTTCTGGAAAGAAAAAAGTGTTGCCTATACTCTGTGAGTTTCGCTGTTATGGCTGCTATCGCCATGTAACGGTTGACTAGTGTTCGTATTTCGGCCAGAATTTTAAAGAGGACAGTAGAAAAGCAAATAATAGTTGTTTCAAACTTATTATTTAATTCTTATCGTGTAATATTTACAACGTAAAGAAGTAATTGGATTGTAATCGATAATTAATAGCAGTAAGTACAGAATTTATTATTCATTGTGATTATTTTTAAGATTTTGCTTATCGTTTTGACGTTTATGTTGACATCTAATATTAGAAAAAAATTTATTCTGCAAAAAAGTATAATAATTTAATATAATTATAGTATAATACTTCTTAAATATTAACTTATGAATGACAGTTAACGGCATCCTACGTTTGCTGTGATTGGTCGTTATCTTCACGCATTCAAATTTTGTTTCAGGATTGGATTGTAAAATGTAAACCGTCAAAATAGACAAGGCGGAAACGGCGGGTTCGTTGGGAAAAATATTCCCATGAGATTTTTTTGCATAATCACATTAGTGAGACATCCTAGAATAAGGTTCAAGAAGTCGCCCACGTGAAAAGTGGGCCAATTTTTTTAACAATTTTTTTTTAATCAAATTGCAAAAATCAATATTTTTGGACCAATCTAATTTTTTTAGGTTTTTTGGAACATTCTGGACAAAAAAGGTCTCCTATAATTTTTCTCTAAAGTTGATCTTTTTCGAGTTATAAGCAATTTAAAATTTGAAAAACGCGAAAATGGCCATTTTTAAGACTTAATAACTCGGTTAAAAATTATTATTATGAAAGTCAGAAAGTGACTAAATCAAAGTTTAAAGTCGCCGCTACATGATTATGAAAAAATCTGTGTCATTAATTTACTACTAAGCTGTTATTTTTAATTAATAACATTGAGCGGTTAGATCGTATTGACGCTGCTGTAAATGTGAGTGCGAGTAAGATGCACAATTGGACTGCTGGAATGGCTTCTCTCTCGCACTCAGAATTTACAGCGGCCGCACACGTGCATGGCGCTTATTATTATTACTTAAAAATAACAGCTTAGTAATAAAATAATGACAAAAATTTCTTCAGGATCTTGTAGGGGGGCTTTAAACTTTGATTTAGTCATATATTGACTTTCATGATAATAACTTTTAACCGAGTTATTAAGCCTTGAAAATCGCCATTTTTCGTTTTTTTCAATTTTAAATTGCTTATAACTCGAAAACGATCAACTTTAGAGAAAAATTATAAGAGACCTTTTTTGTCCAGAATGGTCCAAAAAATTAAAAAAAAATTTCGGGCCAAAAATATTAATTCTTACAATTTGATTAAAAAAAAAATTGGCCCACTTTTCACGTGGGCGACTTCTTGAACCTTATTCTGGGATATCTCACGAATGTGATTATGCAAAAAAATCTCATGGGAATATTTTCCCCTTCGAACCCGCCGTTTTCGCCTTGTCTAAAATTCAAGAGTGTGGTAACTGATCCTTCAGCTCAAATTTTTCTACCGTTTTAAAATTAAAATTGTGTTTACTTACTTTTTTCTAATTGCATCAATCCATTTTTGTCGTTGAATCACCTTATGCTTAGCGACAGGAAAGTTGTAGAATACACAGTTACTATTGTAACAAGTATTTCGACACTATTTAATAAAACAACTTTCGTGAGACATTTAAAAGCTATATATAATATGCAACTCTTAATGCAGAACGTCAAAAAGCAAATTTCCAGTAAAGGTTTACAAACTTGTCACTACTGGCGCTCGCGAATTTTTAATTATCCCCTCTACTTACACAGCTCACAGCGTATAAGTAAATTTAAACTGTCAATATCAATGAGATATTTTAAAAAAACAAAAGAAAAGTTTTGTTTTCCCAATAAAAACACCAAAGCTTATTGAAATTTTTTTAATTAATAAAATTGGTCGATGGTCTTGCTAAGTAATAAAATAATTTTAATCGAGAACATTTTTTAACTCTTGTGTTTTTTTGTGGTATATTTTTTTGTAATCTGTATCCTGGTGGAAAAGTGGCAATTAGTACTCTCGTTTCCCTTTTTAACAAAATATTAAAAGAAAAACGACTGGAAGGAATCCGTAACCATTATCTTACATAAGAAACGGGACAAAGCGGATATAAAAACTATCGCCCTATACGTCCTATAACCTATAACACTCCTCAAAGGAAGCCAAAACAGCAATTAAAGTGTATGAAGGAACACAATCAAGACAAGTAAATAGAGGCGAGAGACAGGTTGGCACAATATCACCGAAACTTTTCAATCAGGCCCTGGAAGATATTTTTAAAAGACTAGAATGGGAAGAAAAAGGTATAAAAATTTATAGACAACGCTTGAACCACCTAAGGTACGCTGATGATATCGTATTGATAACCGATAAAAAAGAAAAATTGTTTGAAATGATGAATGAACTGGAAATAAAACATGGAAAGACAGGCCTTAATATGAATTACAGCAAGTGGAACTGATATTAATTGTATAGTTCAGGGGTTCCCAACCTTCTTGCGACTGCATACCACCTGAAATATGTTGAAGAGTTTGGCGTACCACCAATAACCGATGGGGGGGGGGGACCTGAATTGGATGGAAGCCCCCCCCCCCCGATCATAATTTTATAGAAATATATCTACTATTTATTTCTAATTCTTCTTGGTTGACACAATATATATTTCGGCATTCAGGAACAATTTTCTTTATTCGTGCTGCTAGCCCTAACAATTTACCAGATATATGAGTTCCGCTGTAGTGTTTGATTCAAGTGGTTTGCAGAACAAAAACTCTTCTTCATAAAAATCAAATCATACAAATACAAGTAGCTGTGCCATATTTGTATTATCTGTGCTTTCGTCTACTTGCAAAATATCTGAATTCTTGAAGTTTTAAACAAAGTTGTTCTTCAATATTGGAAGATATATCAATAATTCGCCTTTTCAATGTGTTTTTTGACAATGGTATTTTTAAAATTTCTTTGGCTGCCTTTTCTCTTAATACGGTTTGGGCCATATCCATACAGGCCGGTGGTAAAAAAGTCTCACCTATTGTGTGAGGCTTTTCATCCTTTGCAATTCTATATTTAGCAAGGATACCTTTACTAAGTTAGTATCATGCTTACAAAGCTAGTCATGCATTTATTATCATTCCTAAAAGAAGTAGATTCTCTTTTAAAAAATTCGATCAGATTATCAACCACATCAGGGTGCCTTGTGTGTTGGTGACGTATCAGCATAGAAATCATCATGCTCTGGTTCGAAAGCGTTTCGAAACACGTTAAACATTGAGGAATAGGATTGTCATTAGTTTCTGTGCCAGACTTCACTATAAAACTATACTCTATATATAAACATGCCTATTTATGTCAAAATAAAGGGAATTTTATTAAATGACGAAGTTAAATAGGGTTTCGATAACTCTCTATAGTTTCCAATAGTGTATTGTGATTGGAATGTTGACACCTTCCAAATTTACATCTTTACACGTACTGCTAATTTGACGATCGTGTGTATTATCTGCTTTATATCTTTGTGTCTATAAACAAATTTAAGGATATAACAGATCCTCTACATCCAATCGTCTCTCCACCATTGGCTCATAATCTAAATAGTCCATATCATGAGTGAGCGCTTTCAAGGGATTCCGCAGGTCTTTCGAAAAAGGCCCAAAGATCAGATAGGCGCGTGATAAGTAGAAACCGGGAGACATTTGTTGCCGATCGGCAATTGTTCGGTCATCAAGGCGGCAAACAAAGCCTACTGTCGCATTGTGGCCTAACTAGACGTCTTTTAATTGACAATTGTTTACAACGGTTATCATTCATGTTCTGCAAATTCCTTGTAGAGAACCGCTAAGTGCGGAGACGGTTTAGACCAGGTGATATGCCGGGATTGGTGTACTTATATGACGAAGAGGAACATAGATGGACGGGCGATAAAGCCGTAAAGGCAATTGGCCTTAAAAGTGTTTTCCGTCGACAATTAGATCTCGTTTAATATTGTGTTTATATGGGATTAGCCTCAGTTGATTGTAATGACAATTACAATTTTTAATAAAAAAATATTTGATGTATCGACTTCTACTCCGAGAATCGTGTTAAACAAGGACTATAAATGAAAATTGTGTTTAAAGAGTGTATAACCATCAAGGTGTTAAGGTGGTTATGTATTATTAAAATTGAGGTTGACGTTGACATACTTGTCCATGGTGTTGTAGGCAAAAGCCAGGTTTTAACTGAAAAGATCTGAGTGTGGACGTTGTATGGTACATCACATTCTAATTATTATATGTGTTTCTGCATTATTTCTATGGACTTTATGCAGTTTTGTGTAAGGGAGTATTAATAATGTGTTGTGTATTATGTGTTACATATGTATTGCATAAAATTGAAGAGATACGTTTTACTTTATCTCGTTCGTTATTTCGCAGTCTGTTTTAGTATTGGCAAACAAAGCTGTTGCATTTTGCGGATGGTGTGCTACACATTGTCTTCATTATTAAGATGTAAAGTGCTTATTTTTGCAACACTCTAAAATATCAACATTATTATTACGTTATTACATAATGAAACTTTACATCCCAACAAACCATGATAATCCACTAGAAGATTCAGAAAAAAAATTTTTTTTTCCTGGAAGCCGTCTGTTGTGAACCGGTTGTACTGCAGCCATTTGGCTTATTGTACATCTTCCATTCGTTTATGAAACCCATTCCAGATTTCTGGAACCCTGTACCAGCTTGTACAGGTCTAGTGGGTGGGTGCCATATAAATTTAGAGTCACTTTGATGTCTCCGAAAAGTGTTTGCCGCCTCCGATCCAATGCCTCACAGTTATGCAAAATATGGTTGACTGTTTCAGGTTACAAAAATCAGGTTGACAAAATCAGGAACGCATTGAGAAAAATGAAAAGAAATAAAGCTCCGGGAGAAGACAATATCGTTGTAGAAGCCGTAAAGATTGGAGGAGACAGACTTTTAAACAACATAAAGAAATTATTCCACTTATGTCTGTACCAAAGTGAAAGACCTACAAGGTGGTACAGTGCACTTACCATCTTATTACACAAAAAGGGCGATCCAACAGACCTCGAGAATTACCGCCCCATAAGCCTATTGGACAACCTCTACAATATATTCACAAGAATAATAACAGATAGAGTGGAAACAAAATTGAATTTTTACCAACCTAGAGAACAGGCGGGTTTTAGGAAAAACTTTGGCACTAACGACCACCTACATACACTGCATAAAAGTAATTATAGAAAAATCTATGGAATACAACCGACCATTGGTCCTGGCTTTTGTAGACTTTCGCAAAGCATTTGATACGATAGAAATTAACAGCATAATGAAAGCATTGTAGGAAAGTCGTATAGATTATCGGTACTCCAAACTGATAGCGAACATATACAATAATGCAACCATGACCGTCCGACTACACACAGATACCAAATCTATAAAAATCAAAAGAGGAATTAGACAGGGAGACACGTTATCTCCCAAACTCTTTACGGCACAACTTGAACATGCTTTCAAACAATTGGAGTGGGACGCCAAAGGAATAAATATCGACGGTGAAAGGCTCTCCCACCTACGATTCGCAGACGACATAGTTCTTATAACAGACAACTTAAAAGAGATTAGAACTATGCTTACTGAGTTAGATGCCGCCTGCAAAAAAATGGTTTAAACATAAATTTTGGAAAGACACAATACATGACAAATCTGGTACTTACCAAGCGAAAATCCAAAAGTCGACGTCAACGAAATAGCATTGGTCCATAAATATAAATACTTAAGGCATGAAATCCAAATTGCCAGGGACAATCAAACTGCCGAATTACAGAGAAAGATAACCTTAGCATGGGCCGCATATGGAGCTCTGTCAGACATCTTCAAGAGCAACTTGCCAAATTATTTGAAAAGGAAGACGTTCAACCAATGTGTGCTTCCAGTCATGACTTACGGCGCCGAAACATTACCGTTAACCCAGGCCACAGCAACGAAACTTAGAGTGGCCCAAAGGAGAATGGAACGGTCACTACTGGGACTGACTCTCAAAGACAGGGTCAGAAACGAAGAAATCAGAAGGACAGGCGTCACAGATGTCATAAAGCGAGTAGCATGGCTGAAGTGTAATTGGGCGGCCATGTATCCAGAAAGAAATTGTCAAAATCCCTGTTTTTGATCTATGTTTTATGTTCGTTTACCTGACATTTAGTCGTTTTACATTTTCTTTCTCAAAGAAAATGTAAGGACATATGGTATGGTTGTCATCCTTAAGTTCATTCTTGTGGGTTTTTCTACGGTTGCTGGATTGTTTGTGGTGTTGTGTTGTTTTTTTCTTTTAGCTTGTGGAATTTATTGTTTATAAATGACAATGGGTAGTCATTTTTTCTTTAAACTTTTGTTTTTTTTTTTCTTCATTTTCTTCCTGAAATGCCTCTTTATGCAGGTGTGTTTAACCATACAAAATGCATAGGTATCACATAACACAACACACAATGTGAACGCTCCCATAGACAGATCGCCAGAAAGCAATAGAAGGAGCACTCGGATTTTTCCAGCTAAAGCATGACTGTTGCCTACAACATCATGGCCAAGTATGTCAACCTCAATTTAAATAATACATATCCTCACCAACACCTTGGCGGTTATAAGCTCTTTAAACACAATATTTATTAATCTCTTTTTAACACAAAGTTCAAAGGAGAATGATGTGCATTATATGATGCTGTGTCAATTTAATATCTCTAGCCTCTTCTATTCAATTCCTGTCCTCACCTCCACGAAGTGTGGTCTTGACCAGAAGTGTGAACCCCGGAAACCTGAGCAACTTTGTTTGAGATTGGATAACCAACATCAGTGGAAGGCAGTGTCAGAGCAGACGAGGAAGGGGAGACATAGTCCTCCGAAAAGTTGGTTTTGCTATGGACCAGTAAATACCAGTATTTATCCATACATATAAAACACTAATGCTACGAAACCAATATTATTACCTCGGAGTAGGACAGATTATTAAAATAAACGACGAAAGCTACGAACAAAGATATTCTATTAAGAATATGGAACCTATTAGGTCATTAGGTTATTACCGACCTGGAATCGCCACGACAGCGATAAAACAACTAGAAGATCTGAGATATGATGCAATAGCCATCAGTAAATAAGACGGACAGGGTCTGGAACAATCAGCATGGAGAATTCAATAAGTATGGTTGTCTGGGCATGGAACTCGACATAAGAGGATGTGGCTTTGTAATAAATGAATGACTACAATCAGAGTTAAACCAGCTAATGAAAAAATTTGCATTACAAGATAATGTATAAAGGGTTAAATGGTCCAATTTAACTATATTTTCAGTGTAGGTACGCACCAACCAAAGACACATCACAAGATGATGAAAATGAAGTTTATACTACTATAATACTACTACTATCAGTTTACAGCGTTCTCCGACGCCTTCCGACTCCTAAAATGAAAATAAAAAATGAATTTACGATCTCTAAGTCAACTATACACAGAAGATCCTAACCACGATTTCAAAATAATACTAGGCGATTTAGACGCAAAATTAGACACATAAGTGTACGTAGTACCGGTGGCAGGAAGATATAGTCTACATGACGTTACAAATAAAAATGGAACGTGTTTGGTCGATTTTGCGACAGGCTGCAACTTAGTTATTAAAAGAACCTAGTTCGCTAGAAAAAAGATCCACAAGGTAACACGGACATCAAACGATAGAAGAACAAATAATGTAATAGATCATGTACCACTCGACTTGTATCAGTCCATCGGGTTATTGATCGCCCTCAACTACCTCTTCCTTTTAGTTATTCTCGCATTAATAGTCGCCTATACTATCGGCTCGTATTCTATGGAATATATTATGGAATTAGAGACCTGTTTTAGATTGTTAATCTCCGCAAGAACATATGTGTTTTGGTTTTCTGGTTGTCCAAGGAATTCAATCATTTTTCTCCCTTACCACATGTCACATGCATCGATTTTTTTCCTATACTGAATTCGCTCTACCGAGATTCACTTTGACACATTCGGAATAGGAAACATACAACACAAAAATTCCTACATCACACTATTAACTGCTAAAATCGACTTAATCTTTCATTAAAAAAAGAAGAATTATTAGAAATAGTGGGAGTGTCTACTAATCTTATAAAAATTTGTGGAGTTTATTTCTACAAAATATTTTTATTACAGACCTGTCAGTTTGAAGCCAAGATGAAGACCACACTATACTACCACTACATTTCTAAATTCTTTAAACATCGACTTATTGTCGACATTGTTATAGCCGAAATGGCCTAATTATTGTAATATGAAGGTCTTTTGACCTAATTATGTAGCTAGTTCCAACTACTTTTGATCTAAAGTTTCTACCTGATGATGGACTGATCGGTCCGAAAACGTTTGTGTGTTTTTTGTACTATAGAGGTACCCACTTCAATCCAATTTGAATCATTTTAGATAAAAATTTTTAATAAATTTATATACCATCATCTACCTACAAGTGAAGTTTTACTTCCTTAGTAAGTTTTTTATTATGGTATACAGCCAATGATAGGAATCTTTTCCTTTATATTTTGAAAAAATATAAATCAAAACACCAACTAACTAACTAATATTATTTACATTAAATGTTCGAATTGTAACCCACCTGCTGCAACACACATTTCGAATCGTTCCAGAAGATTTCTGGTACATGTGGCTCGACTCATTTCGGGAGTAACTTGGAGACATGCTTGTCTTATGTTTTCTTTTATTTCCACTACATGTTCCGGTTTTGGTTGATAAAAAATATCTTTTATCGCTCGCCAAAAGAAAGAGTCAAGAGGTGACAAATCAGGTGAACGTGCCGCCCACATAATTTCTGGAGAGTTGGTTGCTATCCAGTGGTTATCAAAACGGTTTTGTAGGTGGTCGCTAACGAATCTCGCATTATGCGGAGGAGCTCCATCTTGTTGCCACCACATTTCTTGACGCTCATGAAGAGGAATATCTTCTAGCAAATCGGGTAGAATGTTTTCTAAAAAGTCTTAATATCGAACACCTGTTAGAGTGCAGTAAAAAGGGTAAGGACCTATAACACGGCCATTAAATAAACCGCACCACAACTTTATACCCCAAATATTCTGAAATCGTGTTTCAATCATCATGTGGGTTCATGGGAGATCAATAATTGGAATTGTGACGGTTGACAACACCATTATTGTGAAATCTAGCCTCATCGCTTCACAATATTTTTGATAAAAAAAGTGGATCATCGTTGATTTTTCACATCATCTTTGCAATAAAATCAAGACGTCTTTGGTCATCACCAAAGGTAAGCGTCTTTGGTAATCCTTGAACTATGTGTACTTTAAAAGGATGGTGTTTAAAATCTTTGAGAATTCAATGCACATAACTTCTTGAAATGCCACATTCATTGGCAAGGGTTCTAACAGACACCTTGGGATTAAAATTAACATATTCTAGTACATTATTAAGGTTTTGGTTACATCTTACTGTGCGTTTAATTGTACCTCGTTTAATATTTGGAAAATGTCCCTGTCTAAGTGAGCGTTGAAAATTCTTAAATGTTTCTTCACTTGGAATGTTTCGATTTGGAAACCTTTCTTGATATTATAATTGTCGAGAGATTCTCCTATTTTTTAGGCATTCTCCATAAATCAGGATCATATCAACGTACTCTTCAGGCGAAAATAAATAAGGCATACTGAAATGTTGTACACAATTACAACACAAGTAATTAGTACTGGTCTAATACCTGTAACTAAAGGATGAATATTTAGGGAATGATTTTTTTCTGCATCATGTTAAGGTGTATTACAAATGGAATAGATCAGTTTTTGCCTCATTCGAAAATCTCTATTCGTTTAAGAGATATATCCTGGAAAAATTAGTCTGGGACACATAATTGAAGACCTTGGGATCAGAAGGGGACAAGCCACAATTTCGTCAAAAATGAGTTAAAGTAGAAATCGCACACTTTAAGACCATGTTAATGTCTCAAACAGAAAATTTCAGCAGTTTTCTCATAGATAGCGCCGCTGTAGTTAAGTCCCGTTATGTCACCATTACTTTATATTGCAACAGAAGGAGACAAGCCACAGTAGTAATCAACATGGCGGCGGAACATTCCCGTGCATGTAAACGGAAAATAGACTTTTCTGAGTTTGATTCTGAACACAGTGACCAAGATCCGTTTTTAAATAAAAGCGAAGATGACAAAGACTATACAGTATCCGGAAGTAGCAGCGATTGGGAAAATATAAACTCAGGAACAATAAGTTTATTAAATGTGTGGCTTGTCCCCTTATGTTATATTTTTCGAACCTAAAAATATTAAAGGTTTTTTGTGGCTTACCCCTTTTTAGTAAAATACCTACTTTATTGTAGGAAAATGAATAGGTTTATAACCCACAGACTTCTCGAGTTCTCTTGTCAACTCCAGAAAAGAAGGCGCCTTCTAGATGGAGACACAAGGATACCCAACGACATAAAAAATTAAGCGCAAGACTAAAAAAAATCTGGTTTACGAATATGTATATAAATACAAAAGAGAAGAAAATAGAACCAAAAAAATTAGGCAGTGTAGGTAGAAATTGGTGCTTGCTAACAGATTCTACCAGATATTGAGAATAATGAACCACTGGAAGACATTGAACATTGGGACGACTTTTCAGATATTGAAAATTTTGACAACTGAATTATTTTATTGTTGCATTTTATGTTCATATTATAGAATATACTTTTTTATACAAAAGGGGATAAGCCTCATATTTTTTCAAAAATGTTCAAAAACTCAAAAACCGTTAAATAAACATTTGTGTTACTTTTATTGTGTATTTAATATCATATTTAAAAACGATTATGGGCCCTACTACCAAGAAAAATTTAAAAATTGGATTTCAGGATTTGAAAATAAGTTTAAAATGGTATTTTCTCCAAAATATTGTTTGGTGGCATGCCCCCTTCTGGTCCCAAGGTCTTCAATTGACAAAAATAAAAATTTTCTTGATTACTTACAAACCGATTTTATTTCTAAAAGATCTGTTGAATATACGATAGAAGACCCCAACCAAAACTATAAAAAAATGTACAGGGTGCTATTAAAAAAATTTAAGTTAGGGGTTGTAACTAAGGGATGAATATTTAGGGGATGAATTTTTCTTCGTCATATTAAAGTGTATTACAAATGGAATAGACCAGTTTTTGTCCCTTTAAAAAATCTCTATTTTGTTAAGAAATATAGCCTGGATAAGTTAGTCTGGGAAACTTAATTAACAAAAATAAAAAATAAATTGATTTCTTTATTATTGACAAACTGATTTTATTTTTAATAGATCTGTTGAATAAACGATAGAAGACCACATCTAAAACTATAAAAAAATATACAGGGTGCTATTAAAAAAATAAAGTTAGGGGTTGTAACTAAGAGATGAATATTTAGGAGATGATTTTTCTCTACGTCATACTAAAGTGTATTACAAGTAGAATAGATCACTTTTTGTCCCATTCAAAAATCTCTATTCGTTAAAGAGATATAGCGTGGCTAAATTAGTCTTGGACACCCTGTATATTTTGATCGATATAATTCCCTTGTTTTGGGCCCTTTTCTTCTCACCTTGTATTAGTTATTTAATTGTTTAGTTTTATGTAGTACAGTCATTAGTTGAGGGATACTAGAAATCCGAAAATGGCAACAGGTTGCTAGACACCGAACAGAATGACGGAGCAGGACAGGATGCACAAAGGTGAATCCTGGATCAGGTCAGGATGCATAGTTGGTACAATCGAGTCATTACTATTTAACAAATTTTTATAGGTTAGGTCAATGATTTATTGATATCAAGTCATAAAGTTATCATTATTATGTAAACAAGTTTTATGAGTTTAACCTAAAAATATAAATAGAAAAAGACTGTTTGACTTGTACACACTTCTATATAAATCTAAACGGGAACTGGTGTATGTTTTCAAAAGACTGATGGTGTGTAAATAAACACACTATCAGTCTTTTGAAAACATACACCAGTTCCCGTTTAGATTTCTAAAAATATAAAACAAAAGATAAAAAATTCAAAAGGCAATTTCTGAAGATAATATTACTCCAAAGACCTTCCGCATCTTCCAATCTCATTTATTTACCGACCAACCGGTACTACGTATGTATAGCTACGAGTTGGTAAAACGCCAGTACCATTATCCTCCTATTCAGTAATTAAATCGTGTAAAGCAATTTATTACTTATTAGAAAATTATCGATAGAAAAAAATCTATGAAATTGCTATATAGCATATCAAAATCCAAGACAATGGGATACCGGTGGGAGTGTATATTATAGCGGGGGTCAGGTAAGTTAAAACCGAACGTATCTACGAGTAAGAGACCAACAAACAGTGTGTGTTGTAGATATATCCATAATTACAGTGGAATGTCCGAGAACGCGCATCCACTGATTGTGTTCGTGTAATTACATATTCGTGAGTTATAATTAAGCTTTAACACAGGATAGGACTGACCTCCTTACTTTTTTACACTTATGATACAACAGGATAACGGACATGAGGTACTTTACAAATGAGAGTTGCTAAATCATAATGTTTTAACTGAAAAAAAAAATTCAGAATGAGAAAAAACGTTTTAGTTGAGAAGTAACAAACAAATTGATTTTTACAAGGTTAAAATTAAACAGCTGTTTTACACATAGTTAAAGGACTAAAAATAGATTCGGGAAAATTAAGAGGTTCGAATTTCTAAAAACAATTTTATTATAACACGAAAACAAAATATAGAAAAAGAACTCCAAAATAGATTAATGAAAGCGATCAAGTGTATTAAAATAGCATAAAATAGGTTATTAATCACTAAATCCATATTATGGTAAGAAGTGCCAAATTTAGAATATACAGAACGGTTATTAGGCTTACAGTAACTTACAGAGGTATCAGCCAATAGATTTAAAACGACACGGGGCGATCGAACGAGATATGTGAGGAGTATCTCTGAGGGAACATATACGAAACGAGGACGTGCGAAACAGGACGAAGGTGGAAGATGAAATTATAAGAATTGCTCAAATGAAATGGAACTGGGTAGGACACGTGGCATCACAAAACATCGAAAGTTGGACAAGAAACATTGTACATTGGAGACCACAAGAGCACAGTCGTAATAGAGGAAGACTACAAAAACGATGGCAAGACGACATCAAAGCAAAAATGGGGAAAAAATGGAACCAAATGGCACAAAACAGAGAAGAATGGAGAAATCGTGGGAAGGCCTTTATCCAGGAGTGGACGCAAATAGGCTGAAGAAGAAAAAGGAGTAACTAATACCTCATAGACATGCACATTAAATAAAAAGCAACAAGATATGGTGCAGATATGGGAACAAAAAGAGAACGGCGTTTGGATAAGAAGGACAAGTGAAGATCTGAGAAGGTTTTATGGGGAGCTTAGAATAACAGGAGTAATAAGAATGCAACGATTAAGATGGCTAGGACACATACAGCGATTGTCCAAGGGTAGTTTGAAAATGGTGCTGTCAATTCGAGGACCTCAGAGAAGAAGTAGGCTCAGAACAAGGTGAAAATGGATGTAATAGATGATCTAGAAATACTCAGCGTTACAAATTGGAGGATGAAAACAATAGACAAGAACTGATGGAGGAGAATGGTAAATTGAGCCATGGGCCTACAAGGCTCGATGCGTTAATTATTAATATTAATACACACAGTTAACATAAAAATTGGCAGTCTGCGTAATACACAAATAATTTTAATATTTATTAAAATAATTTAAAACTGCAAAATGTTACTATTGGCAGTATTAGTACACGTATCTTTACTGGCATTTACTATACTCGCATTCCAGGTGGCATCTGTTCTAAATCACCCTCATTTGGATAAATCGTATATTCGTATTTTTTTACTTTAATCGCTTTGAAATATTTAGAAATGATAATTTCACACTTCAGAAGATACGATTAATTTTTTATTTAAATGTTTTTCTCATTTTCACAAAGTAACCCGAAAATCTTTTTAATACAAAATAAAATATATAGCTCTGGATCCCGCGTATGAAAAAAAAGTTTATTAATAGCAAGCTGAAAATTTGTTAATAGCTTAAAGGTGTCTAGTCGGACAAACTTTGATATACGGGAACACTGGAACAGGGGAAGTTTTAATTGTGGAACAGGTTAAAAATTTGGAACGGTCAGACCACGAAAACGGCACATGTATTTTGTCCGACAGAACAGACTTAAACTCTTCGAACAGAGATTAAACTCTCATGCAAAAATCAGAATGCTATTTATCACCAAATGGGCATTTTAATGAGTGGAACATATAGAATACGTCAAATGACAGGAATTATGACAGGTGATAAATAGCAGTCTGAATTTTGCATGAGAGTTTAATCTCTGTTCGGAGAGCTTAAGTCTGTTCTGCCGGATAAAATAAATGTGTCGTTTTCGTGGTGTGACCGTTCCAAATGTTTAACCTGTTCCACAATTAAAATTGCCCCTGTTCCAGTGTTCCTATATATCAAAGTTTATCCGACTAGACACCCTTAAGCTCTTAACAAATTTTCAGCTTGCTATTAATCAACTTTTTTTTGATACGCGGGATCCAGACCTAATATACAAAATTTTAGTAGTACACTTG